>NC_090250.1:25939761-25994761 GCF_037325665.1 Littorina saxatilis | reverse complement strand
ATTTTTCATCATGTTGTGATTCCAAAAACATATAAATATGTTATATTCGGATTAAAAACAAGCTCTGAAAATTAAAAACATAAAAATTATGATTAAAATTAAATTTCTGAAATCGTTTTAAAAACTATTTCAGCTTATTCCTTGTCGGTTCCTGATTCCAAAAACATATAGATATGATATGGTTGGATTAAAAACACGCTCAGAAAGTTAAAACGAAGAGAGGTACAGTAAAGCGTGCTATGAAGCACAGCGCAACCGCTACCGCGCCAAACAGGCTCGTCACTTTCACTGCCTTTTGCACTAGCTGCGGACTACGTTCAGTTTCATTCTGTGAGTTCCACAGCTTGACTAAATGTAGTAATTTCGCCTTTCGCGACTTGTTTTATTCCTTGCCATAAAATAGTTTAGTCCCTCTTTAGGGCGAGGGCCAGATGCAAAAAAGCATATCTATGCTTATTCTTGTCACCCTCGAAAAATAAAGATTTGTCTCTCTCTCTCTCTCTCTCTCTCTCTCTCTCTCTCTCTCTCTCTCTCTCTCTCTCTCTCTCTCTCTCTCTCTCTCTCTCTCTCTCTCTCTCTCTCTCTCTCTCTCTCTCTCTCTCTCTCTCTCTCTCTCTCTCTCTCTCTCTCACTCACACATACACACACACATACACACACACACATATACACACACACATATACACACAAATAATGACACATACACACACACACACACACACACACACAGACACACACCCACACACATTGTCTGACGTTCGCAAACTCAAATAAACATCAACACAAGAAAGCACACAAATGTAATGAAGCTGACACAACCGCGGGCAAAACAC
This sequence comes from Littorina saxatilis, assembly GCF_037325665.1. Classification (NCBI taxonomy): domain Eukaryota; kingdom Metazoa; phylum Mollusca; class Gastropoda; order Littorinimorpha; family Littorinidae; genus Littorina; species Littorina saxatilis. The sequence continues at coordinate 25,993,928 of NC_090250.1, read as the reverse complement.
AGCACTTCTCGACACAACAATAAAAGGAAGCCAAAAAGACGGCCAAGAAAACCTCACACTTCCAATAAACGAACCCGGACACGAACTCAAAATCTAAATTGAATGCTTCCATCTCACGGGGGATAACCGGTCAAATGCCGAACAGAAGCCGAATGCCGCTCATGACACGTGTGAAGGCAAGTTTTGTCTGTTTTCTAGGTATTGTTTGATTTATGTCGGGATTTAAGGTAAGCTACTGATTCAGCGATGACTAAATGTGTTTCTCGATGCATAAAAAGTCAGGGAGCGATTGATATTTGCCCGTAAATATCCTTCAAAGCTGAAAATGTCCGCGATCGAGCACCGGAAATGGCTGCTCGATGGGTTTTGCAAGTAGAAATGTGCTTTATTTCACCAAATCAGCTCGTATTTGGTATGGGTACGGGATTCTAGAGGACGAAGGAGTCATAAGAGGTGCAAAGAAGTGCTATTTGGGAGTAGAATAAATCTTCCGAGACAGTAGACAAGAGAAGGTCATATTTGAGAGAGGAGCGCGTAGGCCGATTGTCTTTCCGACAAGCGAATGATACAGCAGATTAATCATTCGTTTTGACCAGAAACCTAGTCTCTAGTTTTTATGAATGAGTTTTTTAATTAAAACAATCACGAGAATTCTCTCGCTTAGCCTAATGGCTGTTCGATGGGTTTCGCAAGTAGAAATGTGCTTTATTTCACCAAATCAGCTCGTATTTGACATCGGTTTGGTATATATATATATTTTTTTTCTAATCCTACCGCGAACTGGATAGCAGACGCGGCACGACTGTTGCACCACACTTTGAAGTAATCCCACACTTTGAAGTAAATTACTTCAAAGTGTGGGGATGTGCCCCACACTTTGAAGTAAACCCATTTTTTACTTCAAAGTGTGGGGGGATCTTCCCACACGTTGAAGTAAACTCAGTTTTTACTTCAAAGTGTGGGGGGATCTTCCCACACTTTGAAGTAACTTACTTCAAAGCGTGGGACTTTTGCATTGCCTGTTTGAGCCTGATGATTTTGTCAAAAAAATGGCAGTCTTTTGGATGAGTGAACAGAAAAAGTGAGCGAGCCAAGAAACATAGTGATGTTTGTTATCAGGCTTTAAAGGCATATGTACGCGCTCCCGTGTTTACAAAGTGTAGTTTGCCCATAATCGATGTCAAACGCACCATAAGACCATGTAATGACGATATGTCGCCATGCGCGGACCATATTCATGCATTACAGCTTGTTCAAGCCTCTGAAAAAGTGAGGATGTCAACAAAGACGCGGAGTTATTTCCCTTGCGTCAACGCTACCTCTGTTGGCAAATCTATAAATAGGACGATCTAGATCAAAATAAAAATTCAAATATCTCAACATTTAAGGGGTCCTAGACCACAATATCTTGCAGGGAACTTAATTTAGCATGTCTCCAGCTGTGGGTAAAGCAATTAGCGTGTATAGTCATCGAGTACATATGGCTTTAAGCAATGTCCCATTGTTGAGTGTGACGAAAACTCGTGGTGACGATTTTAAAACATGTTGGGTCACGCATGGTCCAATCTTACATGGTCCAACCTTACATGGTCCAACATTACATGGTCCAACCTTACATGGTCCAATCTTACATGGTCCATATATATTATTGGACCATGTAAGATTGGACCATGTAAGATTGGACCATGTAAGATTGGACCATGTAAGGTTGCACCATGTAAGGTTGGACCATGTAAGGTTGGACCATGTAATATTGGACCATGTAAGATTGGACCATGTAAGGTTGGACCATGTAAGATTGGACCATGTAAGGTTGGACATGGTAAGGTTAGACCATGTAAGGTTGGACCATGTAAGGTTGTCCATGTAAGGTTGGACCATGCAAGGTTGGACCATGCAAGGTTGGACCATGTAAGATTGGACCATGTAAGGTTGGACCATGTAAGATTGGACCATGTAAGATTGGACCATGCAAGGTTGGACCATGCAAGGTTGGACCATGTAAGATTGGACCATGTAAGGTTGGACCATGTAAGATTGGACCATGTAAGATTGGACCATGCACGATTGGACCATGTAAGGTTGGACCATGTAAGATTGGACCATGTAAGGTTGGACCATGTAAGGTTGGACCATGTAAGGTTGGACCATGCGTGACCCAACATGTTTTAAAATCGTCACCACGAGTTTTCGTCATACTCAACAATGGGACATTGCTTAAAGGCATATGTACGCGCTCCCGTGTTTACAAAGTGTAGTTTGCCCATAATCGATGTCAAACGCACCATAAGACCATATAATGACGATATGTCACCATGCGCGGACCATAATACATGCATTACAGCTTGTTCTAGCCTCTGAAAAAGTGAGGATGTCAACAAAGCCGCGGTGTTAGCTCCCTTGCATCAACGTTACATGTGTTGCCAAATCTATAAATAGGACGATCCAGATCAAAATGAAAATTAACATATCTCAACATTGAAGGGGTCCTAGACCACAATATTTTGCAGGGAACTTAATTTAGCATGTCTCCAGCTGTTGGTAAAGCAATTAGCGTGTATAGTCATCGAGTACATATGCCTTTAAAGCCTGATAACAAACATCCCTATGTTTCTTGGCTCGCTCACTTTTTCTGTTCACTCATCCAAAAGACTTTGCCATTTTTTTGGACAAAATCATCAGGCTCAAACAGGCGATGCAAAAGTCCCACGCTTTGAAGTAAGTTACTTCAAAGTGTGGGAAGATCCCCCCACACTTTGAAGTAAAAACTGAGTTTACTTCAAAGTGTGGGAAGATCCCCCCACACTTTGAAGTAAAAAATGGGTTTACTTCAAAGTGTGGGGCACATCCCCACACTTTGAAGTAATTTACTTCAAAGTGTGGGATTACTTCAATCAATCAATCAATGAGGCTTATATCGCGCATATTCCGTGGGTACAGTTCTAGGCGCTCTGCAGTGATGCCGTGTGAGATGAAATTGTATACGGCCAGTAATTGCAGCCATTTCGGCGCATATTTACCTTTCACGGCCTATTATTCCAAGTCACACGGGTATAGGTAGACAATTATTAACTGTGCCTAAGCAATTTTTGCCAGGAAAGACCCTTTTGTCAATCGTGGGATCTTTAACGTGCACACCCAATGTAGTGTACACGGGGGGAGGGTTCGGACACCGAAGAGAGTCTGCACACAAAGTTGACTCTGAAATAAATTTCCGCCGAACCTGGGATCGAACTCACGCTGACAGCGGCCAACTGAATACAAATCCAGCGCGCTACCAACTGAGCTATATCCCCTTCAAAGTGTGGTGCAACAGTCGTGCCGCGTCTGCTATCCAGTTCGCGGTAGGATTAGAAAATATATATATATATACCAAACCGATGTCAAATACGAGCTGATTTGGTGAAATAAAGCACATTTCTACTTGCGAAACCCATCGAACAGCCATTAGGCTAAGCGAGAGAGTTCTCGTGATTGTTTTAATTAAAAAACTCATTCATAAAAACTAGAGACTAGGTTTCTGGTCAAAACGAATGATTAATCTGCTGTATCATTCGCTTGTCGGAAAGACAATCGGCCTACGCGCTCCTCTCTCAAATATGACCTTCTCTTGTCTACTGTCTCGGAAGATTTATTCTACTCCCAAATAGCACTTCTTAGCACCTCTTATGACTCCTTCGTTCTCTAGAATCCCGTACCCACACCAAATACGAGCTGATTTGGTGAAATAAAGCACATTTCTACTTGCAAAACCCATCGAACAGCCATTTCCGGTGCTCGATCGCGGACATTTTCAGCTTTGAAGGATATTTACGGGCAAATATCAATCGCTCCCTGACTTTTTATGCATCGAGAAACAAATTTAGTCATCGCTGAATCAGTAGCTTACCTTAAATCCCGACATAAATCAAACAATACCTAGAAAACAGACAAAACTTGCCTTCACACGTGTCATGAGCGGCATTCGGCTTCTGTTCGGCATTTGACCGGTTATCCCCCGTGCATCTGTAAACTCACCTAAGTCTTCGGCGTTGGCCAGGGAACATTTTTTTCAGAGGTTCATTGGAACTCCAGTCACGTTCCGCGAAATTGCAGCAATTCTTCTAGCGATGAATACAGAGATTCTTTGATTCCTGCATCGGCCTTGTGCGATGAGTCTAGACGTGTTCGCGCTGTGGGTTACCCTGGGAGAGGTTACGCCGGTTGTGGAAGCTCGGGGTGTTGACGCATGACACCTGTTTCTGTCCCCAGCTCCTTGTTACGTCAATTTCTTTTTGATTTTTCTTTGACTTTTTTGTGTTGGTTTTGCCGAACAGTTGTTGGTGCCTTTTTCTAATCAGGCACATTTATTTTGACAAAACCATGCATGAAATCACTCGAATAAAATATTTGTTTGTTATCCCAGCGAAGCTGGAGGTATCCCACGAATGCTATACTTTAATCGACTTGAGAAATGTTCATGCCCATAATAGGCTACATGATAAAGTAGGATTCTTAGTGACCTAACTGGGGCTACAGTTGGGGATGGAAGTTTACCAAAAATTGGAAACATAGCCTACTAACTTAAATACGGTGGGTGCCGACCAATTCTTCGATTTTTGATCCATCGCCACTCAGGGCCGCTTTGTTGGGGTAGAATTTCCGAGAATACGGCAATATGCTCACGACGTCAAAGATGTTTTGCCGTCAATGCAGCGTGACGTCATCCTTTCTCTTACGACTTTCTTTCGCGCGCGTGGCGTTAGTGTGTTTGCATACATGCTTGTGTGCACAGTGTGTGTGTGTATGTGTGTGTGTGTGTGTGTGTGTGTGTGTGTGTGTGTGTGTGTGTGTGTGTGTGTATAAGAGAGAGAAATAGAAACGTTTTGTCACTTTGTTGGCATGAGTGGTGAGCGCACGCGCGCACGTGTGTATGTGTGTGTGTGTGTGTGTGTGTGTGTGTGTGTGTGAGCGTGTGTGTGTGTTTTTGTGTGAGCATGTGTGTGTGTGTGTTCATGTAAGAATGTATGTGTTTGACTATGTGGATGTGAGGTTGTGCTTTGTGTGCATGGATGTTGCGTGTGTGAGTGAGTGTGTGTGTGTGTGTGTATGTGTGTGTGTGTGTGTGTGTGTGTGTGTGTGTGTGTACGTTTTGTCACGTTTTGTCACTCGCTTTGTTGGCATGAGTGGTGGGCGCACGCGCGCACGTGTGTGTGTGTGTGTGTGTGTGTGTGTGTATAAGAGAGAGAAATAAAAACGTTTTGTCACTTTGTTGGCATGAGTGGTGAGCTCACGCGCGCACGTGTGTATGTGTGTGTGTGTGTGTGTGTGTGTGTGTGTGTGTGTGTGAGAGCGTGTGTTTGTGTGTGTGTTCATGTAAGAATGTATGTGTTTGACTATGTGGATGTGAGGTTGTGCTTTGTGTGCATGGATGTTGCGTGTGTGAGTGTGTGTGTGTGTGTGTGTGTGTGTGTGTGTGTGTGTGTGTGTGTGTGTGTGTGTGTGTGTGTGTGTGTGTGTGTGTACGTACGCACGCGGGGTCTCTATCACTTTGTCTTTCTCTTTGTATATGTGTGTCTAAAGTGCTCTCTCTCTTTCACTGCATCTCTCTCTCTCTCTCTCTCTCTCTCTCTCTCTCTCTCTCTCTCTCTCTCTCTCTCTCTCTCTCTCTCTCTCTCTCTCTCTCTCTCTCTCTGAGTCCCTGTTGCCTTTCTGAAAGGGGTGTGTGTGTGGGGGGGTGCCTGTGTGTGTGTTGTGTGTGTAGTTGCGCGTGTGTGTGTGTGTGTATTTGCGTGTCACGTTGAGTGTGTGTGTGTGTGTGTGTGTGTGTGTGTGAGAGAGAGAGACAGAGAGAGAGACAGACAGACAGAGAGCGAGAGAGAGACAGAGACAGAGAGAGACACACACACAGAGACTGATAGACACACAGAGAGAGACAGAGAGAGATAGGCGATTTGTCCTTCGCTGGGGGTATGCAGTGCCTTGGCATTGCACGTCTACTTAATTTTCAACATGTTTTGTCAACCACCACAAATCCGTTTTGTCTTCTACGTGAGATACGAGCATCCATCCACTTGGTCACAAGCCAAAAATCAACAGCCAGCCTACTAACCGGAGTGGGTTTTTTCGGAATTGATATTGCTGTTTGACACTGAAAACGATTTCAGCAAAAAGTTGTCTGTCGCTTGTGTACAGAAAGCAGCGAGGCTGTGTGTTCTGTACTTCTTCATTCAGACATGGGCTAAAACTCCCACGGTTTTTACGTGTATGACCGGTTTTACCCCACCATGCTTGGTATTTTCGTGTTTAGTGTTTCTATAAACCACCGAACTCTGACATGGATTTCATGCTATTTTCCGTCCGCACTTCCTCTTGTGCTTGCGTACACACACGGAGTGGGATAAGGCAATCGCAGGACTGACCTGGGAGATCGAAAAGATCTCCACCCTTAACCGGCTCCACTTGGCCATTTCGCCCGCCAACTGCTGTGTTTTCAAGTGGCAGAAGGCTGTTATCCCTTGTAGAGCCTGACAAGACCTGTGCTTGTTGACATGATGTTTTACACAGGTGTGAATGTATCTGTAACGTTACTTACAACAACTTTTAAATACATGTACCAAACAATTTAACTGCAGCATTGTCGTTTTTACCATGGTGTGTTTGTGCTTTACGTTATTCTGTTTCCGTTAAAGTTGTGTGAATGAATGATGGATTGACGTCGTTTTTAAAAATCTATACCAAGATTCCGCTGCATGGTAGGAAAGACGGCGTAACAAGATACTGGTACCAAGACTGACGTAGTGCGTCAACGGTCGAAGACTGTATAGGTTGCAAAGCCTGTATTTAGACGCAATAGTCGTTACGGTCGTTACATGAGAAGCTACCACCCACAGACTCGCGATTGCCTCAACATAATTTGCATGTAATGTTGGGAAGCAGATAAAGACTTGTGGGTGTGTCGTCTTTGTATGTTTGCAGCTGTACAACTTCTTCAACAGCATGATGTGCCAGTTCTCGGCGGACAACGAGAACCAGGGAAGGATCATCAAGGCCTTCAGCGAGGAACAGCAGCGGTCCCTATCCAGAGGTCAGTACATCGTCGTTTTCGCCTTGTTCTTCGTCTTCGTACACCTCTTTCATGCGCTCTGTCTTTTTTTTTCTTTCACCCCCTTTCATTCTCTATGTCTCTGTTTGTCTGTCTGTCTGTCTACCTGTCTATCTCATTCATCTGTTTGAAGTCGACGTCATTGTGTCTGATAACAGAAAGTGTGTATGTGTGTGTGTGCGTGCGCGCGCGTGTGTGTGTGTGTGTGTGTGTGTGTGTGTGTGTGTGTGTGTGTGGGGGTAGGTTGGTTGTGTGTGTGTGTGTGCGCGCGTGTGTGTGTGTGTGTGTGTGTGTGTGTGTGTGTGGGTAGGTTGGTGTGTGTGTGTGTGCTTGCGTGCGTGCTTGTGTGAATGCGTGTGTGTGTATGCGTGCGTTCGCGCGCGTGTGCGTGCTCGCGAGTGAGCGTGCGTCTCTCTCTCTCTCTCTCTCTCTCTCTCTCTCTCTCTCTCTCTCTCTCTCTCTCTCTCTCTCTCTCTCTCTCTCTCTCTCTCTCTCTCTCTCTCTCTGTTTCTATGTGTCACAGTGAAGGAATACCCAAACAACATGAAATATTTACCAGCACGCGCGCAACCCGTAAAAGCATGTTCGCGTACATGTCCATCCCCCGGACTATTAGTCTAATAACTGTACTTGTCATCATTTTCACGAGTTTTCATTCACAAGCACCTGGTAAATAAATCTCATGTTCCCCGGGGAATAAATCCCCGGTTACCATAGTTGCAGGAAGCCCTATTACATGGATAATCAAAAGCAAACCCAATAGAAACGCTCGAGGATTCTTCGGCTCTTTTCATTGGCGTTTCCCCAGACCCAAACAGACGACAAGACACTGCTTTGCAAAGTTCCAAAAACCAACTGGCAAACTGGCAAAAGTAAACAAAAAAACAAAACTACTTCAATAAATTCGTCACAAACAAATGAAACCTACCGATATGTCATGTCTTCTTACAAAGTCATGGAGTGCGTGTATCTTTGTGTGAGAAACACGAACGTCAAGTTCAAGTCAAACCAATTGACCCCTGAGCTGACACACACATTTTGACCCGTGCACAAGACGTTGTATCGATAAACGAAGCACAAATAAGAAATAATGATAAAAGCAAAGAAAATAGCAACAAGATATGCAAACATCTCACAAAGCCGAGCAAGCAGATTGACAGGTCTAATGAAAAACAAAGAGGTACTGAGTCGGAAACAAGATCGCGATTCTTTCCTTCGCTGCACGACGCAAATCTTCTGTGACCTTTGACTCAACGTAGCTTCCACATTCGATTACTAAGCTTAATACTCACAACTGAAAGCCGAGGGAGTGGAATACCGATATGAACAAACAGAACTGTGCATCCTCAAACCTGACATATTCATCCCAACATTTTATGAACTCTAAAATACAGAAAGTTGCTTTCACACGCCAGCTTTGATTGCCAGTGGTTATCCGCACGGAACTCGTGTGGTTATCAGCACGGAACCCGTGTTTCAAAGCATGGCTCCCTGTGTTGATTGTTATCTTATTTTCTCACTACCAAAATGATGACAAAAACGATGTTTGGTGGTTTGTTGTCAGACCAGCTTTTTTTGTCGGTCCTCGGGGGGCATATCGACTTTTGTTTCATATTTATTGACCGCGGCCTTCGGCCTTGGTCAATAAATATGAAACAAAAGACGATATGCTCCCCCTCGGACAACAAAAAAGCTGGTCAGTCAACAACCCATCAAACATCTTATAATGTCCATCCCCAGGACTATTAGTCTAATAACTGTACATGTCCATCCCCCAGACTATTAGTCTAATAACTGTCCGCGTCTCGCTCAGTCTCCTTGGACCCTATTATCAATAAGTGATGAGATGTCATTCGGTCAATCACAACTGTTGACGGGACACTGCCATTTTTCCTTCAAACGATGGAAATGCCAACGATGAATATTGATTCTCTCGGTTGCGTCACTGACTGGCAACGTTCGCGGTTGTCTCCCTTGTTAAATTGTGTTCGAAGTGCAGTCACGTTACGGACTATGTCTGGCGTATACATGTGAAAACTCCTCCTGCGTTGTGCAATATTTAGACGGGTCTAGGTTTCGGTATAGAAGCTGCGCTGTGGCATTTATCTGTGCCCTTTGATCAAACGCTAGGGATAGAGATGTAAGATTTAAAATAAATTTTTTAGCGTTTGGTTATTTGATATGACAGGTGCTAAAAGCTAGCTGATGGTCCTTTGAAACAGGACTCGATCTAACTTGCTTTGTCTATGTGTATGCCCACCTCTCTCTTCCTCTCTCTCTCTCTCTCTCTCTCTCTCTCTCTCTCTCTCTCTCTCTCTCTCTCTCTCTCTCTCTCTCTCTCTCTTTCTCTCTCTCGTACCAACAAACACACATACACACGCATGTTTTTAATTTTCTTATGACAGATATGTGCATATTTCAGCAAGGTGTTACCCATATTGATCACATTCGCCATTACAGCACAGCCCCAGGATGACAAGGTATATTATGGTTGAGCGTGTTAGCTTTGGAGAGTATGCCGTTCTTCTTCTTCTCTGCGCAAGAGTTCATTCTGTTTTGAGATTTGAATAGCATGATTACATAAATGCTATTTTTCATTTGAAGTGTTCATGATAATCCACGAATTCCAGAAAACCCTCGGTCTTGTTTGTATCTGTTGTTTGTTTGTTCGTTCATGGGCTGAAACTCCCACGGCTTTTACGTGTATGACCGTTTTTACCCCGCCATTTAGGCAGCCATACGCCGCTTTCGGCGGAGTATCTGTTGTAAAGGAGTAGCCTGAATAATCTTGCTTTTTGTGAGGCAAACTTTCAACTCTTCCACGTGTTTGAGACACACCCCTCGACTGGGGTATTCACTCTTTCACAACCAATACACACCGTACCTGACAAGCATTGTTGTGGGTTTTTGTTACATTTAGTCAAGTTTTGACTAAATGTTTTAACATAGAGGGGGGAATCGAGACGAGGGTCGTGGTGTATGTGTGTGTATGTGTGTGTGTGTCTGTGTGTGTGTGTGTGTGTGTGTGTGTGGTGTATGTGTGTGTATGTGTGTGTGTGTCTGTGTGTGTGTCACTGTAGAGCGATTCAGACTAAACTACTGGGCCGATCTTTATGAAATGAAATTTGACATGAGAGTTCCTGGGTTTGATATCCCCGGACGTTTTTTTCTTTTTTTCGATAAATACCTTTGATGACGTCATATCCGGCTTTTTTGTAAAAGTTGAGGCGGCACTGTCACACCCTCATTTTTCAATTAAATTGATTGAAATTTTGGCAAAGCAATCTTCGACAAAGGCCGGGGTTTGGTATTGCATTTCATCTTGTTTGGTCATTAAAAATCGGAAACTTCTAATTAAAATTATTTTTTTATTAAACGATCCAAAAACAATTTCATCTTATTCTTCGTCATTTTCTTATTCCAAAAACATATACATATGTTATATTTGGATTAAAAACAAGCTCTGAAAATTAAAAATATAAACATTATGATCAAAATTAAATTTCCGAAATCGTTTTAAAAACTATTTCATCTTATTCCTTGTCGGTTCCTGATTCCAAAAACATATAGATATGATATGTTTGGATTAAAAACACGCTCAGAAAGTTAAAACGAAGAGAGGTACAGTAAAGCACAGCGCAATCGCTACCGCGCCAAACAGGCTCGTCACTTTCACTGCCTTTTGCACTAGCGGCGGACTACGTTCAGTTTCATTCTGTGAGTTCCACAGCTTGACTAAATGTAGTAAATTCGCCTTACGCGACTTGTTTATATTTCATGCCTTCCCATTTTCCAGGGGGAAAAAATACAGTCGAACCTCTCAATACTGACCACACAGGAGACCGACAGAACGTAGTCGTTGCCAGAGAAGTGGTCTCTATGAAAAGGTTAATTATATTGAACACGAGCTCTTCGGGATCGCTCGGGGCGGTCGTTGTGGGCAAGTGGTCGTTATCGAGAGGTAGTCGCTATGGAAAGGTTAACTATTTTGAACAAGAGTTCTTCGGAATCCTTTGAGAGTTGGTCGCTATGGAAAGGTCAAATATATTGAACAAGAGCTCTTCGGACTCATTTCTTCTTCTGCGTTCGTGGACTAAATCTCCCACGATCTTTTGTGTGTATGGCCGTTTTTACCCTGCCATTCCGGCAGCCATACGCCGCTTTCGGAGGATTCTTCGGAATCGTTCGGGTGGTCGTAGTGGGTAGGTGGTCGTTATCAAGAGGTTCAAGTCGCCAAAGCAGGGTGGACTGTATGGTTACCCCAACACGTTGCAGGCACGATGATGTCCGACGAGCTGGAGAACGAGGACAAGATGTTGCTGGAGGAGACGGACCCTGAGGACATCACAGTGGAGGCCTCCTACAAGGGCCCCCACCTCACCTTCCCCATCACGCGCAGCCAGGTGCAAAACTTGGTGCAGGCCTTCAAATCCAAACAGGTAAGTTCGTCTTAGGTGTCTGCAAAGAAGGTGCTGGCAAAGAAAGAACCGCGCTCTATATAATTTGCTCGGAGTCGTTACAAGCAGTCCGTCCATCGGATACCTGAATGCAGACATTTGGGTCAAGAGTGTTTTAGACACAGTTGGACAAACACATAGACAAAGAACCAAAGACAGACGGACAGGCATACCATATATCTTCTGATTCCAACAAAAACCAGCATTATACGCTGAACAGGCTGCGCGCGAATCGAGGCTATTATAGCTAAAGGGGTGCAACTCGTGTTTTAGCGCAAGCCCAGGTGGAGAGGCAAATTGTCTCCCTTTCATACAGTGCAAAAGCAGCTGCCCCTCTGCACATTTAGGAACCTACTCTAACAAGATGGCGCGAGCTTCCATTCAAATTAGCTTAGGCAACGAAGGTTCGATGACGTCATCCAATAGTCACATCACAGAAGAAAATGTACACAGGGTGAACGTAGCCCATTTTGGCTCGACTTATTATGACCTAAATGCCCCTCTGCATGGGTAATTTTGTGTCTGCAGTTGCTGCACGTCAAGTACCCTCTCGTAAAAATGCAAGAGACGACAATCAATGGATCACGCTTAAACTTGCAACGAGCCTTTTCATTTGTATCTTCAAGTATAATTATCTGTTTGGGGGTAGTTGTAGTGTTTTTCATTCAAATACGTAAAAAGACCCCAAAATAATTTTGTGTCTGCAGTTGCTGCACGTCAAGTACCTGCTGCAGCTGCTGCACGAGGCCAGGCTGCAGCTGCGACAGTGCGGCAACATCAACCGCGCCACCACCGCCCTCAGCCATCAGATCACCATCTGTGGCGACCTCCACGGCAAGTTGGAGGACCTCTACATGATCTTCCACAAGGTGCGGACACGTTGACACCCTGTTTTAACGTAGACTGAAAATCGAGACGAGGGTGGTGGTGTGTGTGTGTGTGTGTGTGTGAGTGTGTGTGTGTATGTGTGTGTGTGTGTGTGTGTGTTTGTGTGTGTGTGTGTGTGTGTGTGTGTATGTGTGTGTGTGTGTGTGTGTGTGTGTGTGTGTGTGTGTATGTGTGTGTGTGTGTGTGTGTGTGTGTGTGTGTGTGTGTATGTGTGTGTGTGTGTGTGTGTATGTGTGTGTGTATGTGTGTGTGTGTCTGTGTGTCTGTGTGTGCGTGTGTCTGTGTGTGTCTGTGTATGTAGAGTGATTTAGAGAAAACCACTTGACCGATCTTCATAAAAATGTACATGAGAGTTCTTGCAAATGATATATCCCCAGACGTTGTTTTTTTTTCCATTTGTCGATACAATTTTGTCTTTGATGACGAAATATCCAACTTTTTGTGAAAATAAGTCGGTACTGTCACACCCTCATTTTTTTTTTTTATCAAACTGATTGACATTTTGGTCTGCATTTCAGTTTGGATGCCTACATTTTAGGCCCTAATTAATGAGATTGTTCATCAAAAATGTAACCCTCTAAATAATATTGAAATTTAATGAACAGATTAAAAAATTATTGCATTTTTTTCTTCTATCATTCACTGGCTTTTAAAGTATATGATTTCATGTCTCGCCTAGACCAGCTCGATCCGTCTCAGCCTTCGGGTTTCGGCTCACCAAGCCTTACCAAGTCCTGATGATGGCTGATCCCGGGTTTTCAGAGTTGATTTTTTTCAGGCCGTCAGATTTACGAAAAATGTTTATATCGCTTTACGCGACGTGTTTTTTTGTTATATGCTCGATGTTTTGATTTGAAATCAACGTTTTAAAGTGAGAAAGCAGCACGAATTTCCAAGAGGGTTACCTCACAGGACTATATGAAATCGATATATCCTTATCCTTATCCTAAAACGTGCAGAACGGTCTTCCATCCGTAGACAACCCTTATGTGTTCAACGGTGACTTCGTGGACAGGGGAGCTCACTCTGTGGAGGTGGCAGCTCTATTGTTTGCCTGTTTCTTGTCTTCTCCTAACGAGGTCTACCTCAACAGAGGCAATCACGAGGACCATTTGATGAATATCAGGTCAGTCTTCTTGATAACGCAATAGACGAATTCCGAAAATAACTCTGTCGGGTTTGTATTGGTTGTGAAAGAGTGAATGCCCTTGCTTTTTACTCAGACAAACATTGGAGCAGCCAATCACTAGCGAGGGGTGTGTCGGAAACACGTGGACAGGAGCCCTTTTTTTGTGAAGTTATTTGTCAGAGAAAAGGCAAGGGCATTCACTCTTTCACAACCCATATTTATAGATGTATTTCCGAAAATCGTCTCTTGGATAACTACATCAATGAACCTGGGTAAGAAATAATAATTAGGGGAAAACATTTTTTTTTTAAATGCAGTTAGCACTCCATTTAACGACCCTCCTTTATGCCACCCAATGTTCAAGGGTAACGTTTGCTAAGTCTTTAAATGCAGGATCCGCTGTGTTTCACATGATTTTTCTTGAGACAGTAGTCTTCCGCTGTGACTGAGAATTGTTCTGAGAATAGTACAGTCGCGTGTTGTCGTTATTCTGTTTTGATTAAAGCAGATGGTGTGTTTGTAAAAAGTACACAAATAATGTGCACCAGGAGCTGCGAGCAAAGATAACTTAATTGTGAGTGTGTCTGTTTATCAAGAATTGCGTTTGTTTTCTTTTCAGATATGGGTTCATCAGAGAAATAATGAAAAAATATAAGGTAAGTGTGCGGTTTTTATTTAGTTGTTTCTTTCATGCTAGACTGCTAGCCTTGCACCAGATTACGACAAAGTAGACTATTACTTCAAGCAAAAAGGAAACAAAATAACAGATGGCTGGATCTGTTTTATGATACTTCTGTTTTTACTTTGATTGCCGGGATGAAATTATGTGTAATGTATAAATGGATACAAATAAATGTGGGGGACAAACACAAAAGTCTTCGTTTTCTTCAGTGTAAATCTTGTATTCATTGGTTTGTTGACGGTTTAGCTTGCTGTGCACAGATTTGGTCGATCATTCTTTTGTTATATCTTGAGAGAAAAAAACACCTTACTAAGCCATGTGCTACAAATGATTGTTTTGATATCTTACTTTGAGATGTAATGTGCAGGACAAAGCGACGAAAGTGGTCCGACTCTTTGAAGATGTGTTCAGCTGGTTACCAGTAGCAACGGTTGTCAACGAACGAGTTCTGGTACTTCATGGCGGCGTCTCGGAGCACGTTGATCTCAACTTCCTTCAGAACATCGATAGGCACAAGGTGACTGACTTTGTTGAATTCACACATATGCACGAACACGGGTGTGCACGGAAACGTGCGTGCGCACGCACACACGAGCGCACGCGTGTACGAGTTATGGGCAGAATATACCCGCGCAGTTTCAGCGGCACCGACGACGCACTGCCTATTATTTATGCCGCGATAGGGATTATGACGAGTAGGCTACTTGGCCTGTTTTCCTTTCATGCAACGTGTAGCGGGCTGGGATCATCTGCAGTGCGTCGTCGGTCCTGCTGAAGTTACATAGATGAGCGGAGCCCCTTTTCTTTGTTGACTGCGGTGTTTCAAATCATCGACAGACAGTCGAGATGCTAAATTTACATGCAGGCACGCAAAGTCGTATGCAGGTAAGCACGCGTGCGCAAACATACGCGCGCATGCAAGCACAGTACAGACACAGCCACAGCCACACGCACACACATTCACACATATTTAATAACGAACGTTTATACTGCCTTCAATATTTTCAATGGATTTCAAAGTCATTATTTGTTTCGTGCTTGTAACTGGTAAAATGCCAGTTTGAAGAAGCGCCTCACTTAAATGGAATACTCAAATGTTTACTTCTATTTGTCCTGTGAGTGTGTTTGTGTGTGTGTGTGGGTGTGAGTGGGTGGGTGTGTGTGTGTGTGTGGGTGGGTGGGTGTGGGTGTGGATGCGTGCGTGCGTTTGCATGTAGGCTATGTGTGTTTGTTACCCTTTCATTACGTACGTCAGTCCAAGAAGGAAAATCATCACCATTCAAGACAAAATTACAAGAAAATGTTTTATTCTGTCGAAAATAAATGTGTCTCTAGCCGTTTGTTGTATTTTTTTAATCTTTTTTGTTTACACCAGTTTGCCTCTGTCCTTCGACCGCCGGGTGCGTCCAAGCTGTCCAACATAGACATACATCAGCTGGACGACACGGAGCTACAGGAGTGGAAACAGGTGTGTGTGTGTGTATGTGTGTATGTGCGTGTGTGTGTGTGTGTGTGTGTGTGTGTGTGTGTGTGTGTGTGTGTGTCCAAGCTGTCCAACATAGACATACATCAGCTGGATGACACGGAGCTGCAGGAGTGGAAACAGGTGTGTGAACACTTTACCTTTCACTTCAATATGGGGTGTGGAGTGGCTGTTGAGAGGGCGGTGGTGGAAATGCATTGGAAAAGCAAAGGAGAAGGAATGTTTGTGAGTGTTGGGGAGGGTTGTATGTGTGTGTGTGTCTGTCTGTCTGTCTGTCTGTCTGTCTGTCTGTTTTTATATTTAGTCAAGTTTTGACTAAATATTTTAACATCGAGGGGGAATCGAAACGAGGGTCGTGGTGTATGTGTGTCTGTCTGTCTGTGCGTGTGTGTGTGTGTGTGTGTGTGTGTGTGTGTAGAGCGATTCAGACTAAACTACTGGACCGATCTTTATGAAATTTGACATGAGAGTTCCTGGGTATGAAATCCCCGAACGTTTTTTTCATTTTTTTGATAAATGTCTTTGATGACGTCATATCCGGCTTTTCGTGAAAGTTGAGGCGGCACTGTCACGCCCTCATTTTTCAACCAAATTGGTTGAAATTTTGGTCAAGTAATCTTCGACGAAGCCCGGACTTCGGTATTGCATTTCAGCTTGGTGGCTTAAAAATTAATTAATGACTTTGGTCATTAAAAATCTGAAAATTGTAAAAAAAATATAAAAATTTATAAAACGATCCAAATTTACGTTTATCTTATTCTCCATTATTTGCTGATTCCAAAAACATATAAATATGTTATATTCGGATTAAAAACAAGCTCTGAAAATTAAATATATAAAAATTATTATCAAAATTAAATTTTCCAAATCAATTTTGAAACTTTCATCTTATTCCTTGTCGGTTCCTGATTCCAAAAACATATAGATATGATATGTTTGGATTAAAAACACGCTCAGAAAGTTAAAACGAAGAGAGGTACAGAAAAGCGTGCTATGCAGCATAGCGTAACCACTACCCCGCTCTTCTTGTCAATTTCACTGCCTATGCCGTGAGCGGTGGACCACGAGTATACGGTCTTGCTGCGTTGCATTGCGTTCAGTTTCATTCTGTGAGTTCGACAGCTACTTGACTAAATATTGTATTTTCGCCTTACGCGACTTGTTTTATATTGCATTAAATGTCATTTTTTGGTCAAAATTACAAATAACATTTCTGTATCGATCCTTTTAAATGACAATTCAAATTATTTTAAACGATTGAACGCAGACAGACAATGACTCTTTTGTAGTATCGGCCAGCCACTAAATATGAGTTTTATTCTGCCTCCGCCGCCACATTGCTCAAAGAAGGGAAATGCAATGTTCAATCGATATGGTTCCGGGTAGCTTAGTTGATAGAGCACTGGACTAAGGTCGCAGGTTCGAATCTTGGCAGGGACGGACACGGGTCAACTTAAAGTGTAACTAAACAAGCAAAAAGGAAAAACATCGTTCAGCAACCTTTACACTTTGATATGAAGAAGGGCCTCATATACTGTCGAACTGCGAAAAAAAAAAAAAAATTTCTCTCACTCGGACACTGTTTGACGGACATGTGAAGTGCGCCCCAGGAACGACAATCTTCTTAGTTTACCTGATTAATGCCCTTAATTTTTGGTTCTGGTACTTTCAGTTCCGGCTGTTGTCATTAATCTACCAAAATAAAAGATCAAACGGAGTTTTCGATTTTTATTTCATGGTTCAGAAAAATATTGCTTATTTTCTGAAGTCAACCGTTTTAGCGAATCTTTCTTTGATTCTTAAAAGTCATTTCAGATTTTTGAAAAATAGTTAACGGTTAGTAATTACCAATATATCGTAAACAAACATATCGATAGGTTTTGGTAAGAAGACACAAGTGCGATGAATGTGGTACCAGTATTTTTGTGGTAAGTAAGGATGCATTTCTTTGCTGTAAGCACATTTACAATGCACATTTAATCTGTTTAGCAACATAAACGAAAGCATGGTACAGTGCCGCTTGTTTGTGGTCTATCTTTTCGCGGCAGATGCGTAACAATTAGGGTCTCAGTTGGAAAAAGCTGCTCGGAACCAGAGCAGATTTGGCTTGGGTTCTTTGAGTGTGAATGATCGACGAGTGGCTTGACATTTTTAACGAATCATTACTGTAGCCTACTTGAAACCATCATCTGTTTCTGAATTTGTCATCAGTTATGATTGAGCAGTCTCATAGGAATCGTCCATAAAATGTTAAACCGAAAAAGGGCAGACGATTCTGAATCACACAGGCTGCTGTACAAAATCAGATCTAAAACGATATTTTGAACTGCGACGTCTGCGTAAATGCCCTGTAACAAAATACCTTGTCCTGGTCATGTGTATACACATCAGCTTCTATTGGGAAGATCAGTATTTTATATTAATCACAAATACAAGATTAGAAAAAGTTCTGAAGATCGCCTTTGATTTCAGTTTCAGCGGCAAACTAGCAGATCTGTCCAAACCGGCATCGTTTCATGGTTGAAACTTCAATAATCCCAAATAGATCTGAGTGGGGGTAAGTTTTATAGTATTTCAATTTTTTACGGCAGTTTTATTTAAAGATAGTGTAGTGGATGTCTCTGGTGAAGACTACAGTTATATGAATTTTTTGTTGTAATATTAAAATGATTGTTCTTTATTTACACAATTGAATAATTTGTATTTATTTGTTTGCAGATGACGGCATACTGAGTGCTCCAAGAACATACGCCTGCTGGCATTTTGTGTCTTTTCTGAAGACGTCGAGGCAAGCAGAAGTCACGGTCCTGGCCACACACACACAATGACATGAACAAGAAATGATATTTTTTCATGGACATATCCAGTATTAAAACTTTATTACCATGCAAACGCAACGATTAGAATTTAGAGACGGTCATCGGTCACACACACACACACACACACACACACACACACACACACACACACACACACACACACACACACACACTGGGCGGATCCGGAGGGGGGTTCCGGGGTTTCCGGACCACTTAGGAGCCGGCCTTTGTATTCTAAGTGACGATTTTGGAAAGAAGTTGGCTAATTAGTTTGCTCAGGTTGCGCCAGATCGATCAATTGTCCTTGTTGTGATTCAAATTTTTCTTCTTAATATATTTACTTTTTTGGAAGGTGTATTAGGGGATGTTTCTTGGCTCAGATTGATCCATTTTCCTTGTTTTTATCAACATTTGTCGGACCCCCCCCCCCCCCCCCCCCCCCCCCCCCAGGAGGTTGAACGCTTCGTGTCTTCAACTAAACGCTTCGCGTCGTCAAATTGTCCCTAAAAGATATTTGGAAACTCCCCCTTAAAAATGATGTGATCCGCCCCTAAACACACACAAACACACACAAATAGAGAAGTAATAAATGGATACAGTTTTTGAGTCACTTGAGAAAAAGTGACTCTATGTAATCGGTCAGTGTTAGTCTGTCCGGCCGGCCGTCCGTAGACACCACCTTAACGTTGGACTTTTCTCGGAAACTATCAAAGCGATCGGGCTCATATTTTGTTTAGTCGTGACCTCCAATGACCTCTACACTTTAACGATGGTTTCGTTGACCTTTGACCTTTTTCAAGGTCACAGGTCAGCGTCAAAGGAAAAATTAGACATTTTATATCTTTGACAAAGTTCATCGGATGTGATTGAAACTTTGTAGGATTATTCTTTACATCAAAGTATTTACATCTGTAGCCTTTTACGAACGTTATCAGAAAAACAAGGGAGATAACTAGCCTTTTCTGTTCGGCAACACACAACTTAACGTTGGGCTTTTCTCGGAAACTATAAAAGTGACCGGGCTCAAATTTTATGTGAACGTGACTCATTGTGTTGTGAATAGCAATTTCTTCCTGTCCATCTGATGCCTCATATAATATTCAGAACTGCGAAAGTGACTCGATCGAGCGTTTGCTCTTCTTGTTCTTTATTTAAATTACAATCAGATGTTGTCGTAGAACAGGCACTGTAAACAAAACCTAGCATGATATACCACTTGTGTGATGTTTCGGTCAATATCTTTATTTTCCTTTCAGAAATACATTGGCGTTTTGAATGTCAAGGGAAGTGATACAAATGCTGCATCGGGCAATCAAGAACGCGAAGGCAAACAAGGTAAATACCTACTTCTGACATTAGTTTACTTATTAACTCTTTCTATACTGGCCATTATCTCCCCAGTCTCTCCCCAGAAACTGGCCATTTGCATGGGTTTGCAAAAAAATTCTCAAAAATAAACAAAACAAGATGCAGCCTTCAAACTCATAGGTTTTATTGTGAATATATTGCTATTAGAACATATGCCAAAGTTTGGTTTCATTGTTGTGAAAAAAATAAAAATATGATGTCCAGAATTTATGGGTATATTTTACGCAATACGAAAAAGGGGGTATGTATTTTGACTTAGAAGCATTTTTTCTTATGAAGGCTCTGTTTGCAACAAAACTGTTTCTGTTTACTTGTATGAAGATTGTGCTAACACAAAAACATAACAAATACCAACTGATTTTCCATTTGGTGGTCATGTAAGCATTGTGAACATGTCCGAAAAATCTGATCACACACCATGTGGTCGACATGCAGACCTGAACGGCCAGTGTATGGTGGCAGAGTTGGAAAATAGGAAAAGTCTTGATGCCAATCCTTCATCAAAAACCGAAGAAAATCGTCATTGTAATAAGTTTGCTTTATTCTAAATCAAACGACTAGGATAGATGACAGACACAACGACAAACACATTCAATTCTATGTAAAACATACACAATGCGCACGTTAACAAGCTGGCCATAACAATGTGCCCATCGTGCATGAAGTGTGGCTTTGGTCGGATCAGTAGCCGTGCTTTGTCTGCGATGCTAAACATGAAATTTTGTTAAAGCGACGATTTAGCAATGTTGTTGTTGCTGCTGCTGCTGTCTGTTCTTGTCACGACATCTCGCCATATAACAGTTTTTTCCCTCCTGATTCTGAGAAGAAGCTGTTTAATTGTGATATCAGGCCTAGGAACCCCTGATTTTCACTTGGAGCATTCTCAAAGAAACTTAGCGTATGTTAAGAAAAATGAGTGTACTCCACACTTTGTCTTTTGTTGTTCGTTGTCGTTGCATGTCTACCGTTCCACAGCCACCTACTATAAGTGCAACGTATTTCCACAAAAGACTGCTTGCAGAGAATCATGTGATGCCAATGACAGGTAAGGACATGTGGTAATACATACTACGTTTTGGAACCAGGGAAAATGCAGCACAAATTATTTATCAACCAAATTGATTGACTTGTGCACCATGACAAAGTTTTCTTTGATCCATAAAAGGTCTTTTGCCAGAAAAATTGCTCTGAACATCAAGTACCCTGCAAGTTGTCACACATTTACATTATTGAAATAAAAAGAAAACACACCAGTAACCAGGTTAGGTACGTTAATATCTATAATCAATATCTCGGCACGTTACTGCCTTCTTCGGGATGGTAAGCTGAACATTATTGAACAAAATAATCGGTTTAGATTGTATACTTTGATTCCTGAACGAAGAAGCAGAGGTACTGCATACAACTAGGACTGTAATATCAGCTTTTGCCTGAAACACACACACATACACTTATAAAATTAATGCAATGTCATTGTATGAAGCCAGAACAATCACTAACTTACATAGTTGGTCACACAATTACCCATCACTGAACAATAAATCGAAGTCGGGTGGATTCAATGACTAAAGCAGTAAAGGCTTTGAAAAAACCCTCATCACAAAACATCCCCCCCCCCCCCCCCCAAAAAAAAAGAAAGAAATGAAATAAAACAGGTTGTGTATATAGCGCAGTAAACACCATGCAGGTACAAGCGAAGATTTGACAGAGATTATCCTTGTTTTATATAGCACACATTTTCTAGTTTTAATCTCTCTCTCTCTCTCTCTCTCTCTCTCTCTCTCTCTCTCTCTCTCTCTCTCTCTCTCTCTCTCTCTCTCTCTCTCTCTCTCTCTCTCTCTCTCTCTCTCTCTCTCTGGAAAGTAATTTATTGACCGGTGGGTTATTTGCGTTTGTATACACATTGGTGATTCGTAAACTATGTTGAAAGAGATTGTCAAACAATATTATATGGGGTGTCTTAAAAAAAATGTATATCAACAAAATCTGTCATTATTATCAGGCACACGGTTTTAACAAAGCTATGTCACGGAATGCAACATAAGTGGCTTAAAAAGTCGTGTTTTTGTGTGTGCAGGATATTCGCTAGGACAGGACCTCAAGCTGAACCAGCACAACAGCGATGCATTCTTCCATGGCTTCCACAAAAGTCTTTCACCTATAGCGGGCATTGCATACAGATAGTCCTTTTTAAAAATTCTTTAGACCAATTATCCCTCTGTTCCCATGTTAAAAATGGAATAATTGTGGACAAATGCGAGGACGTTAGCTTTTTTTATTTTATTTTTTTATCATTTTACTTATCATTAAAACTTTTTTAGATTTCGATTCGTAAACCATTTACAGTAATCCTTTGTTTTTTTAACTTTGTTCCTCTTACCACAGTCACTTCGTTGTTTAGATTTATCATTAAATTTGTTACCATTATGCAGGAAAAATGTAGAATAAAACCAGGAGAGCTTTCGGTAGAAGATATTTCCTGTGTCAAATGTTAATGCTTATTCTGATTGATGGGTGCTCCAAACTAAGTTATTTTGACTGCCTTATTCGAATTCATTTCCAAGACAGGGCTGAGAAGTCGAGAAGCTTAGGAGTATCGTAAAAATTGTCTGGGTGTTTATGCAAAACTTTTGAATATATGTCAGATTTTACTTTAGAGATTTTAAATACTGTTAACTGACAGAAATGCTATAACTTCTACACCAATTGACTGGATAACTTCATATTCAGCATACTTAAACTTGATTTTATGCATGTGCAGTTCACAAAGTGGCAAATTTGTAGGTTAAATTATCTAACTTTTGCATCACCAATGACACCAACGCTTTCGTGTCTGAGGATTGCCCTGAACCTAGCTGTAACTGCTTGCTTTCTTCAGGTCATCGATAGCCTGGGGGTTGAAGGGAATGTTTTTACATACTCAGACATTCAAAATAATCAAAAAGGTAAAAGCCTGAAGGGTTTAAATTAGGTAAAAATGGCTACCGCTCAATGTCAAAACTCGTTCTGTTTAGTCGACCCCTGAAATTGGAGAAAAAAATTAAAATTGCACAAAAGTTAGACCATTCAATTTACAAACTTGCCACTTACTGGAAAGGCAGAACATAAACTGAAGTTAATGAATACCATATATAAAATAATTGGTTCAACAGATGCAGAAGTAATTTGCACGGTTGTGGGTGTCCTTTTTAGGGGGGTCAACCCTGTAGAAGAGACGATTTTCTTTAATTATCAATCCGTAATATATTGTTTGTTATGCATACAAGATTAACATTGACAAATACTTCAAGACTCCTCATTGATCTTAAGAAATGTTGTGGTTTTTTTTGTTACTGACTGATTCACTTTCTATTCGCTTTACTCTACATAAGTCACGACAAGAAAAGCAAGGGAGGTAATTTCTTCGGAAGAGGTAATTCTCTCCCCTCAGAACGATTGTTGTAGTTTGTTTGATTTTGTTCCCTTCTAATAAGTATTATTTAAAATAGATCTTTACATCTTGATGTGAAAGGCGCAGTACCCCCCTACCCCCAGGATGTTAAATTCTAGGTTGTGTCCATGTAAAATCCTGATCCTAGTCAAGATCCGAGTTGGTTTTTCATGCAACTGTGCCTCTTCATGCCACTCAATTAGACATACTATGCAATCCATAATTGCACGAAACTAAGTACAGGAAATACGTTGTTGTCGTGTTTTTAATATTACATAATGAAATAAAAAATGTCACAACTGGTTTCGTGTTGGGCTTTCTCTCTCTGTCTGAATCTCATAATTACTTCCTTCTGAGGCCTGAAATGTGTTGCAGGCATTGTTCAGCTTACATTTATTGTTACAATTTTTGTGGATATGTTATTAAGTGTGTCTGTGTTTCTATCATTCGTTATCAGTGTGGTTAAAAAAAAAATGAAAAAAACGTTCGGGGATTTCATACCCAGGAACTCTCATGTCAAATTTCATAAAGATCGGTTCAGTAGTTTAGTCTGAATCGCTCTACACACACACACACACACACACGCACAGACACACATACACCACGACCCTCGTTTCGATTCCCCCTCGATGTTAAAATATTTAGTCAAAACTTGACTAAATATAAAAAGCACACGTCAAAAGTAATTTACCCTTCATCATTATCAAAACATGCAGATACAGGTAATACATATTTGTGATACTTTAAACAAATACAATGTTTGTTTGTTGCGTCTTTTCTTTTTTTCAGAGCAAACACACATCGTATTTGTTCAAACGTGTATATTCTGCACTTTCTAATACCCTGCATGGATCTCCAAATCAAGAATAATGAAAAGTCGTCTAATAGCCCTGCAGCACTCACACGAACATGATAGAAGCTTGCATGCATGCACCCAGGCTCGCTGTCTTCGGCTAAAAGAGCTTACCGTTGGATCTTCGCTCAGACAAATGTAGCTGTCTTGTCCACTTGCTCCTGTCGCATAGATCTGCAATGTGCAACATCATCTTTGATTAATAAGTCTGAGGCACAGACAAACACACACGCGCGCACATTTTCGAGAGAATGCACGTCAGTCTATTCAATCAAACAGTATTAAAACATACCTCAGACGTGGTGGTGGAAACTGGACATTCGCCGTATAACAAACTCAAGAGATTCATTTGTGTGTGTATGTTTAATCAAAAGTTCATCTTGGGCACATTCAGTCTGTTTTGTAACAGGACCCATCCCGTACAAACTTCGAACAGATCTATTAAATTCTGAAATCCTTGACAAGTTTTTTTTCCCAATCATCTGTATCTGACCGAAGTAAAAAAAATAAAAAATCAGCCAGTACACGCATCTACCCCCTCACACGACAATACATATGTGGCGAAAAAAGGAATCGAGAGGGGGGGAACAAGGAATAAATTAGATCCAGAAATAATTCCACTTCATCATTCCAAAATTCAAGTGTGAAGTGATCGGATACTGTGGTAAAGATACGTGCTTAGTATCACAACTGAAAATACAAGCCCTAGGGTTTTAAATCAAGGAAACAATTAAAGTTAAGGAAAGATCAACAGAAATGTCGAGAACATGTAAAATATTGTACTTACAATCCGTTTCAGCATGCTCTTCGAATAATAATCTCCCAGTCAGCCTCGTGCTTACGACTTCGACAGGATGTTGCCTCTCACGCTGAGCCAGTACATTTGGAGTGAATTCAAAGGCCAGAGATGCAGTACAAGCACATTAGTTAGATCCAATTCATTTACATTGCTACCTTGCCCAATTTATGGCTATTTCTGTTGGTAACATCACACATGTGGCAAGCAGTGCTTGTTGCCGACTCTGCTGGGACAGGCAGCAGACGATTTTATTTAGGAACCAAATTCTGATTGGTTAAAACATAAAACCGGAACTCAAAGTACCACTTGTTCTTTGGAAGTATCAAATCAAGAACAGATAATCAGGTAAATCTGAAATGGGTTCAACACTTTTAAAAAATCGTAGTAAATCAGAAAACACAGTAAACGTTGGAAAAATCGTCCAGTATCGCTTCTACAGGTCTATACTTGGACAAAACATAAAGCAATTCAGTAAAGCTGACACTTCAAAATGTCTGTTTAGTTACACTTTAATGTGCAGGCTCAGAGACGGTTTTCATGTCCCACCCCCGTGTCATCAATGTGGCACTTAAACGACCTCGGTCATTATGCCAAAAGTGGAGGTGGCTGACTACACCTAAACATGCAAACACCTGGGTAGCGCGATCCTCGTTGCTGCTAGCTTTCCACCGGGAGGAAGCTACCCGAATATCCCAGCATACAGATAATCTTCTTCTTCTTCCCGCAGTGGGGCACTGCGGTTATGAAATTAAAGGCCCCTCCTGTTTTTTGGAACCGCAGGAGCTTTCTAGTTTGCTGTTAGGTAGATTTTTGGTTCCTCTTTCCTGTCATGCTCTCTTTTTCTTCATGAATTCTTTTCTTTTTTCTGCCTTCTTGCTCATTCACCTGTATTTTTTCCAAAAATCTCTTCTCTTGCCGCTTGTCTCGCGATTCATGTATAGTTTAATCTGTTAGTGTTCTGATGTAAGTCCAGCAGTAGATAGGTTAAGCCTATTTTAACATACTGGAAACTGGTAATCTTCCAGTAGGTATTAATTTAGTTTTACTAAAGCCTGCTGGGACACAAGTAATGGGTTAGTGCATTTGTAAACAGGAATCGCTTGACAAGTGGCCCCCTTCATCCCCCCCTTCCTCGTCCTGATATGGCTCTGCGTAGTCGGCTGGACGTTAAGCAACAAATAAACAAACAAACAAATTCTTCTTCTTCTTTGTTCATGGGCTTAGACTCCCACGTTCACTCATGTTTTTAGCACGAGTGGATTTTTACGTGTATGGCCGTTTTTACCCCGCCATTCAGGCAGCATACGCCGATTTCGGGGGAGGCATGCTGGGTATTTTCGTGTTTCTATAACCCACCGAACTCTGACATGGATCACAGGATCTTTTCCGTGCGCACTTGGTCTTGTGCTTGCGTGTACACACAAAGGGGGTTAAGTCACTAGCAGGTCTGCACATAGGTTGACCTGGGAGATCGGAAAAATCTCCACTCTTAACCCACCAGGCGGCAGCGACCGGGATTCGAACTCACGACCTCCTGATTACGAGGCCGACGTCTTACCACCACGCCACTGCGCCCGTCCATACAGATAATAATACTAGTGACTGAATGTACACTCAGGGGGATCTTTTGTTTATTGTGAGAGATTTATGAATATAGATGAACGTAAAGAAAACCCGAAGACTAACTATAAACAGTTACAATTCTGTTCCTCGTTCATGATGCAAGTCAGTGCTTGCCAGGGACGAATTCAGACATAGTGCTTCAGTACTCTCGATTGCCTCAGAAAAAATCCTAAAAAAAAGCTGTTCCTCTGAGCAGTAGGACTGGTTCTAAATGATAACCTTCGACTATGTAATGTCCCATCAGAATTTGGTTAGAGGGAGACAAATGTCCAATTGTCTTTTTCTTCCAGGATAAACCCTGTGATTGCATGGAGGTCTCAATATGAGGCAGTGTCTTTTTCTTCCCATCTGTTCGATTTTTAAGGAAAATATATTGATCTTTCTCCAGATGCTGGACATCCTGTGGAGTGACCCGAAGAACATCAAGGGGTCTATACCCAACACGTTCCGAGGGGGCGGCTGCTACTTCGGTCCCGACGTCACCAAGAAAGTGCTGGACGCGCACAACCTCCAGCTCCTTATCCGCTCTCACGAATGCAAACCTGAGGGCTTCGAATACACACATGATGGCAGAGTGAGTTAGGGTGGAGGTCAAGTAAGCTGTAAGGTACAAAAGTCACAGTTTTCAATTGAATCGTGCGTCTTCGTTTCTTGACCAGTACTCTTGATTTGGGTACCGTTGTGTTCCTAAAGGCGGTCCTTAGTTCAGCCCGAAGTCGACTTCGCCAAGACTGCGTGAAGTCTTTTTACCGTAAACTCACCCAGTGCTAAACTCAGTGCTAAAGCTCCGTGCGGCTAGCTTCGCGAAGTATACTTCGCGTAATCGACTTCGCCCAATTAAAAACAGGCTTAAGACTCTGCTCATTTCTTTGATATATGGCTCACCAGGGCCGGACCAAATGAGTTGTAAGGGGGGGGTTCCTCCTTTTTTTTTGGGGGGGGGGGGGGGCAAATCAGCGAAGTGGCGAAGCCACAAGCGCGCGCCTGCTTGGGGGCATGCTCCCCCGGAAAATTTTTGAAAAACGGTTAAAATCTGTGCAATCTGGTGCATTCTGGGCCTTGTTTTGAGGGTTAAGAGCAGCATTGTTTTGGTGCTAAAAAAAACACTCAAAGCAAGGTACATGCTTTTTCCAGGGGTGGGGTTCCGGAACCCCTGGAACCCCCCCCCCCCCCCCCCCCCCCCCCTGGGTCCGGCCCTGCTCACCGTGTAAAACTATATCAAACACCAAAATCAGAAGGTTGGTCAAGAAACAAAGACGCACAAAGCAATGGAAACTGTGACTTTCGTACGTATTAGTTTACTTTACCTTTGTGTAAAATGTGTCACTTACTTACAAAAAAACACGAAACACACTTTGCTTCTCTTTCATTCATTGGCGTAATTACTCACACGCAAACTGTCAGAGATTTGAGATTTTCCTTTTATTTTTTTTAAGCTAGAAATAAGGGGTCAACGCTGCTGAAATGTAACAATGACAGTACTAGCTGTCTTGTAAGGCAAATATAGGCGTAATGGCCTGGTGATAAGACGCCGGCCTCCCAAGCGGAAGGTCGTGAGTTCGAATCCTGGCCGCGCCTGGTGGGTGGAGATTTTTCCGATCTTCACGTCTACTTATGTGCAGACCGGCTAGTGCCTTATCCCCCTTCGTGTGTACATGCAAGCACAAGACCAAGTGCGCACGGAAAAGATCCTGTAATCCATGTCGGAGTTCGGTGGGTTGTAGAAACGCGAAAATACCAAGCATGCATCCTCCGCAAGCGGCGTATGGCTGCCTAAATGGCGGGGTAAAAACAGTCATACACGTAAAATTCCACACGCACAAAAACATGAGTGATCTTGGGAGTTTCAGGCCATGAACGAAGAAGAAGAAGAAATATACCAAATGCAGTCCGTTTTAAGCGTTACATTTAGAGTGAACGCTGCCAGAAGGCCTGACGGTTATTCCTATACTTCAGATACTTGCTCATAAACAGTCACATGCACTCACGCTCAGGTATTTCGTATATTTTGTCCTGCAGGTATTGACAGTCTTCTCGGCGTCCAACTACTACGAGGAGGGCAGCAACAGAGGGGCCTACGTCAAGTTCCACGACGACGACCCCGAGCCCCACATCGTGCAGTACGTCTCTGCCTCCAGCAGCAGGAGGAAGGTCACCTTCACCCAGAGGTACACTCTTCTTATCTATATATATACACGACTAGTGTCTGTCTGTCTGTCTGTCTGTCTGTTCGCGATGCACGGCCAAAGTTCTCGGTGGATCTTTTTCAAATTTCAAGTGGACACCGTATTCAGCTACACCCCGGACACAACCTCATAGATGAGATATTTCAACACGTGCTCTCAGCGCGCAGCGCTGTGCGCGCTGAACCGATTTTTGTTTTTTGTTTTTTTGTTGTCGGGATCCACTACCAGTAACTCTTCCTTATCTTCTCCAGTGTTTTCAGCAGCGATTATCTCCCTTCCTCCGTGTGGCGTCAATCCATATTCCCGTTACTACGTTACTATTTTTAGAAGGTCACTGCACGTTACTATTTTTAGAAGGTCTCCAGTGTTTTGCGCGTTTATCTCCTTTCCTTCGTGCGCCGGCAAAGCCGGCGTACACCCGGCAAAGCCGGGTCCCAGGCGCAGCCTGGTATTCGGCTCTACTTCTTCCCGGCGAAGCCGGTACCCGGCGAAGCGGGTAATCATCTAGTCCTACATACGTGAGAGATACCACCCATGTCATAACTAGACCATATACTCACGCGTGTGTGTATCATGTAAATGTGATCGTGTCAACCCGCAGCCCCGCATCCTACAGTACCTGTCTGCCTCCAGCAACAGGAGGAAAGTCACCTTCACACAGAGGTACACTCTTTCTGCCCAACATACGTGAGAGATACCACCCATGTCATAACTGTAGACGATGTACTCACATGTGTGTATATTATGTTAATGTGATCGTGTCTGCCTCCAGCAGCAGGAGGAAGGTCACCTTCACTCAGAGGTCACGTACTTACCGTAAAATCCCTAGCAAACGCCCAGTATCTAGCAAACGCCCACCCCCTACTTTCGGCCAAATGTTGTGCAGGGGGGTCACCAAAGAAACTACAATGGGAAGAAGGATAACTTCCTCATTGGGCATGCTTAGAAATGAGAATGGCTAAATACGAGTTATTCCCCTTTTCTACATGCTGATCAGGCTGTCTCCTGCTTTGTCATGACTAGTACAGTCGATCTTTCTCATGCTGTGACTTGCTTTATTTTCACATTTTCGGTATTTAAAACAGCAAACACACACACACACACACACACATACACTGAAGAAGTTTCCATTCTGATTCGGTTATTTTATTTGGTGCTATATGTTTGCTTCACATTGTTTCTTCTTTTACATTGCTTTGGATATCCCAATTCGCTAAACACATCCATAATGCATGCATGGCTCATTCGAAAGAGGGCAACTGAACAACTGATGCCCAATAGCAATAAATACTGAACAACTGAACAATAAATAGCAATAAATGATGACAGTGCCAAGTTTTTAAGTACAAAGTGAAATCATGTGACTGGACAAAGGCACAATTACAAAATACAAATAAAAAAATCGAGGCCCATTTTAATTAAGTTCTCAGCTCATGGGGAAGCATAAGGTGACCCTAGAAACCGAAATTAGGAGACCTCCCGCCCCCAGGGCAGACTACAAAAAAAAAAGGGGGGGGGGGGGCTAATTTGTGAAAAAGTATAAAAGGAATCAAAAACTGTATACATGTATTTAGTTAATACCCCAAAAATTGTATAGTATATACAATGTCAGACCCTAAAGAAAGTTTGTTAGTCATTGCTTAGGCAAAAAAGCAAAATAGTCTGTTTACGGTATCCCGACCAACCCTATTTTTTCCCCGCCAACCCTAGACTTTTTTTTTGGCATTTGGAGAAAAAAAAAGAAAAAAAATCAATTTTGTTCCTGTTTTTTTGCAAAATAATTTAAAAAGATGGTTATAAAAAAAAATTAAGAAAAGCCGACCTACCGACCCTCTTTTTGTGTGCCTATGTTACTGTGAACAGACTAAAAGGTACATGTATCACAAACAACACACCAGGGATGCTACTCCCCCCTTAAAAATAGCCATGAGTCATAGGTGTGACGTTTGAATCTTTTAGGTAAATAAAACCATAGGCAATTGATCGGAAATATCAGTAAAAATCTTGTATATACTATACAATTTTTGGGGTATTAACAAAATACATGTATACAGTTTTTGTAAACAAGTTTATTATTTGTTTGCTTGGACCAATCCTCTTGCCGAAGAGTTTTACAATAAAAATTGATTTTACGTCAAAAATATCACAGGAATATCGAATGTTGAGGTAAGGCTGGGATAGCCAAGTTCAAGAATAACGGAAGGTGACTTGAATCTTTTTGAAAATGTATAAAAATATAGATGGTAGGCAATTCAAAATTAAAAAAAGGACTCTCGGAGCATGGACTTAATAGTCAAAAATTAAAGAAGGCTCTATGAGCCGAAGTACATGTTTTGTCTATTGTCTTTTTTTATTTTGAATTCCCTACCATCTGTATTTTGATACAATTTTGGACCCTCTTTGTACGGAGAGAGTTGGCAATTGTTAATCACATTCTCTCATCTCATTGACTCTCCTTCGGCTCCTTGGTAACATGCGTTCCCGTCTCTGCCAGGATTGGACACAGCAGCAGATAAACGGTAAATATGTAACAGGCATAAATGGCAAAATAGCTCGCCTCGCCTGATAATATATGAGACAACTGTTCTATTACAAAGTCTTTCTTGGGAGGCTTGGCTAATTTACTCGCTCGTTTTACACGGGGTTCCATCGTTTTCTTTTCTAATCGGAAAACCTTGCTCCTCAGTTTGTTGACCTTCTGCCGAAGTTCCGCTTCACGAGGGGATGGGGAGGATGACGACTTTGATGCTTTACATCCTATGTCCTCCAGGATCGCCTGAATGTCATCTAAAAAAGAAAACACACACACAAAACACACATAAAATAACATAACCATAACAAGTTACAACCTGGAAGAAATTAAAACACGTGTAATTAAATCACAAAATGAAAATAAACAATAGCGTAGGAAGGCAGGCCAGAAATGAAGTGTATTAGCAACTATGGATACGATGTGGAACAATGATGGAATTGACCTTGTTTGGTACTGAATGGGTGAGGCCATTAGAACTGTACCCACGGAATACGCGCTATATAAGCTTCATATTGATTGATTGATTGATTGATTAGGACAACAGTATCAGGTAAACTCCTCACACACCATGCCTCTTTCTTTCTTTATTTATTTGGTGTTTAACGTCGTTTTCAACCACGAAGCTTATATCGCGACGGGGAATGGGGGGGGGGGGGGGGGGGGGGGGAGATGGGAATAGAGCCACTTAATTGTTTCTTGTTACACCATGCCTCTAACAGGATATGTTTCCCATCTTTACGTGTGGGAACTACAGGTACAATTTCATCCATCCATGCATCTGCCCTATACAGCTTCTTCTTCTTCTTCTTCTTCTGCGTTCGTGGGCTGAAACTCCCACGTGCACTCATTTTTTTTGCACAAGTGGAATTTTACGTGTATGACCGTTTTTACCCCGCCATTTAGGCAGCCATACGCCGCTTTCGGAGGAAGCATGCGGGGTATTTTTGTGTTTCTAAAACCCACCGAACTCTGACATGGATTACAGGATCTTTTTCGTGCGTACTTGGTCTTGTGCTTGCGTGTACACATGAAGGGGGATAAGTCACTAGCAGGTCTGCACATAAGTTGACCTGGGAGATCGGAAACATCTCCGCACTTAACCCACCAGGCGGCCGCGACCGGGATTCGAACCCTCGACCTTCCGAGTTAATAGACCGACGTCTTACCACCCCGCCACAGCGCCCGTCACCCTATACAGCAATTATCAACTATGTAATGGATGGGTTTAAACATTTTTTGATGTCAGGGTGTTCTACATGGTTAAAAATCTCTTACCTGGTTGAACAATTTGTGCATCAGGAGACAGGTCGGTGCTGGCTTCATTTGTAGCTACCCTTTGCGATGGTGGCTTCCTCCCACTAGCAACCTGCAAATGCACAGCTCTTTAACTGACAAACTCACAACCAACACCCAGTCACAATGAAACAATTCTCCCAATTTCATGGCATTGGTCTTAGGCCACACAAAAAAGTGTATGTTTCTGGTAAGGCAAAACAAAAAATAATCTGTTTACGGTATCCGGACCGACCCTATTTTTTTCCCACCGGCCCTAGACTTTTTGGGGGCATTAAAAAATAAAATTAAAATATTCAGATGGCTAAAATACAAAAATAAAAAGCCGACCTACCGACGCTATTTTTGGGGGGCCTATGTTACCTTAAACAGACTTTTTTGTGGCCTAACATGACTAAAGGTGCAGATTTTTTTTCTAAACTTTTTTTTTTAAACCATCTTTTTAACTTATTTTGTTGAAAAACAGGAAAACAATTGATTTTCGAATACCCCTTTTATTTTTGAAAATGCAAAAAAAAAAGTCTAGGGTCGTCGGGAAAACATAGGTAGGGTCAGGTGACCAGAAACATACAACTTTTTTGTTGTTGACGCCGACGCTATACTTTTTTTTTGCCATTTGGGGCTGTTTTTTTGCAAAATAAGTTCATCATATCATCATAATCAAGACGTCGATCCAAAATAAGTAACTTTTTTTTGTTGGCCTTATAATTTTTTTGCGCTAAATGCAAACAGGCATTATTTGATGGGAACAATGCTGTTTTTTTCAATTCTTATCTGCCTCAAACTTGTCATTACTCAACCTGCATTTAATAGTGTGCTTCTTTGGTTTGCAAAAACCTAAAACCAATAAATAAATAACCTTCGGTGGTGGATTGGGCACTGCAAACAATGTCGGGACAGCATTCCACATAAGTGATCCTCTCTGCAGGATTGTTTTACTGGTTGGCCTCAAAGTGATCAGTACAAAGCTTGAGACCTTGAACATCAGCTGGCTGCAGCTTTTCAAAGTCCTCTCGCTTGTGAATTGCATCCATATTCTGCACCTAGTTTGACAATAAAAACAACAATGTTATTGTTAAACTAAGCAAAAAGGAAAGACAAAAAAAGCTAAATCAGATCTTCAGTCTAAATCTAACGCTCTGCCTGAACGCAAAACGGATGAGTGATGTACTTTTGTACTGTAGTTTTCCCGTAAGCAAGGTTTGATAAAGTATTCGGCAAATATGCCCACGGGTTGTTTTGTACTGACTGCTGACTCACACTCGATCACAGTTGAGTACTCGCTGACGCTGTAGTCTACTGAGTGAGTTGACTCGAGCCATTGCATTCTCATTCTGAAGAAGGTAAACCTGATGAAATAATCACTGCACAACCCACCTTTTTTCTTCTTTAGGGAACTTGTGGAAAGTGTTCCCGAAGCAGCTCTGTTTGTAACGGGCGTTCTTGCAACAAAAAGCCGAGCACAATTTACCACCACCTCGCACGCGATCGGTACCTACGCGATCCGCCATTTTGTTTTCGCCGCCAGCATGTAACTAGGGACGATAACCCACAAACACTTTTTCGCATTTTCTTCGCAAGTTCCACGTCTTCCTCATGTACAGTGTTTGGGGTCACTATCTAGCAAACGCCCACCCCGGTTTTTTGTTTTTTAAATTTGTTTTAAGACAGTCGGCCTCCTTTATCTACGATTTGTGCACACTGTTCAATGGTTCGCCTTTTAGGGGGGGGGGGGGGGAAGGAGGGGATAAAATTACGTCATGTCTTTCAGTGACGTCGTTCAGTGACGTCTTTTATTGAGTGTTGAACACTTCTCTCGTTGACAAGCACTTCCTTTCTAAGCTTATGTTCAGCCATGCCGAAGCACAAATCATATACAGTGACATACAAACTGAAAGCCCTGAGATATCTTGAAAACGAAGCTGCAGGCAATGTTTCGTTATGTGCCCGCGAGTTTTCTTTTGACAGAAAAAAGAATGAGAGAGTGGAGAGAACACAGAAACATATTAGAACAGCAATACGGGAAAGAAAAGGAAAAATAAAAGTTGTCTGAAAGACCGCCAGTTAGATCTGAAGAAGTTGAACAAGTTGTGATGGAATACTTGGAAGAGGGTCTCCAAACAAGAGAAGAAACTGTGTTTGTGCTGACGTTATTCTGAGAATGAGAAAAATCAAGGTCACTTGTGTTCTTCTTTTTTTTCTATCACAGAACGTTGATCTTTATTTGCGTAAACAAACGGTGTGTTTATTTTTTTTTATTAAAATTGCATAAATCACATGGTTGTATCACTTTTTTTCTCGTGAAAATGTGATGACACTTTATCTTGCAAAGGGGTGTATAGTACCTAGCAAACGCCCACCCCCTACTTTTTCCCGAAATATGTGCGGAGGGGGGGTGGGCGTATGCTAGGGATTTTACGGTACTTACTGCCCGTTAAGTCGGTTGGCATGTAGGGCAGAATCACTCAGAGGTACAGTCTTTTTATCCTACATACGTGGGAGATACCAGCCATGTCATAACTAGACCATATACTCACACCTGTGTGTATCATGTAAATGTGGTCGTGTCAACCCGGAGCCCCGCATCCTACAGTACGTGTCCATGCCTCCAGCAGCAGGAGGAAGGTCACCTCCCAGCCAGCAAAATTTTGCGCAGCGAATGCGTGTCGCAGTCGCCAAACTCTGCGTAACAACTGCACTGGACGCATGCGTAACGCGCGCGATTTTGCAAAGCGAAATACATGCGTGACACACTCGTTTTCCCTCAGATTACGCAGACCATACGCACCTCCAGCGCACGCTTATTTGACACCAAGACAAATTCGCACTCTCCACGCAGACGTCACGATTGCTTTACGCATTCTCACGCTATTAACGCGCTCTCCACGCAGACGACACGATTGCTTTACGCATTTAACGCGCTCTTGACGCAGATGTCCTGATCATCTTACGCACTCTCCACGCAGATGTCACGAATTATTGACGCATTCTCAGGCATTACGCGCTTTTTACGCTCTCTTCACGCAGATGTCACAATTGCTGTACGCATTCTCACGCATTTGACGCACTCTCCACGCAGATGTCACAATTGCTTTACGCATTCTCACGCATTTGACGCACTCTCCACGCAGATGTCACGATTGACCTACACAATTTTACGCAGACCACACAACCGCTTTACGCACTCACAAACAAATAATGGGCAGTGCACAACATTGTATTGATCCAGAAAGACAAAGGTCAAGCGTGCAGGTTCGATAACAGAGATGATCATAATTATGTACAAGTTCTAAAACAAAAATGCAGTCAAATAAATTGATTAAAACAAAGGAGAGATTTGAATCTCGCTTATTGCCATTGTGACTTCCAGGTTTTAATTTCACTGCATTTTGACATACCAGCAGCACGGAAACAAAAATGATCAAAATACTATTCAAAGCAGAATTCAAATTGGCAGAACAAAGAATAAATAGAACAAAACCCTGATAGTCATCATCGATACGCCGTAGTACATGCAGTGAAGAATCCAGTATAACTTATAAGAGAGAATTTTGATGTACACTCGTCACTATATCACATTGATGTAAACAAATAAATAAATAATTGGCACAGCCTAGGCATAGGCAGCAGTGAGTTGTATCAACATGTTTGAATACAGAACAGCAACAAAAAGAGAAAAAAAGTTCTACAAGCCAGCTAATAGTTGAACTTCAGATTACTAATGATATCACAAACAAACACTTAGTTAATGCCCATTCTCCAGGGATCGAAATCCAGTCAATGTACACCAAACTAGGATAACACATACATTTAGAATCTATCACGACTGCATAAAACATTGGTATGCAATTCACAAAGCAAGGAACTTGAAACATGAACATTGACATTAAACATACATATGTGCCCCACACACATTTCGGACAAGGCAGCTGAACGAAATTCAGATGTGGATGGAGCACAAAATAATTACATGGGGCGGCATGAAAGCATACTGGGACAAGGAACAAGCAAGAGAAAGAGGATAAGAAGATAAAAGGAAGAACAAACCGAAGAATAAGAAAGAAAAAAACAAAATAAGAGAAGGAGAGAGAAAAATAAAAGGAAAAAGGAAAAAAAAGGGAGACAATCATATGAATGTGTACCATTTAAATAAAAGAAATTAAAAAAATTACTTTTAAAAAGGAGACATTTCAGGTTTTGATTTGAAGTGTGTTAACATATTCACATATACCAGTAACTTTGCATGGAAAAAAAAAGTTCACAATGATTTGAAGCAAATTCAAATGCCAGAGAAAAAACAGAACAAAACCCTGATGTCATTGATAATCAGTGGTACGTTCAGTGAAGAAAAAACAATTGACACAACCTAGACATGGGCAGCAGTGAGTTATCAAGTTTCACTACACAAAAGTAACAACTACAATAATGAAACAAAAGGTAAAATGCCAGCTAATAGTCAAAATTCAGAACAATGATATCAAAAAGAAACACTTATTCAATGCCCCTTCTCCACTGATATGTATAAGCACACCAACATGACATAAACTCATAAATTTAAAAAAAAACATGACATAAAACTCATAAATTAAAAAAAACTTATCAGACTGCGTAAAACATAGGTTTGCCATCTCAAAATGGATGTAAAACACGCAGCTTACTCACAAAATGATAGACAAGTCTCCAGCGGCCAGCTGCTTAGCAAACAAAATAAGGTGGCGAGGATCAATATAATTGAAATGCATTTTTTTTGCTGTTTCGGAGAGAAC
Organism: Littorina saxatilis; assembly: GCF_037325665.1. Lineage (NCBI taxonomy): Eukaryota > Metazoa > Mollusca > Gastropoda > Littorinimorpha > Littorinidae > Littorina > Littorina saxatilis. The sequence goes on along the minus strand of NC_090250.1, from coordinate 25,956,535 downwards.
TTTGCTTCATTTACCTTACACTGCCTGCATTCAAGGGCTAAATTTTTATCAGGTGCACCAAGACTTACATCTATAGAAATCCAATCATAACGGTTTCAACAGCAAAAAAAAAAAAGTATATTTCTAGTCTCGCTTCTAAATTCTCAACTCAACTCCAAAAAATAATAAAGAACAACAAAAACCCGCATCATGCATTGTCTCCTTCAAGCTGCCTAGGTTGTTTGCGTTCGACTCCCATAAATGACAAGGAATTGTTAAAACCTTTTCTTTCTATTTGTTCACTTTTTGTTTTCTTCTTTTCTGAACTCTTTATACTTGTATTTTATTCATTTTAATTTAGCCTGAAGGTTTGAGTCGTGTATTAAAAATCGAATATAGTGTGTAAGTGCCCTTGAACAGCTTTTCCAGAATCATGTATTCTATATTTTTAGTATGGGATACCCACAAGAAAAGTTCAAATGCATCCATGCGTCTCCACTGATAGTAATGGTAGTTGAGCACTTCCAGTTTAGTCTTCTGTCGTTCTGACACAACCTAAAAGGGTACATCATGTCTGAACATCATCTGTAGAAGAGTGAAGTTTAAAGCTTAGCTTAAATAATGTCCAACAAAACCCCAGACTCTTCTGTACATTACCCATCAGCCACACAGACCTGAACTGTGAAATACAATTACTCACTAGCAATTTCTCAGGCGAGTCAAATCTTACATTCATCAAATTTTTGCAACTAGCATTGTAAATAAGCCTACAGAGATTACAAAGTTCAATTACTGCAAACCAAATCATGAAGGCTCTTCCATGGCCTGTTGTCTCTTTCTTTTATCACAGGCTTCCAAAAACCAGTCTTGAACGGCCGTCTTCAAGGTCTTGACCTGTGGCACCCGTACAGCTTCACGGAACAGCCTCTGCATGACAAAACAAAAAATAACATGAACTTAGATCATCAAACAACTATCACTGATTTGAGAAAAGTCTCAAGTTTATTTCCTGACGCCTGTAAACTTGCTAAAAATCATACAGACACACAAACTTGCATACACACCATACGCTTTTACAACACACCAACTATACTTGAGTTAGGAAATTACAACACATTGTAATCCTTGTAGAAGAGAAGTAAAAAAAAATACCTACCCTAATATTTGTTTTAACCCTTTCGCTGCCAATCAAAACTTGGGTATGTGCATTCCTGACTGCCAGGGAATATTGGAGTTTGGGGTGTAATAATTCACAAAAAAATCTAGCTTCAAACTGGCAGTAGGTAGGTAAGTAAAACCTATGTTGTTTTTAAAGGAAATTGAACCAAGAATCTGTTTTTAGTGTCTAATCATGGAAATGATAATTAGTTTGGCTTATAATGATGTTTAAATATGAACTTTTGAAAAATCAGCCCGGCGCATCTTCCGGTGCCTGTGGATCAAACACAGGTGGCTGTTTTGCTCGCTCCAAGAAAGGATTATAATCACTGTCATCTACCTGTTTCCAACGAATTGTCCGAAAGAAGATCTTCCCCTGTCAGTATCCATAATCATTTGCACCGCCTGTAGCATCAGTCCGGCTTTGTTTTTCCCTACTAGGGCCCGGTCGACAGTCACCGTTAACCATTTTGACGAGTCGAGATTTCTCTCCCATACCCTGTCGACAAGGCCGAAAATAGCCTTCAAACGCAAAACCGCGTCACCATTTATGTTTATTCATGAGAATGAGGTATCCTACCAAGCCATTGGCTGCTATTTGTGTGTCAGCAGTGACGTAGCATTTCTGGAAAATCCCGGAACGGAGAAGACGGGTTTACCCGTCCTAAGGCGCTGCGGCTGCACAAGCGCATGACTGGTATACCCGTCATAAGGCAGTCAAGTGGTTAAAGTTACCTTTACTATGACTTTTTCTTTGGGGGCCTTCGGAAATTCATAATACATGTACTGTGACGTGCAGACGCATATGTGACGACATCATACCGTTTGCTAACATCCTTATTTCGTATGTAGTCGAAAATCCATGACACTGACAAATGAGCTCAGGAACTTGGCTTCTAGCAATTTAATGTTAAGCGTAAAAGCTTTGACAACTATCATTCACATGTGAAACATGGCAAATTTAAAATTGATTCCAAAGAACAAAATTTGAGACAGAAATAACTTGTTGTTTTGTAGACATGGATTTTATCTTCTTCCTAAAAGGACCAGGATGATTTTACAAATTATGAAAAACAACTCACTGTCGATGGCTTTTAGTCGCAGCGTACACCATGGTCTCTTTCCCTGCCCTCCCCCAGAGCCCCCTGTCAGCAACCGTGTAGCCTATGGAACACCTTCGTCATCACAGCATCAGTAGTCGTCTTTAGTTCATGTCCACCAACCACACCGAGCTCATGGTCATGGATCTGAAACAAACAAAACAAGCCAACTGAATTCCAAAAATCAAATATTCAGACAGCTCTTCTTCACATACAAACAATTCAATCTGGAAGCATCATACTGTCACCTGGAACAAAAAATCAATAATCGCACTTGCTTTAAAAAAAAAAGTTTTCAGAAGAGCAAATGGTGATTGAGTGTAGCATTGTCATAAAATGTAATCACACACCTCAGGTGACCTGCATCAATCATTCAATACTATCTCACAAATCTTCATTTGGAAAGCACAAACATAGTTAGAAGAGAGCGTCAACCGTGATACTATTCAGTGTGGACAATTTTTTTCTGACCCATAATCCGATGCCTACACAAAGTGAGAATCAGAACTCACAAGAAGGCACTGTTGCATGTTTGTGATTATTTGCTTGAGTGTAGCACTTGCAATTTTGAACTTGAGGAAACAGCGTAGCAATTTCTGTTACATCCCTGAAAACCTAGCAGATGGCAGCTCTGGCCACAGAGCAATATTTGCATTATTTCTCACAGATGCAATGATCACAGAAAACAAAGTGGTGCATGCATTTTCCGCACCCCACATGAGAAAAAGAGGCCCATCATTGTGCGTACCCATAAGCATAGTTTTATCATCAAAATGTGTTGGTTAAATTCACAAATGTGACCAATACGCATAAACCAGTGATGGCGCTAATATTTTTTCAAACTGGTACACAAACTTTTATGATGAAAACAGTCCAGAACCAAAAGGTAGGCTGGTCATTGGAACCAGTAAGAGTCCAACTCAGAGTACTGCTTTTGTTGTTTTACCAGCGAAAAAAACGGTAGTTCTAAAAATCAACCGGTAGTTATACCGGCAGCCAATTATTTTCCGGTATTTTCTCATTTCAACCGGTAAAATACCGGTAATTACCGGTTAACGCCAATACTGATAAACCTTGCATGAATTCCCAGGATAATGGGAAACTGGTCATGACTGAGAACTGATGAACAGTTAAGATACACCCGTGAACCGTGATGACATCTGGCATCCTCCAAAAAGCACACACTCAAGGTAACATTTAAAGCCTAAAGAGCGTCTAACAATAACATGTCACTCTCACAAGATCTTGCTACAGTTATCTGGGGAAAATAGCACAGGCATGACTGGTCTGCTTCAACAATAACATTCAAAGCCACCTACCAGTGATCACTCCTTCGACAGATCCATCATGTGCCTTCAACATCTTCCACACTCAACAGTAAAAAGATGACTCCATCGAACAGTAGCACAGGCTCTGGCTCCACCATGATTCTTTGGCGACCAATTACTAAATTAGTCGCATCAGGTCCATCTGCTCCTGTAGAACCTTCTCCAGCAGCAAGAACTGATGTTTATCTTGCCGCTCTGCTCTGCTCGTAGTCTTGTGTCCGCTGAATGGAAGAAAAGAAGAACAAAAAGTCATTTACATGAAGCAATACATATTTTAGACAATCTGTCGGCCTGAAAAGAAACCATCAGCACTAAAAAACAATCTGAGCAAATGTTCAAAGTAAACGTGACATCTCTATATTTTTGAATTCAGGAGAAGATGAGGAATATATATATTGCAATCAATTTTTAAAGGGGCATACAGAGTGGCATTTGATGGGGTAAAAAGATGTAGGGACTCAGCAGTTGGAGATGAAAATTTTTGTGTGTATTTACTTCAAGCAGATTTTTTTTTTCTTTTTTTTTAGACAGAAGAACAAACACACACTAAAAATCCTTGTTTAAAGTTGAACTGACCTTAACTTTTCCTCCAAACACTAGAACTTTTTGTATTCATTCAAAAATATTCATCAAAAAGGTTAAATTTTAAATTCAATTTTGCAGACTTTGGATGAAAAGTTACTCTTCTCTGGCATCCTGCGGACACAGTTCACACTTTCTCATCAATGAGATGCCTGTGTTAATTAAAAACAAACATCAATAAAACTATTAAAATAAAATAAAAATTTAAATATAAAAATAAAATCGACCAACCGCCCCCACCCGATTTTTTTTCCCTTTGCTGGAAACAATACATTTGTTTCACTAAAACAGTAAAAGAGATCAGCTGAATTTGTTTGACACATCTGGTTATAACTAAAAGAATAAAACACAAAATAAGCCAAAGTCACAGAACAAAAAGACGCTGTCAGTGTCACTATCAATGACTGAATGAGACACTCATTGCTATCGAGCCATACCTGTTCATCTTCACCTTGCCGGGACGGAACGACAGTCTGCGTTACTGGCATCGGTGGCGGTGTTAAGGTCACTGTCCATCTCAGCTTTCTTCACCTTCAGTTCAAACAAGCAGTGAGCACCGTCATACTCAAGTCAAAGCTTTCTGAAAAAATAAATACTTGGAAGTTAAATAGGATCACATTGATTCCCAAACCTAACAGTAACAGTAACACGCAAACATCAAAACTGGAATATTAATTATTAAATATAAGCATCTCAATTTCACTAAATTAGTATATTTATTTTCTCTGTGATGTATTTTTTATTTTTATTTCAAAAAAATCTGTTTTTCAACTTTATCACTGCACACGCTGACACAGCCTCTGCCTGCCTCTCTAGTCTATGCATGCCTCGGGAACAAGGGTAATTTTTCTCTTTTCCGAGACTCAGACACAGAATATTCCACTATGACTATGAGTCTATGTCAGTATGCGGAACTGAAAGTTGAACATCTGTGGAAAAATAAAAAGATCTATACAAATAAAAAAAACACAGATATATGAAGAGCCTATTAGTATTACTACTAAAGCTCCTGACAACTGCTGCCGCAATGACTCGACCAGATTAGGAACCAACCAAAGTTCACCAAGAAACAGACAATGAGACATAAAATGATAAACGAAAATTCAGTTTTTATGGTGCCGTGAGCGACCCGCGAATCGGGATTCGGATGGTATTTTCACTCTTCCACAACTCCTTAAAAACAAACCACTGCATCAATCAACTTTATGTTTTTGGAAAAGTTAGTTCATTCATCCATCTTTCAGACAAAACAAACATGAATGAATAGAACAGTGTTCTTCTAGGCGAAAAAAAAATCGAAAGTGTGAGAAATTCTCTCTGCCATCAAACTCGGAAGCCGAAGCCGCGAGCTATCAAAAATTCAAATTCCCAAATCTTTCCTTCAGTTGATCAACTTACCTATTCTTGAAAGAAGTCAATCTTCATTTCAGAGAGAAGGATAAGATTACCTTGCATCCAATAAGCAAGTCAAAAATACAAGTCAATATGAAGAAAAAGCAAAAAAACGCCGATACAATGTGGATTTGACAGACTTCTTGCCAACAGGAAGTTGGAGATTGTCTGATTGAAGTGGGTCTGACAGACAAGGGAAATAACTTCAATAAATTGCTCTTTTCAGTCAAGGTAACTGTCTCCCCTGAAATTGAACTTTCATAGAGATTTTCTTCCAAAGCAAAATAAAATAAAATGAAAATATGCTGAGAACAAATTTTATGTAACCATTAACATCAGCCTTTATTTTGAGTAGATAATTAGTTTCAAAGTTACTTTAGTTTACATTTTTTTGTTTAATCTGAATTTTTTAAATGTTTTTATCGTTTTGTTATGGGTGTTCATATAGATTTCAGTTATCTTTTCTGTTCATATAATATTTTTATTATGCTTTGCCTAGATTTTTCCACGACATTATTTTGTGGAAAGCTGATTCCTACAACAATACCAAATCCCCATTACAATAATTATAATACATGCTAAAACAATTATAATGATAATACAAATTAAAATAATCATATTTATTTTAAGATAAAAATAATCAGGATAACAATTAAGCAAATAAATGTTAGTAATAACAAAATGATTAAATAAAAATTAAATGGGAAAACCATTACATAAAATAAAAATATTTTTATTAAACTTTTAAATGCATTTTTTTTTAACCGAAACTGTCTTAAGATAAACTGAAAAATAACGGATTGAAAGTTTTTATGCAATTTTTTTTCTAAAAAAAAAAAAAAAAGAAGTTTTTGAAGAAGAATAACTATTCATAACCAAAATTTAAAAGTAAATATTTTTTAATAACATAAAATATAATAAATTATTTCATGAAGTAAATGCATAAACCCACGGTATAAAATTAGGAAAAACAAAAATTGCAATCACCTTTTCATTGAATCCATGCGTGCTAAACACTGCGTGGTGAAGTCGTTTCGAATGCGACAATCTGCGTAAAAGTTGGCGAAAAGTAACGCGCGCGAAGCGAAGGTGTCACGAGGCCGTACGCATCCCCGCATGAAAAACGCAGAAATAACGCATGCGTCACGCAGAATCATGCTGGCTGGGCTTCACACTTGACTGACGCTTTTCTGTCGACGTTAAAGTTATACGATACCGACACATGCACAGCCTGGCGGTGACCTCACGATTTATTTTTTACTGCTGAAATGTGAAATGCTTAAAGTCACCGAGACAAACTTTGTTCTCGAGTTTGTTTTATCACTTCTTGGGGTCTTTTCGAACTTTGTAGTCTGTTTGTTGTTTTTGGGTTGTTGTTGTTGTTTTTCGTGTGTGTGGTTTTTTTTTAGGGGGGGGGGCCAGATAACGCAGAGCCTGTTTGTCTTTCTCGGTGCGTTTGGCATAGGGTGTGGCTTCTAATCAACAAGTCACAAAAGTCATATTTGTGTAAATGTTATCTGAAAAAGAAACTTGGATTGCATGCACTAAGGAAAGTCAATCTTTCCGTTCGTTTCCTCCGTATACCCGCGAGTTAATTAACGTCAACACATTCAACTTGTCTCTTCTTTTGCAGGATTAGCAAGTTAGAGGCGTCGGCCCTGCACAGTCTACGGGACAAGTTGCTGGCCAACCAATCAAAGTTACTGGAGGAGTTCAAAAAGTCAGATCCTGAGGGGACAGGTGAGTTTGTCTGTCTGTCTGTCTGACTGTCTACGCGATACTTACATCTCTCACATTCTCTCTCTCTCTCTCTCTCTCTCTCTCTCTCTCTCTCTCTCTCTCTCTCTCTCTCTCTCTCTCTCTCTCTCTCTCTCTAACTCTAAATTTTAATTTGTCTTGTTGACCTTTTTCTACGCTAAGTGTGTTTATGTGCGTATGATTTCAGTGCATGCCTTTTTGATCCACAATATCAAGCTGGCTAACAAAACTATATGTATTCTGTACTTTGTATTCTAACCGCAGGTTTTATTTCCCCGATGGACTAGTGTTCCGCTTGTGAATCCATCATGGCTGTGACAATCTACTGTGCATTCTGTGGGGTCCTGATTTGGCCTATTATGGTCCGCTGGACCCGAAAAGCAACAGCTAGCTAACTAACTAACTAACTGTGCATTCTGTATGTTGGAATCTAACAGATTTCACTTCCCCGATGGACTGGACTTATAACAAAATATTGTGCATTCTGTATGTTGCAATCTTACAAGTTTCATTTTCACGATGGACTGGAGTTATTACAAAATATTGTGCATTCTGTATGTTGCAATCTTACAAGTTTCATTTTCCCGATGGACTGGACTTATAACAAAATATTGTGCATTCTGTATGTTGCAATCTTACAGGTTTCATTTCCCCGATGGACTGGAGCGATAACAAAATATTGTGCATTCTGTATGTTGCAATCTTACAAGTTTCATTTCCCCGATGGACTGGAGTTATAACAAAATATTGTGCATTCTGTATGTTGCAATCTTACAGGTTTCATTTCCCCGATGGACTGGAGCGATAACAAAATATTGTGCATTCTGTATGTTGCAATCTTACAAGTTTCATTTTCCCGATGGACTGGAGTTATAACAAAATATTGTGCATTCTGTATGTTGCAATCTTACAGGTTTCATTTTCCCGATGGACTGGAGTTATAACAAAATATTGTGCATTCTGTATGTTGCAATCTAACAGGTTTCATTTCCCCGATGGACTGGAGTTATAACAAAATATTGTGCATTCTGTATGTTGCAATCTTACAAGTTTCATTTTCCCGATGGACTGGAGTTATAACAAAATATTGTGCATTCTGTATGTTGCAATCTTACAGGTTTCATTTTCCCGATGGACTGGAGTTATAACAAAATATTGTGCATTCTGTATGTTGCAATCTTACAGGTTTCATTTCCCCGATGGACTGGAGTTATAACAAAATATTGTGCATTCTGTATGTTGCAATATAACAGGTTTCATTTCCCCGATGGACTGGAGTTCCGCTATGGAGGCTACAATGGATGTGGACGTACCGTGGGTGATGATGAGGTCACGACTGGTGCACACCAACCCTCAGGGCGATGTCGACTATAACTCCACCTTTCAGGACCCCGCTCACAATTCTAGGGCAATACAAGAGGTCTGTGCTGGAGGTTACGTCTTTCTACGTACAGTGGAACCCCTCTTCTGAGACCCCCAAAAGTCTGAACAAAAATCAGGTCTTAAAAAGGAGGTTTATTTGACAGAGGTTGTCAACAAAAAATATGAGAAAACAGGGTCTTACAAGAGAGGCAGTCTAAAAGCGGCGAGTCTTAAAAGGGGGGTTCCACTGTAATGCAAACATACTCACTCACACACACACACACACACACACACACACACACACACACACACACCATGTAAACTAAACCTCCCTTGGATTTCACACACACACACACACACACACACACACACACACACACACACACACACACACACACACACACCATTTAAATTAAACCTCCCTTGGGTTTTCATATGAAAACAAAAAGACAAGTCGCGTAAGGCGAAATTACTACATTTAGTCAAGCTGTCGAACTCACGGGATGAAACTGAACGCACTGTATTTTTTCACCAAGACAGTACAGCTTCGTCAATCCCCGCGTGAAGGAAATCGCTCACCTCCCACGTGCAAAACGTAGTGATATTGACACGCCAGATTAGCGCGATAGCGTATTGCACGTGCTAAGCAGGAAAGCGCGCTTTTCTGTATTCTTGTTAACTTTCTGAGCTTGTTTTGAGTACAACCTATCATATCTATATGTTTTTGGAATCAGGAAATGATAAAGAATAAGATGAAATCATTTTTGGATCGATTTCTTAAATTTTAATCGTAAGATTAATTAATCTATTTTTGTTAATTGTGATCACATTTTAAATCCTCCGAAAACGGCGTATGGCTGCCTAAATGGCGGGGTAAAAAACGGTCATACACGTAAAATTCCACTCGTGCAAAAAACACGAGTGTACGTGGGAGTTTCAGCCCACGAACGCAGAAGCAGAAGAAGAATCACATTTTAAGAGTAAACATGACATATGTATATATTTTTAGATTCAGAATGTGATGAAGAATACGATGCAATCAATTTTAAATCTGTTTGCGAAAAATCGATTTTCATGACAACTTTAATGAGCAAACTCATTAATTAATTTTTAAGCCTTCAAGCTGAAATGCAATACCAAAGTCCGGGCTTCGTCGAAGATTACTTGACCAAACTTTCAACCAATTTGGTTGAAAAATGAGAGCGTGACAGTGTAATCCTCAACTTTCACGAAAAGCCGGATATGACGTCATCAAAGACATTTATCAAAAAAATGAAGAACATGTCTGGAGATACCATACTCAGGATCTCTCATGTCAAGTTTCATGAAGATCGGTCCAGTAGTTTTCTCTGAATCGCTCTACACACACACACACACATACACCACACCCTCGTCTCGATTCCCCCCTCTACGTTAAAACATTTAGTCAAAACTTGACTAAATGTAAAAACACCACAGCAACCAGTTTTGTTAGATTCTTCATCAAAGTTTCGTCAGACAGTCGCTGTCTTCTTCAGAATGGTAAATGACAAGTAAAGAATGACAGCATATTCCTATTCATTTTAATTTTTCTGTGTATTCTGAATTCAGATGCTGTAGATGTCGTAGCTAATGCAATATTTTGTTTATAACTAAACCCTCCATTTTAATCAAACCTTCTTTGGGTTTCATAATCATTTCCCTTTTTGTTCAGAACTCAGATGCAGTAAAAGACGTAGCTAATGAAATAGTTCTATGACTAAACCGTCAATTTAAATCAAACCTTCCTGGGGTTGCCATATTCATTTTTCTGTGTGTTCAGAACTCAGATGCTGTAGAGGTCGTAGCTAATAAAATATTTCCGATTTGTCCAAGACCAAACCATCCATTTAAATCAAACCTTCATAGGGTTGACATCACGTGCCATCATTCTTAACTTATCCTTAGCATCCTGACGACCGCAACACAGGGGCCTAGTGGTAAGGCGTCCGCCCAGTGAGCGGGAGGTCGTGGGTTCGAACCCCGGCTGGGTCATACCTAGAACTTTAAAATTGGCAATCTAGTGGCTGCTCCGCCTGGCGTCTGGCATTATGGGGTTAGTGCTAGGACTGGTTGGTCCGGTGTCAGAATAATGTGACTGGGTGAGACATGAAGCCTGTGCTGCGACTTCTGTCTGCGCACGTTAAATGTCAAAGCAGCACCGCCCTGATATCACCCTTCGTGGTGGACTGGGCGTTAAGCAAACAAACAAACAAACAAACAAACAAACCATCCTGACGAAAATTTGAAATTACCTAAACTGGTTGCTTTTGTGTTTTATTTTTATTTGTTCGTATTCCTTTTTCTGTGTGTGCAGAACTCGCAGTTGTCGGTGACGGAGATGCTGTACCGCCACAAGGACATCCTGGAGACCATCTTCCGCATCTTCGACAAGGACAACTCGGGCTTCATCTCCATGCCAGAGTTCACGGAGGCTTGCGGCATCCTCAGCAAGCACTCGGGCATCCACATGTCCCCGGCACACATCACCGACATCGCTCACAGCCTGGACCTCAATAATGACGGACAGATCGACTTCAATGAGTTCCTGGAGGCCTTCCGCATCGTGGACATGGGCTCCAAGGGCGACTGGTCACCCGAGAAGCTGGACGAAGTGGAGGAGGGGGAGGAGGAGGTGTTGGAGATTGAGGACCTGGAGATCAACGACGGTCTTGCCAAGGACTTCACCAACAGTCAGAATCACAGAGTGGTTCAGAAAGCAGTGTAGGACTTCCGTAACAGTCAGAAACACAAAATGAAGCAGAAAGCAACGTAGGCCTGGGCATCATCATCATCATCATCATCATCATCATCATCATGAGGCCTCTGGCATGGACAGTCGCCGTAGGAACGTGAGGACAGAAGAGGCAGAAACCCTTCTCCAGACTGTTCTGTTCGGGGCCGTCGACAAGAAGGTCAGGCCTGTTGGAGGCTAGTAGAAGTGAAGACCTTTCATGCGAGCAAATTAGATTATTTCGGAGAGGAAAACACCAAAGAGGTGGAAGTTTCAGAGATATTTATGAGTTGATGGATTTTTGGTCTAACGGTTGTGTTGAACGACTTTTACAATTGCTTGAATCTTACCTGCAGCACATGAAAGCACGTGAAATTTGATTATTTGACACTAAAAGGCCAAACAAACAGAAGGATGTACATGGAGCTAGGGTGTTTTGCCAATTGGCAGCTGTAAGTTTTGCTGCTTGATGTGTGTGTTCGACAGCAAAAGCTTGTTCAGAGTTGCTGAAGTAAGTGTACCTATGCCGCCGGTAACAAGTGAAGGCCTACGTGTCCCAGCTTTAATAACTGGGTGGTATACGAGAATCACAGAATGTCGAAAAAGCGAGTTAGGGAAATTTAAGAAAGGAAGACTCCTGTCCCCAAAAAACGAAGATCAAGAATAAGAAGAAAAGAGAATCGAGACAGAAGACGATGCGTTTTTGGAGTTGATAATTGCAGTTAGAGTCTTTGTGGCAATGTTTTGTCTATCTGGAGACACAAGCTGTTCTTTCAAACTATCTAAACATATAAAGGAGGAATGGAGCTTTGCTAGTTCAAAGACTTCGAAATTGTCGACGCTATGGCTGAAGCAATCAATAGGCAGTTTACAAACAGGAAGAATGGTATTTATGAAAGGCTTTGAAATAAAGGTTTCTGTTAATAAAGGGCTTTAAAATGAAGGCTTGTGCTGGGCTCGAAAAAGGTTTTTGTTGATGAAGGCTTTGAAATAAAAGAATTGTGTTGATAAAGAGTCTAAAAGGCGTATGCTGATTAAGGGCTCCAAAACGGTTTTTGTTGATGACACTAATAAGGCTTTGAAATAAAAGAATTGTGTTGATAAAAGACTTTAAAATATAGGCCTATGTTGATTATGGGCTTTGAAATGAGAGATTATTTTAATGAAGGACATTGGAATTAAAGATTTTGTAGATGAAGTGCTTTGGAATAAAGGATTGCACTTGTTAAGAAATGGCTTTAAAATGAAGGATTTTGTAGATGAATTGGTTTGAAATGAAGGATTTTGTTAATGCAGGGATTCGAAATGAAGGATTGTGTAAATAGATTGCTTGAAAGGGAACGATTTTGTAGATAAAGGCTTTAAAAGAATTATTAATGAAGGGCTTAAAAAGGCATTTTGTAGTTATATAATGGTTTTGAGATGTAGGTTTATGTAGATAACGAGCTTAAGGATTTTGTAGATAAAGGGCAAAGTTTGTTTACCCTCGGCCCAACCACAAATGTAATTAAAGGCAAGCAATAGAAAGGTGTTGGTAATGTGACGAGATTAAGCAACATGTGAGGGTGGAATAGAAAAGTGACCAAAAGAGAGAAATGGAAAAGAACAGATACTGATGTCTGTTTGTTGTGAGTTTGGTGGTTTGTTTTTGCTTTTATTTTGTTTTCTTTTCTGTTAGTTATGTAGTTGTTTTTTGTGCCATGTTTTCTCTTCTATTTTGACCTGGGTTATTTTTATTTAGGTGATTAATTAATCAACACTTGTTTACCTCAATTTATAATCCCCAAAAAACTAAAAAGGGATGTTGTTGGAACGTTTAATTATTGACAAAACAAAACGGTACGTTCACTGCAAGCCGCTGAACATTTTGTAAGGTAAGTGTTGTCTAATTAGTGATTGTCTGTGCACTTAAAAGACCACTGGGTCGATATATCTGTGAACGTAACGTTTTGTTTTTTCAATAATTAAACGTTCCAACAACATACCTTTCTTGGTTTTTTATTCTAAATTTTGGAACGTTGGCTGTCAATTATTTTTGGGGATTTTTACCTCAATTTATGTTGTTGTTCTTTTTAAAAATGAATTGATTTTAATGTCTCTTGGCGTGGAGAGGGATCGACCGACCTCCCCAAGGGAACCGCCAGAAGGGCAACACTTTCTGTGATAGTCCGAACGGACTGAATTCAGTGCAATAGCCACCGGAACTGGACTCTCTGTGGTCATTTTCAAGCGGATTTCGAAGGCTGGACCAATCAGTTAAAATTAAAAACCCGATTCCAATCGTGTTGTGTGAGACTCAATCCTTGTGTGAAACCGTGGATTCTGTGCTATGAAGTGGATTTGATCCATCTTGGTTGCCAATGAGAAACGCATGTATATTAAAACTTCATGACTTTAATGTTAAAGGCACAATCATTCCCATAAAAAAACCAGTTGGGTTTGCCAACACAGATCTGGCGAGACGTGGTGTTCGTGGGAGAAGACCATCCCTCCACTTGGACACATACCGAAAATCAACAGCCTTGCTTCTCACCATGCGCAGAGTGAACATTTCTTGCTGAATTGGTTTCCTAAGTGACACCTGTGTCATTCTGAAATATTGATTCAGTAAACAACGTCAACTCTGCGTAACAAGCAGTCACTAGTGTGTTGATTGTTGGTATGTGTCCAAGGGGAGGTGTGGTCTTATTCCATATACACGCCGGGCCAAATCTGAGATGGTGAGCCCAACTGTGTGTTCGGGAAGGGCTGTGCCTCTTAAGGCGGTCCTTGATTGAGCCCGAAGTCGACTTCGCGAAGTCTCTTTACCAAAACCTCAGTGCTAAAAGCTTTATGCGGCCTGCTTCTCGAAGTATACTTCGCCCAGTTGATTCGCTCCGCCTTGATTGCCAATGGAACATGACTTCAATGTTAAATGTCATGATTTGTCAATCCAGTTTGTTTCAAACCATTTTCAATGAAACGAATACTTTGAAACTGTATTATACAATTTGTCAAAGTGATGAACGTTGCAAATATGCATCCCCTTGTGTGCTCCGTCTATTTTTCATAAATGCCCGCCCGCTTGTCAAGGGCGGTTGTCATGTAAAACCTGCAGCTTCTATTTCTGTGTTGGGTTGCGTATGTATTATTTTTTGTGTGATTTTTTTTTTAAGAAAAAATGTGATTATGCTCAAAATGTTAAGAAGAAGGATCCATGTAAACCACCGTTTTCTTATCTACAATGTGTCAATCGTGTCACCAGAGCATCCTGCTTAATCATGTCAAAGTTATGTTGATTTTTCGTCTCACATATCCACCCTTTATGCGTGGGTTTTGGATTTGATATTTTAAATTTTTCTCCTTTTCTTAATGTTGGTGTTGTTTTTAATCTCAGTAAATACATTTTTCAAAACTCTGTATTGAGCAAGAAGTATTACAGCATAATACAAGCAACTGGACTTTGATATTATCCTTCCATTTTCTTATCTTAAGTTTGATTTATATGGTTTACGATACATCATTTTTGTGTCGGGTGTTTGACATTTGATTATACCAGTCACAAGAACCCTGTGATCAGACATTGTTCTTCAACGTCAATTGGGCAAACACACACAATTTTTGTGAACAAGAAACAAAAATTGTGTGTGTTTGCCCAATTGACGTTGAAGAACGATGTCTGATCACAGGGTTCTTGTGAACAAGAAACAATTAACAAGTGGCTCTATCCCATCTCACCCCCCCCCTTTCCCCGTCGCGATATAACCTTCGTGGTTGAAAACGACGTTAAACACCAAATAAAGAAAGAGAGAACACAATTTTTGGTTATGGCAGGCGAATAGACGATGTTCGGAAATAACTCTGTCGGGTTTGTATGGTTTGAGGAAGAGTGGATACTCGTGTTTCTATTGAGTTAAACTTTTCCACGTGACATCAAAGACCATGCACAAGCGAGGGTGTGTGTCTACAACACGTGGACAAGGAGAACGGGTAGAAAACTTGCCTCACTAAAAGCAAGAGTATTCACTCTTTCAAACTCCTGCAAAAACGACAGAGTTATTTCCGGAGTTCGTCTGTTTAGCCCACCCTGTTTAGCCGCCCACCCGGCTGGGTTTTTGTTGTTGTTATCATTTGTTTGTTTGGCTTTTTTCCAGTGATACAAAAAAACTACTTTTTTCTGTTCATTTCCGGACACGGTTTGTTGAAGACACGTTAAAAAAAACTTATCATTAATGAACACATTTTTGAAAGCATTTTACATTAAACATTGATTTTTCCCAGTGATGGCGATAACAAGAGCAACAATATGAAGAGATAAGCTATTACAATATATTTTTTCTGTTGACCTACGGACACGGGTTTATAGCATGTTATACTATGAATAGACATTTCAGTGCTTAATTTGGCCTTGTGTATTTTCTGCACTTTTTTTTAATTTTTTTTTTATTGTTTTTCTTTGGGGTTTTTTGCGGACGACTAGGCAAAACTTGGAATCTTGAAAACAGGTATTTTTTTTAAATTTTGATTCTATATGGGACCCTTCTCATTCGTACGTGTTGCTAAAATAGTGGACGAAACTAGGGATGGGGGGCAGAAAAAAAAGGTAAGTTAAAAAGTAGAATCTTGGGGAATTCAAGCATGGCTTGTTCATACTTACATTGGTCAGTAACTACATAGTATCAAATACAATAAAAAGTTTAAACCTGACGTTACAGGGGCGGATCAGTTGCTTTGTAAGGGGGGGGGCACTTTGAATCGAAAGTGAATGTGATGGGCGCGAAGCGCCCGAATTTGCTAGGGGGGTCCGGGGGCATGCCCCCCCGGAAAAAAAATTTGCCGAAAGAAGCAAAATGGTGCCATTTGGTGCCATTTGAACTTAGAAATGGTCATAGAATCAGCATAGAAAAATCTTTTTTTTTTCTTCTTCTTTTTTCTTTTCTTTTTTTTTTCGGGGGGGGGGGCACGTGCCCCCTGTGCCCCCCCCCCCTCGTCCGCCCCTGACGTTAGATGCAGTAGGCTACATGTTATTATTGAAATGTATATTTGATATTTTATCTTCTTCTTCTTCTTCTGCGTTCGTGGGCTGAAACTCCCACGTACACTCGTGTTTTTTGCACGAGTGGAATTGTACGTGTATGACCGTTTTTTACCCCGCCATTTAGGCAGCCATACGTCGTTTTCGGAGGAGATATTTTATCAAATGTTCTCTTTGTACATATTGCTAAGCTCTCTCTCTCTCTCTCTCTCTCTCTCTCTCTCTCTCTCTCTCTCTCTCTCTCTCTCTCTCTCTCTCTCTCTCTCTCTCTCTCTCTCTCTCTCTCTCTCTCTCTCTCCGCCTCTGCTCATTCGTCTTCTCCTTCGTCTGCTTTGTCTTCTGTACAATT
>NC_090250.1:25931824-25939561 GCF_037325665.1 Littorina saxatilis | reverse complement strand
TCTCCTTCGTCTGCTTTGTCTTCTGTACAATTTCCGTGTTCTTTGAACTGGTCTCAATCTCAGTCCCTTTTGCGAGTGTCTGCATTTTTGCTCAAAAAAGGGAAATAACTGTTTATGTATTCTTCCAATTTGTGACGGTCGAGTTTGCCTCTCTTTATGTGCAGTCTAAATGGGGGGAAAAAACAGTTTGCATGCTCGAAAAATGTAAGCTTTCCAACACGATATTGTGTCATGTGTGTTTGTGTGTGTCCTACTTTACTGGATTACTGTGTACAACACGTTTATCACATTTTTTGTAAATACTGTTGTTTTGCAAATAATTGTGAAAATGAAATGACCACTTGGTGTGCCAGGCTGTGATTTTGCACTTGTTTCCGATTTTCTTTTGGTTTTCAACCTAACGTAAAACTGTATGTGGTTGCAAATGGATACTGGTGTCGTCGTGGTTTCCAGCAGCTCTCTGTTTCAATTTTCTTTTGAAATACAATTGTTTACTAAATACAAACAAATCTTTATACAAATGGAATGGTACCAATTGCTGGGTGTATGACTGATGTGTGTGTGTGTGTGTGTGTGTGTGTGTGTGTCTGTCTGTCTGTCTGTCTGTCTGTCTGTCCGTCATATGTTTGTGTACAATCTCAAACCGATGTTTCATAAATATTTCAAGGCTGCGCTCCACACACACACACACACACACACACACGCACACACACACACTGACACACACTGACACACACACACACATTTGTATATATATATATATATATATATATACACACACACACACACACACACACACCCATACACACAAACACAGACATACACAGACATACATCAGTCATACACCCAGCAATTGGTACCATTCCATTTGTACATATATATACACACACACACACCCATACACACACACACACACACACACACACACACACACACAAAATCAACAAGCACGTACGCACACATGCACGAAAGTGTGCCAAGCAAGGGGAGGTTGCGGCATATCACACAGACTGTTATCACTTGAGGTCACAGCGTTGAGCAGCCTGACCGCAAACGACAGGAACGAGGCAAGACACGGTTCGTACGACATTTGAAGGAGCGCAGCCTTCTCGATGCTGATCGAGCTGAAGGCAGCTGCGAGGACGGGATGGCCAAATCGTCCGCCCGATCCGATCGCCAGGGGCGAGTAAAAATCCTGGGCTTGTACAAACCCCGTGGCAACTTGCCCGGCTGGCCAGGGAAAATTCTGGTCCAATGCGACTCGTTTGGTTGTCATATCGAGTTTCAAGCTCTCCACCACATTTTGAAAAAACAGTGACAGGAATGTTTTTGCCCACCCTGAATTTCTCCAGTTTTCTGAGAAAAGAACAGTCTCTGATAGCTCTTTTGCACCAAGCACGGATGTGCTCAGTCCAGTCGAGTTTATCACCAATGGTGACGCCCAGGTACTTGTACGACTGAACTTTCTCGACTGGCTCCCCCTTGATGACTAAATATGGGCTCTGGGTCTGGTTTGTCCCTCTTGCATGAAGTCAACAATGAGTTCTTTGGTCTTTGAAACATTGAGCTCCAAGTAGTTGCTGTCGCAACAGTCAACCAGCTCTGCCGCCGCGTTTCTGTATAGGTTCTCGTCGTTGCGGATCATTCCAGTCAA
Organism: Littorina saxatilis; assembly: GCF_037325665.1. NCBI lineage: Eukaryota > Metazoa > Mollusca > Gastropoda > Littorinimorpha > Littorinidae > Littorina > Littorina saxatilis. The sequence goes on along the minus strand of NC_090250.1, from coordinate 25,937,907 downwards.
GGACGAGTCGTCAGCAAACTTGATGAGCACGTTGCAAGCTTCACTACTCTTTGCTCGTACGACAGGTGTACTACCCCCCGCGGGTTAGGGGGAGTCCCATATTGGTTGGGACGAGAAAGAATTTACCCGATGCTCCCCAGCATGTCGTAAGAGGCGACTAACGGATTCTGTTTCTCTTTTTACCCTTGTTCAGTGTTTCTTGTATAGAATATAGTCAATTTTTGTAAAGATTTTAGTCAAGCAGTATGTAAGAAATGTTAAGTCCTTTGTACTGGAAACTTGCATTCTCCCAGTAAGGTAATACATTGTACTACGTTGCAAGCCCCTGGAGCAAATTTTTGATTAGTGCTTTTGTGAACAAGAAACAATTGACAAGTGGCTCTATTCATCTCCCCCCTTTCCCCGTCGCGATATAACCTTCGTGGTTGAAAACGGCGACGTTAAACACCAAATAAAGAAGAACAGGTGTACTCAAAGAAAAAAATTCCTAACGAGATTTTTACTCAGGAGTACATTTTCCGTTGAGTATTTGTTTCTTACTACACCGGAACTGTGCCATTATATCATTGAAGTCACTCTCGCACTTGGACGCATACAACAAGCCTGAAGCCAGACTGCCACCTGTATAGTCTGTATAGAATGGATTTTTTTCTCTCCTGAATTAAGTTTGTAACTGGCACCCATGTCAATCTATGCAATTAATTTAGCACACACACATCTCACTCTGCGCTGCAAAAAGGTGGGGTGTTCATTTTTGTAGGGTGATCGAATGCAATGTAAGAGGCTGTACATATCTATATTGGTTGACATACCGGCACGGTTGGCCTAGTGGTAAGGCGTCCGCCCCGTGATCGGGAGGTCGTGGGTTCGAACCCCGGCCGGGTCATACCTAAGACTTTAAAATTGGCAATCTAGTGGCTGCTCCGCCTGGCGTCTGGCATTATGGGGTTAGTGCTAGGACTGGTTGGTCCGGTGTCAGAATAATGTGACTGGGTGAGACATGAAGCCTGTGCTGCGACTTCTGTCTTGTGTGTGGCGCACGTTATATGTCAAAGCAGCACCGCCCTGATATGGCCCTTCGTGGTCGGCTGGGCGTTAAGCAAACAAACAAGCAAGGAATATTGGTTGACATGCGTGTTTGCTGGAGAAGCAAAGAAATACAAGTAGCCTATTGCAGATGTTTTGATCAACGTTGACTGCTAACAAGGTCTGCATTCACAATACAGTGGTACCCGCTTTCAACACCCCCACACACACACACACACTCACATACACACACACACACATATGCACGCACATGCACACACACACACACGCACACACTACGCACGCACGCACTCACACACACACACACACACACACACACATACACACTGACACACACACACACACCGACGCACACACACACACACACACACACACACACACACACACACACACACACACACACACACACACAACCTAATTTAAAAAGAATACCGAGAAACTCAGATTGAAACAAGTCGCGTAAGGCGAAAATACAACATTTAGTCAAGCTCAGTCGAACTCACAGAATGAAACTGAACGCATTGCATTTTTTCCGCAAGACCGTACACTCGTAGTGCTCACCGTCTGTCCACCGCTCGTGGCAAAGGCAGTGAAATTAACAATCCAGAAAAGCGCGGTAGCGGTTGCGCTGAGGAGGATAGCACGCTTTTCTATATCTCTATTCTTTTTAACTCTCTGAACGTGTTTTTAATCCAAACATATCATATCTATATGTTTTTGGAATCAGGAACCGACAAGGAATAAGATGAAATTGTTTTTAAATCGATTTCGGAAATTTAATTTTAATCATAATTTTTATATTTTTAATTTTCAGAGCTTGTTTTTAATCCGAATATAACATATTTATATGCTTTTGGAATCAGAAAATGATGAAGAATACAATAAACGTAGTTTTGGATCGTTTTGTAAAATAATAATTTCAATTACAATTTTCAGATTTGTAATGACCATTAATTTTTAAACCTCCAAGCAGAAATGCAATACCAAAGTCCGGCCTTTGTCGAAGATTGCTTGGCCAAAATTTCAATCAATTTGATTGAAAAATGAGGGTGTGACAGTGCGCAGCCTCAACTTTTACAAAATACCGGATATGACGTCATCAAAGACATTTATCCAAAAAATGGAAAAAAAGTCTGGGTATATCATATCCAGGAACTCTCATGAAAAATTTCATAAAGATCGGTCCAGTAGTTTACTCTGAATCGCTTTACACACACACACACACACACACATACACCACGACCCTCGTCTCGATTCCCCCCTCAATGTTAAAACATTTAGTCAAAACTTGACTAAATGTAAAAAGAGCGAGTCGTAAAACAGAGGATTACCTTACACAGACATCAGGGACAGAACATCTGATATATAATGCAGGGTGTAAACAAAGAAAGGGGTCTTAAACAAAAGGGTTCCACTGTATCAGATCATGTCTGTAATCTTCTTCACGACTCTGCCTTCTTCACATGCAGGTTTCATCCCAATAAAGCGTCCGCCCTCAGCACAGGCATTGACACACATTTCTGTCCAGGTTCATGTTTGGCATTGCTATGTTGGGCAACACGGAAGCAATGGCAGGCTCTCAACAAGGAGGTCAGGGGGCGCACTCGAACGGACAAACAATAAAGATGCCCAATCTGCCCGGCTCCTTGCCCGGCGATCGCGCCAGAAAAGTACGGGCGCCCTGTAGCCTCAGCGATGTTTCAACAACCCTAAATTCGGGGCGAGCAAACAGACAGAGAACCAAGTGAGAGGGTTCAACCTTTTCGGCAGGGGTGAAGTCCGCTTTTGGCCAGTTCAACTCAGTGTACGGTACGTCGAATATTTGGGTCCAGCCCTTGAACTGACTTGGTTTCGTGTTAAAGCGGTCAATGTGCATCAAACATAACACGCACAAGAAAAACTTGAGACAGAAAAACAACTAACAAAGCCTATGATCAGCCAAGCTACAGAGAAAGAAACAAAAAAACATAAGAAAAAAAAACAAGGGGAAAAAAACAACCGATTAGACACGTAGAAAAACTACCCCATATCTTGTTCTTGCTACCACCCCCACCCCATCCAACCCGGCCTTAAAAAATGATTTTAAATTAAGTTCCCGTGAAATGAAGTCTGACAAAATCTGGACATGAATTGGCTCTGTAAGTTCATGTTTCATGCCAGCGTGTGTATAGCCCCAGTTTTCTCGCCATCAAACACAGACACACACAGATACTGAGACAGACTGATGTTTGTTTGTTTGTTTGTTTGTTTTAAATTCAATTTAAAAACTCTTCGCGGACAAAGCACTGATGATTTGGACCTACAATACATACATGTATGTAATGATGTATTTTTCAATCCAGGTCAAAGTCTGTCCTCTGAGGCAGAGAACAACCCTGTGTCAGTTGTTGGTGGTGGTGGTTTAAGTCAGTGTAAGCTCTTCAGGTCGCTAGTAGTCTCCATCCTGCTTTGCGGCTGCGAGTCTTGGACACTGCCATCCTGAACTCGCGTAAAATGAGTTACTTCCCTTCGGGTCTCATTTATGCCGGCGATACGGCATGGACCGATGATTATCAGAATGGGACACTGCTTGCCGACGATGAACGCAGAATCTAGACATTCAAGACCAAGTGCCTGAGGACTGAAACTGCTCTGAATCTCGTACCACTACTCACTGAGAGCACAAGACCAACGACTATGTTCGGAGCTTGGTCACTGAAGTGCATCGTGGTCCCCCAAGAACCTCTGCTCAGCTGGCAACCGTCAAGCGTCGGAAGTTGATGTGCTTCGGCCACGAGTCACAAGGTATGACACCTCTCCAAAACCACCCTACAAGGTTTGTCGAAGGACGGGACGCAGACGGCGTGGAAGACAACGGAAGAGCTGGTCCCACAACGTTCCAGAACTGGCGCCTCACAGGTAGCCTATATATGAGCTTCCCTGACCTCCTGTCCGGCGACGGCCCCTCAGTAACAGCACATCATGGAGAAGGGTCTCTGCCTCCTCAGCCCTCACGTCCCCCCGACGAATGTCAAGTCCCGTCAGGGGACTGATGACTGGATGATGATGATGAAGGGGGAGTTTACATGGCGAACGCAAAAGGCCGGAGAACTGTGTAGAAGACAACCGTCAATCATTTCACCCATTCGCGCCACCACCATTTCGTGGAGTGACCCTGCAGCAACCAGAATTTAAAAAGAAGAAAACATACCTCATAGTCACCTGGCTGGCTATAGTGGGAGGGTTACTTTTGGTGGTCACATTAGATATTATGTTTTTTGGAAAGTTCGTTTTATTTGCAGCCACAGTTCGGTAAACGACAAATGGCTAAACCCAACCACCTAAGAATGAGAAGCGTTTTTGTAACATGACCCATATTCTGCAAAAATGCAGCCATGACGCAGGGGGTAGGTTACAAAAAAACGTCATGTACCGCTTGACTGCATACGGATATAAGCAAATTATACCTTAAACGAAAGCTAAAGATTGTTACCATCAGACAGCAAGTAAAATGCCTAATTCGTATACACAGTTTTATTTTTAACAACATCTGTATAACATGCGGACGACAAAACAGGAAATGCCATTTTCTCAATCGATATGTATAGCTAACTGAACGCCTGGTTGAAACCGCAATCAAAAACATCTTGAAAATTGTTTATTCTCACAGCTAGAATTATTTTACATCAACAATTGTTAATTTACCAAGGAAAACAACAGTCATATAAGATAAATAATGGATGATTCTGAATCAACTCCGAAAACCGAACCGGGTCGAAGCAAAAAAGAGTTTACACATACACAGGCTTGAAAAAGGATAATTTGGTTCAATCTGTTAGATTTTTACCCATAACGTTAAAGATCAGCTCAATATAAAAGGAAAGTGATCATTGTAAAAGGATTTTGCTATCGCAAAATAATTCAACTTCCGGTTTTACCACATGGCGTCCATAATATTATCACTTTATTACATAGCGTGCATTTGTCAGAAATTATACTAAATGTTAGAAGCGATCTTAAAGTGAAAGTAACGTTTAATAAAAGTATGCGCATTTACTTATTGATTGATATATGACTAAAATAATGGACATGTAATTTAAACGTACAATACGACATTTTGTACACTACCTCTCTAAAAAAAACGCGACTATGACCGACCGATATGTATGTGTAAATTAGGTCATTGTTAGTGATGAAAACGGGTTTTCTTTAAAAGATAACACGCAAACTGTGAAGTTCAAGGCCATAAATTATTTTAGTACGACTTCTTCAAAACAGGTCTGTTTTTCACTCCACCAGTTTCAGTTTTAATAAAATATATGTATAGCTGTCATTTTCAAAAAACCTTATCTGCAATTCACTTAACCAAATACACCATGAACCCAGAAGATATTAGAGTGAGACACTTTACAGTGAAATATGTTATGATTCCCCTTATTTCAAAATATATGCATTTTAATTGGCAGACACGATTCACGTCGTAGGTACGTGTCGTCTGGTGAGGCAACTGTTAGCATTTTTTGTCGTAAGAATTGACATTTTTAAACATAAATCATGGACAAAAAACTAATTCTACAAAAAGTGCAGGTTTTCTTGGTATAGTCCGTTAAAGCATCTTAAAGTTCAAGAAATTGTGCAATTACGTGTATGTATTTGAAATGGCAGACAATATTGAATGAAAGTGATTTTTGACTGATTGAAACCCTACCCCCACTAACAAAATAGGCCCTGAGATTAGGGGTGTTAGTTAAAGATGACTGAATAATGGCTATGCTTTTCCCCTAAAGTATTCAACACCTAATCATATTCATAGGCAAGATGTTCTACATTAACACAATTAACTTTTTAAACATATACATATGCTTAGTACACGATACTTCCGGTTTTTCTACCGGATGACTTATACATTTAGGGGGTAAACACCTTATCGTAGAAAAAGCTTTATTTTCAAAAAGTGCAAGTAATTATTAAAAATCATACATAATATTTATATATAGGAGTTAATTTTCCTTCGAAAGTCATTTGTTTCAAGTGGCAGACAATGTCAGTTGGAGAGT
>NC_090250.1:25466824-25551824 GCF_037325665.1 Littorina saxatilis | reverse complement strand
ATCCGATTCGGTTCCTTGTTCCACTCATGGCCAAAGGTCCGTGTCGGCCCCACGGAACTTGTGTGTTGCTTACTCGATCTGAACCTTTTTTGTACAGTATCCTCACTTTGCTATTTAATCTGTTGCTGTTGTTCTTTGGCTTTGGGTTGATAAAAAGTCAGTTTCGGCTGCATGAAAGGCTGGCTACCTCGATTTGAACCAATTATTTCACTTTTTGTTATCATTAGGCCAAAAAAAATAGGTCTGTTTACGGTAACATAGGCTAAAAAAATAGGGTCGGTAGGTCGGGATTTTTTTTTTCCAAAAAACCATATTTTTACGTTATTTTTTGTTTTTTGTTTTTTTTCTCCCTCAAATGCCAAAAAAAAGTCTAGGGTCGCGCGAAAAAAATTGGGTCGGTCGGGTTACCGTAAACATACCTATTTTTTTTTTTTTGCCTTACCTTTTGTCTCTCCTAATCCGTTTACGTGGAGGTTTAATACTACTGATATCAGCAACACCAAAGACAACTTAGTTGGACAGAAAACATTGTTTTATCCTGTTTGTATCGTATGTTTGACAATTCCTCGTTTACTTTCAGGCTAAGAACACTCGCATACCCCTCATCAGTCCATCAGTGCAAATTCCAAGTAGCATTCACTGACACCTCACCGATCGAACTGAGCTATCGGTACACCAAGGTCTTGATTTCAATCGGCCTTCGGCCACACGCAAGAAAGCAGGATAATACCATTGTCACAAAACTCAGAAAACAATAGCTGTCGTGACAAAGCCACTAAAGCCAGCCAATGCAGCTGGTGCCGCGCGGTATGACGAAGTCGAGTTACTTGGACGTGTTGGCCGGGAAAGACCGTACAGGAAAAACAAGACGCGGGGTGGGTGGGTTTTGGGGAGTGGTGGCGGGGGCGGAAGGTCTGCAGGTCCTGGACTGAAGGTATCAACACTCAATACCACTAGTGTAACGAATTAACATGCCTGCAACGATTTATAGCATGCTTGGTAAGAAAGTTGATAAGGAAACCTTGCCTTGAGCGGATTCTCTGGTCTACAGATAGACCTGCCCCTCAACTTTCTAAGGAAGGGTTTCAGTGCGTATAAGTACAAACTGCTCGAATACAATACTGCTTTCTACCTGACCTCAGAGAAACATTTTCCACAAGCCATAATGGCCCTAGGACAACAATAAAACTCCTAACTCGGGACCCAAAGAAACAGAAGAGGAGGATGTATGAAGGACAAGACGTACTGTATCAAACGTGTACAACCTGTGTCCAGTAGGAACAGTTGAGCGACAAATACCACTGTAGAGTAGGGAGGTGAGAGTCTCCCATGGCACTGCAGAAACAAGCCGAGATTTGTGGACAGAGAAAGGTAAAAAGGACTCCGGGCGCACAATATCAACAGCATTACCTCGCTTGCTCTTCTCGGATTACCTGGGCGGGCAGGTAATCAGGCGACGCGTGCCTTTCGCCGGACTAATTACCCGTGGGGCCCCTGCCACAGTGACTGCTTGACCACTCTTCTGGACAGAGCGTGTGCTGTCATTGCCCACAAAGTGCTGGCAGGCCGGCGACCATGCCCACTGCGTCACACACGAGTGACTTGCACGACTTCTTTCATCTCAAGCCGCCATATACACACACCTTTGTTTTGAAGGTTCAGTTATGCCGAGAATAAACTTGTTACAGCTTTCCTGGCCGTGTCCTGATTGGACTTAATTGTGTAACAGTCTTGGTGGTATTTTTGATCACTATGAATGCGAATGACCTTTTTACACGGATGAACAATGCGAAAACAGAGACGAAACAAATCAACAACTGACCATTGCCTATGACGTTTTCTCTGAACGTCAGACGTGTTCCAAGGATTTAGGGGGTATTGATCAAAACTGCATTTTTTTGCATGATATATATTTTCACATTATATGTATGCATGCACGATTTACTCTTCACGCAAAAAACAACTCCCTGCTTGTAAAAAAAATAGCAGGAACAACTCCCTGCTTGTAAAAAATAGTTTAAAGCAGATCACACAACGAGACCAGAATAAAAGCATCCACAAACAAGACCAGAATACAAGCATCTTCACAGTACTACTGAAAGGACAGAATTCGGTCCAAGTGTCTCAGACTTAAACTGATGAAACCGCAGCAAATCTGAAGGAACTTTCGTAAAAATGGTATGTGATTGGCAGAATTTCATAGTACCTCGACAGAAGGTAAACAAGTTGACAAAAGGCTGACAGAAGCTAACAGAATTTGACGTAATAAATCAAATCCCGACAAAACCTGACAGATCACGGGAGAAACTCATTGACAAAACTTTAAGGGAAAACAATGACAAGAATCTCAGCACAGAAACTGACATGACCATCGCAAATTGCCCCAACGGGACCACCAAAACAGATTTTGTCTAAAATTCCATTCCTCGCATTTCTGCAACCTCCAACATCACCTGCATGCCAAGCTGCAGGGTAGCCAGTCCAAATGGCAACACTGTTTCCCGACACCTTCATTTTAAGGCTCGAGCTCTGACGAGGTGGGTTGCGGGCTCAGTCACAGACCGGAGCTAACCATCAACCCTTGAGTTCTCCGCGTTCTTCTCTACCTACTCAGTGTGGCCAAGCAATCCCTTTCTCAATGGGGGAAAAGGTCAGCAGAGAGGCGCGTTGAGCAGAGAATTCCAAACTCCTGGAAACGTTGGAAACAGCGCTCATCGGGTAATCGCTAATGAGTTGAAAAGGTTACGCAGACGTACATATGAGCTACACATTGTGCACGTGCATTGCTCACTCAGCGAGTACGAGTTCTCAGGTCTGCTCCGCTGCTGTGTACACACATTTAACGCTGTTCAGTACTGCGCAGAAAGCCACGACTGCTTTAACAAAAAAAGTTGAACGAATTCAACTAATTATTGGCCACACTATTATTTTGTCTCTTAGAGGAAATTTATACGTTTATCTTGTTGTGCTCCTTTATTAATCATAAACTCCATGGCTTTGTTAAACATTTATTTGAATAAAACACTGTTACAACCAACTAAATATTGACTTTCTTTGAACACTGGTACTATATGATATACTTTATAATGTACCCTAAACTGCAGAGAAAGTCACTGCCACATTGAGCTTGTGACTGATACTTCCTTTCCTGTGTCCTTTGAATCCTCAAGGGTCTTCTATGGCCGTTGGGACAGCAATAGGCTACTTCTGTTGCTTGTCATTCTCAGAAACAACAATACTTTCAGGATCACATTTTTGCACTGCGTACAACACAAAACCTCCAAGTGAAGCTCCATGTACATAGAGATCTGGTTGAACTGATCAACCACAGTGTTAGCAAATCATCAAAGCTAGTCCCGAATAGGTGTCATCGTGTGGGACAGGAACACACTATTAACGCTGCAACCCAAGTCTGTAGCATTTCCGTTTCATTTATCACTGTGGTGCGCGGAAGGTCCAGTCATTGGGCCAACAGAGTGCAATGTCACACATCTGTCAAATTTAAAATAATAACGCCAAGAATAAAGAAACAAAAAACCGTTATTTTTTTTGGATGAGTCACTGCATTGCAATCACGGAATCCCAACGCAATGAACTTTTGGAGTACTTACTGTTTTAGGTTGGGTGCCCTTGGGGAGGGAGGGAGGGAGGGAGGGAGGGAGGGAGAGAGAGAGAGAGAGAGAGAGAGAGAGAGAGAGAGAGAGAGAGAGAGAGAGAGAGAGAAAGTGAGAGAAACAGACAGAGAGACAAAGAGAGTGTGGGAGCATCAAGAATGACTCAGTCCCTACCCAAATGTTGGATAATATGCAAATATGTGAATCAGTAAAAGCATATTGAAATAAAAAATGTTTTTGCCAAAGTGAATAGATACATTCAAGGCAAATGAAAAGAGTAATGTCGCACTTACTTTATTGTGTTGAGAACATCTTGCAGTCGTAAACCTGAAAGAAAAGAAAAGATGTATGAAATAACACTGATTACACAACATCTACGAACTGTGATTCTTAAGCGTCGAAAACATGGGGACATTTTCTTCTCTTACAAATGTAATTATTGATGTTGTTGGCTGCATGTTAAACTATTTTGTAGCTACAAATAGTATGTGGTGATGGCGAGCGGGTGGTTGGGTGTGAGGGGACTGGTGGGGTAGGGGTGGGTTTTGTGTTTCGGGAATGTGGTTGATGAGCGTGCTGGTAGAGGTAAAAAAAGCACACAAAAAGGCCAACAGGCAAATTCAAAACAGCACCTGTACTTGTATGATGACAATCGTGCATCAAACCACGGATGCATATCGATATTGTTTCATTTAATTAACATGATTTTATTAATGGTCCGCGAGTGTTTTTTCTGCATACCAATCAGTCACCTCATTTTGCCGTCAAAAGTCGCGAGCCTTTACCCGTAAATGTGTAGAAATGCATATCATTACTCAACATTACTCCTTAACGGCTGGTGTGACATACCCGCCATTCGGTATATATTGAAATTACTCAGTGTATGGGTAGGTGTTGTTGGTTTTTTTCCTCGTTTTTTCTCTCCTTTTCATTGCTTGTGCCACGTCATGAAAGAATTTTTTCTACACAGTCATCATTTGGGCGAGAGGATTAACACAGATATTCGTGTTTCACTACACGCCTTAATCCGTCCAATTAGTCTTACCACACTGAAATTCAAAATCCCAGAATGCTGGCAAGTATCTATTGTATCAAGCAATCCCTCACCGCTGGAATCGTCAAAAGAAGAAACACCGTCGCCCCACAAACTCGCTGACAGTCATTACGTATCCCGCAGCGAAGTCAACCGACTTTTTAATGAGATTTGGTTGTCTGACGACCATCCAACAAACGTCGCGAGTCATTTTCATTTTTGAATCTGGATCACAAGGGTAATCGCCCCTGATTGGTGGATTACCCAAACAGAAAAGGGAGATCACTCCTTTCTTCACGGGAGGGTGATGTGCGCAGTCACACATTGTTAAAGATGTCATAGACACGACAAATCTGTGTTTGATTTCATGTTCAACTTAGGGCTATTAAGAGACACGGCTCATGGGGCATTAAAGCAAACCTACAAATGAAGTCCCAATTATAGGCAGGAAGAGGTATACGTGGGCGGCGTTAATATGTCTTGCTTCAACGATCTTAAATACCCTAGGCTAGGTAATAAATAATTATTTTTTTCTTCAGAGGGTATTGATAACTTGCTATTTCAAAAGTAAAACACTAAAGCAATACTGACACTTCGGAGGAGAAAAGAAAAGGGTATATCATCGCCGATAGTGTGTATACCGTTAAGATGTAATGAACCATAGCTATGAAGTATGAGCGCACGGACCATAAAACACAAGTGATTCATAGACAACGGAAAAATGTCATATAATTTAGACTTAACTGCTGCCAGATAAACGTGCGACATTATTTATTTCAACACTTGACCAAAACACAGCGTTACCATGTGGCAACACCCATGTTATAAACATTTTTTGTTTTAAAGAGCAACAATTAATTCACACAACTTGAAAACGAGACAATAAATCTTTATATCTGATTTTTGTAATCTGGCTTTTATTCGTAGCAGGTGCGCAAGAACTAACGCCGCTAGGCGTAGGAGAGAAAACGCTTTGTATCAGAGACACACGAAGAGAAACATGGCTGAAGAGATTAAGCCATTATTACTATTAAGCTGCAACGGTATGACTTAATCCAGCTGTTACGGCCGTTAGGGCGGGGTAGGTGAGGCTTAGCCCTTCACTCGGACTTGGGAATTTCAGGCTGCACAATGTGGTCCTTAATGCCATTGTTTTTACTTCAGCGTGACACGAAGCCTAAATAGTTATCTATGGAAGGAAATGCCTGCTTGAAACAAGAGCTTTAATTTTGCTGACAACAGTTATGACAAAAAAGAAGGACTCGTAAAGCTGCTCAAAAAGACCAGGGAGTGACAATCCCTGGGTAATTAGGCCAAACAGCGGGACTGCCGTATTGTGGAAAGCCTGAGAGCACTTTTAACTTTTTTTTAATAATCCAGATAATACTGTTTACATTATGTTATCGGCCAAGTACAATTAAGTAAACTTTACTGCAATTTATAGATCGTCCTTTAACCTTCGCCACTCCCCATGATACAATCAGACTGATTTTTATACTAACAGCAATGCTAACAGCGAATGAAAGCATCAGCCAATCCCGTCATTTGCCTACCTATAACCCCACTTAAAAGTGTGAGTGGGACTATAAAGGACGACTAATCCTAGAATAAGCTCAAGGCAGACGACGTTTTGTCAATGAACGTTCTTCAACTTGACCGAGTCAACAACGGAGAGTGCTGGGACAGTCAGAACAAGCAAAGCTATCGTATCAAAACGCACACAGCTCAGAGATGTTGATGTGGCCCGCTAATCTGGCCGCTAAACAATCATTAAACGCTGACAGAGGCGGCTGAAGCGAGCGACTATCTTGTCGTTACGTGCGAGCCTGGACACAAACATCAGAGTTTTGGAGACCCGCCATCTTTCTTCAAAAGACCTTATCTCACGTGACACACGTGGCCGGATGTTGTGTGAGTGTTACTTCCCTTTGAAGGGACATGGCCGCCGCGAAGACTGCGACAGCTTGAAGGTCTGATTGGACAGTGGACAGACGAAGCGCACGCGCGAGGAGTTACCTGTTTAACACCCGAAACTGGGTGTTTGGTTTCCGATACGGGTGCTACAGCCACCCGATTAAGACGAAAACAGTCTCTTTGTACAATGATCAGTCGATTAGGTAGACGATTAAATGTGCAACCAGTCTCTAATACGCCTTCTTGTATGTTTGCCTCTTACACCAGCTCAACTTCATTTGACGGTTTGCAAAATGCCCAGGTCGGACGAGATAAAAACATAAAAGCTAAACGAACGTGAAAATTGACAGTTGTTTTCGAGTTAAGCCCTAGATTAAAAACAACCTTCTTAAGGAAAATGTTCAGCGTACTTAACGCTGAGATAGACACTTCTCAACTTACAAGATATACTAACGTATAGAATTGGTTGTTGCTTTCAAGTTAAGCCTTATCTTAAAACCCGCCCCAAAGAATAAGTCTCAGTGTAGTCCTTAACGCTTCTCTGAGTTTTTCTCAGAAATCTTGCCAGTCGGTGAAAACTGTCAAACAAGCCATTGATCGAACGCTCCAGTACAACTACACAATGAAATCCTTTGGGGAAAACAGACAAGTCTCATAAAAGGTATGACGAATTCGTGTCGTGACCTTCAGATACTCCGCGCTGCGCCTCCAAAGTGCTTCCTGAGAGAAGAAGTACCCTTCAACCATCTGACGACAGTGCACCAAGAGCACTTGCAGATAGGGGATCTGATAATGGGGGTGTTAGTCTTCGCTGCCAAAGTGTGCAGTAAGTCACGCGCCGTTATGGCTGTCTTATAGGCAATGCAGTTTGAATGGAAAGAACGAAGTTACTATTGTAAGAGTATTGATTAGTGCCCTTGTCAAACAGGCAGCATGACAACGGACGGTGTCCGACATAAGCTCGAACGACAAAAGCTCGAACGACAAAATATCGAACGACAAATGCTCGAATGGACAAATGCTCGACGCGACAAAAGCTCGACGCGACATATGCTCGAACGACAAATGCTCGAATGGACAAATGTTCGACGCGACAAAAGCTCGACGCGACATATGCTCGAACGACAAATGCTCGAATGGACAAATGCTCGACGCGACAAAAGCTCGACGCGACATATGCTCGAACGACAGAAGCTCGACCGGACTGTAGAATGATGTTGTCAAAACTACTTTGATAACGTCATATCTAAAACTGTCACGGTGATGTTGTTCTAGTTTCGAGCGACAAATAGACTAAATTTGTTTGATATCACGTTGTTGTTGTTGTTGTTGTTGTTGATGTAAGCACGCAGCTGGATTTTGAGCGACAAATTGACTAAATTTGTTTGATATCACGTTGTTGTTGTTGTTGTTGTTGTTGTTGTTGTTGTTGTTGTTGTTGTTGTAAGCACGCTGCTGGATTTCAAGCGACAAATTGACTAAAATTGTTTGATATCACGTTGTTGGTTTAAACAAGTTTAACTTTATTTCTGAATTGATACTCACAGCAAGCAAACAAACAGTCGTCCATCTGCCCGTGCCGCTTACCTGAACCTTTCCCGATAAACGGTCAATCCCGGGCCAAATCAAAATAATAACATTGACAAATCTAAACCCCGACACGATCTTCCCCCTTCTTTTTTCTCTTCGTTCTTTTTTTCTTCTACTCTCTCTCTCTCTCTCTCTCTCTCTCTCTCTCTCTCTCTCTCTCTCTCTTTCTCTCTCTCTCTCTCTCTCAGTCTGTCTCCCTCTCTCTCTCTCTCTCTCTTGCAGACAGATTTTAAAATAACACAAAATAAACAGACAGGCAAAACAACACCGAGAATGACACGCACAGACACGTTCGATCTTTTGTCGCGTCGAGCTTATGTCCATTCGAGCTTTTATCGCATCGAGCTTTTGTCGCGTCGAGCATTTGTCCATTCGAGCATTTGTCGTTCGAGCATATGTCGCGTCGAGCTTTTGTCGCGTCGAGCATTTGTCCATTCGAGCATTTGTCGTTCGAGCATATGTCGCGTCGAGCGTTTGTCGCGTCGAGCATTTGTCCATTCGAGCATTTGTCGTTCGAGATTTTGTCGTTCGAGCTTTTGTCGTTCGAGCTTATGTCATGTACCCGACAACGGAACACCTGCAGCAGACTTGCCCACTACACGATGGCCTCAGGAGCCAGATCTGGGCGGAGGCGACCACGGTGCAAGGGAAGCTCTATGGCAGTCTGGACGACCTACAGCGCACGGCAAAATTTGCGCGGAGAACCGGCGTTTCCATCTGAATGATCGACAAGAAGATTAAGAAGAAGTAAGAGTATTGGGCATTTTTGTAAAAAAAATTTTTTTTACATTGAAATCATGAAAATGAGTGATTTGGTGGAAGAGACTTTGGACTTGAATGGCTTTAATGGACTGAACGCAATATTGTAAGACTAATGTATTGCAAACTTCTTATTTTTTTTAAACAAAAATCAAAATCACGAAAATGGGTGACGTGATTTGACGGAACACACTTTGATTTGAAACGGGTGGCAGTTGAAAGGAAATGTGGATCAATATATATGCGACAGTAACTTCTGTGGCGGGTTTTGACCTTGGCGGAACATATGCATTGCATTGAGGGTCCCAGTGTATGTACATGCAAAACTGATACGGACACGACAATATTTCTGTTACCACGTATTGACACGACGCCTGTATCCAGTGACAGAAATCCTGAGCTTCTAGCAGAGAATTACAGTTCCACACCTTCACAGGGGTGTACCGTAACTTTTTTTGCTACCGGCCAGGGGGGCCGGTAAGTCAAAAATTGAACCGGCCCCCCAAAATCCCAACCGGCCCCCAACCTGCCGGGATTTCTTACAACCGCCCCAGCGGCTCGTCGCGTGCTAACCACATACACAAAAGACGTACATTCATACTTATAATGCATACATGTGGATTTGCAATACTAATAACTACCACAAACACACACAAAACTTGATGACTAAAATGCTATGTTTTAATATAATGATAATTATACCTTGTTTTAATAAAGAATTTAAAATAAAAGCCGCCACAAAGAAACAAGAAATCAAAACCACATTCACACCCTGTCACACAATCACACACTAAACCTCACTAAAAGTTACCCCCTTTATGTACCCCCTACCACACAATTTACAAAGTAATTTACTATGGAACTTTACTTACCACATAAACACACACTACAAAAGAGTAAATCAGCATTTTTTTTTAAATTTAAATTATGTTTTTTGTTGTGTAAAACCAAGTATAAAAAGCTGACTACAAAAAAATAAAAAAATTCTAAGTTGCTTTCTTGTTTTGTTTCTTTTTCTTTATGTCTGTGTTATTAATATTACTGTTAGATCAAGCAGAAGTATAAAAGTTGCATACCAGCCAAATCTACCACAGCTTAAGTCATAAATAATCAAAAGCATTATATTTCATTTCTATTTCCTAATGAAAACAAACAGATGTTCAGATTTCCTGATCCTAGAATTGTTCACAAGTGATCTTTATGCTTTTGATTCAGCAGAGTTGCATCCCTTGTCCTATTGTTGAAAGTCTGTCATTTCTTCTTTATCACATATAGTGGATGGGTTTTTTTGTGGTTTTTTTTACTTCCTTAGTTGAAGGGAAATAATTGACAGCAGTAGTACTGTCACTACTTGTACTAAGTTGGTCAGCAAAGCTGGTGTTAACATATTTTGGAAAACGGTCTCAATGAGTATCCCTGCAGTCAATGACATAATTATATACATTTCCCAGAAACTGGATCAGTGGTACATAGCAGGCACATCAAAGGTAAAATACAGAGGGCTAGGGGGAATATGTTTGCTCTGGATGGGCTGTCAGATCAAAGGCAGATGCATTGTAAAAGCTGGTTGGCCTTGAGACCTGGGTCAATGACCGGTACTTGCAACCTGAACACAGCTGCCTGTCTGTCGAGACACTGACCACAGGCGGAAGGTATCGTCCACTAGACTACTACTATCACTGGACTACTACTATTACAGAAAGAGTAGTCTTTCTGTGATAGTAGTAGTCCAGTGGACGATACCTTCCGCCTGTGCACTGACCTTCTTACTCGGGGTCAATGACCGAGTTTTTATCTGAGAGGAAACAACATGTGAAAGTCTCTGAAGGATTGGTGAGCGCAGGATAAGATAAGAGAGGGGGTGAAGTGAATAGCGCAAAGAGGGGGGACGGAGGGGGGTTTAACTATTTTGACTGCTGATGCAATCGCCAGCGGCTCGTGGCACTGGAGGGGTGATGACACGGTCAAGTGAGGCGGAGGGGGGTAGCTGTCTAGCCAAATTGTCTGGCCTTGATTGGTGGTAGTCCTGAGTCCTTCTCAAAGTGGGGGAAGGGGAATGAGTGGGCAGTAGAGAAGTGACAGATTTTGAGATCGCCCGCAGAGATATTTGTTCGCCGGCCGTTCCGATTGACTACGTTGCCTAACAACTTTGTGCTTCAGCGAAATTTGAACCCGCCCGGCGGGCGATTTCAGAAGAATTTCGAGCCCGCCCGACGAGATTTGAACCCGCCGGGGGCGAACGGGCGACCGCCAATATTCACCCCTGCCTTCATCAAAATGTCACGTTGGCACGATTGAGCTGGGTGAATTACAAGAGATATACTCTCTTTCCTTCCTCAGGAATAGTGTAAAGTGCGTCAATGATAATTGTTGAAACGATTAGGGGCAGCGGTGTTGTTTAGTGCCTCACGAGTAAACTTCTGTGAGAACGTACGAACAGAAACATTTTCAAAGACAGTGAACTTACCGAAGAACTCGTTCCTAATGCAGACTCTGTCCTCAATATTCTGTGCATATATAATGAGACAGTTGATGAACTCGAGCATCGACGTCTTGAAGGCGAGGTTGTCCGACGTCCTCAGCTCGTCTAGGATGAGGCTGAACCGGTACTTCTTCTTCTGTGTCGTCTGCAACACAGAGACATACACAAAATGATAATTCTGGTGGGTTAAAAATGGATGAAGTAATTTGATTGAAAACGATACAATGTGAGTAGAGGTGTGTGTGTGTGTGTGTGTGTGTGTGTGTGTGTGTGTGTGTGTGTGTGTGTGCGCGTGTGCGTGCGCGCGCGCACAAAGCGCATCGCAGCTAAACGAGAAACTTCACAAAAGTTTATTAGAGCAATAAATAGAGAGAAAGAGAGATGGTGGGGTGTGATGATATGGTGAAACACGAACAAGCACACACACAGAACACACACACACACCCTCGTCCCCCTCCCCTACACACACTTCACTACACCATTCCCCACCGCTACCCTACCACGACACAACAAAGACAGAAACCCGCAGGACACCGGCACACCGACCACACACAAAACGACATATTCGCTCAAATCTCTGTCGCATCGAAACATCAATTCCCTGTGTTTGCCTCGCTCCGGCCGGCGCCCGGCACGGAAATCACAGACAATTCGGGGCAGATAATCCCCATACAACAATCGCGTCCCATCAACACCTTGCCTCCAAGCCCACTGACCGCTGGCCCCCTCGCTGACCTCTCCCTCCACACCCCTCCCTCACCCTCACCCCCCCCCCCCCCACTCCCTTCTCTGGCATCTTCCTAGCTTTAGTCTTCTTCTTTGTCTTTTCGTTCGTCCTTCGCTACAAATGAACCCCCCCAAAAATGAGAAAATCTGGTCTCGGCCCCAACCCCCCACCCCCCACCCCCACCCCCGACCCATATGTCTACTCCCTCCTTCCTCCTCGGCCCTAGTCTGGCATCTTCCTCGCGACAGTAGAACCCCACTCTTAAGACATCCAAAATTCTAAGAAAAACTTGTCTTTCAAGTGAAAGAATTCCCCCTTCCCCCAACCCCTCCCCGCCCGCCAGACCCCTCCCTCCCCCTCCTAACCCCCATTTAAAGACGATATAAACAGGAATTTTGGAAAACTAGGGTTTCTAAAAAGGGTTCGGTCTCAAAATGGGGGCTCTTCAAAGGGGGGAGGGGGGGGAGGGGAGGGGGTGGTGGTCCATTGTATTATTTGGCATCAACAATCCCAAGGGCTCGCTGTTTCGCTACCGTCCGTACCGGTTCCCTCGCGCGACGAAAAGTGTGCAACGTTTGCACAATGTCTTGGCTTGTACAGGACACCAAAGAGTAACGAACGATAGAGAAGAACCGTTTGCACATTGTCTTGGCTTCAACGTGAGGGCAAAGAGTGACGAGAAGAACATTTTTGACAGTGAAAGGGTTATGGAGTTTTACTTGTCACTCGTGAAAGCTAACAGTGCAAGGATGAACTTCCAGTTGCCTATTTGAAACATTTCAGTGTCTTCTTAAATAGTGGCATCACAAATAAGACGAAACGCCGAAAACAGCAGATGTCTCATGTTTAAGAACACACATAGCACGCACTGACAGACAGACAGACAGACAGACAGACAGACAGACAGACACACGCACACACACAGAAACACACCAACACTACGATCAAGGAAAGATATACAATGTACTCTTTTTAGTGTGCCACACTACATATCTTTGAGGATTAGCCTAAATCTCAGAACAACTCGTGTGCGCATACACCAGATAGGGGTAATAATACGTGCCTGTTCTCGCCTCTTAGCTTTGCAATTCTTGACTACCTGAGGCGCCCTTGTAATTCATTCTGTCAAACGCACTCTAGAGATACGAATGTTTGTCCTTCAAAATCCCCTATCTCTGAAACTTTAGTGTTATGACTTTTTTCGTGTTTTTTTTTCGTTGGACATTTGTTTTGTTTAAAAACTGTGTCATCCGATGAGTCACCTCCCTTTGGTGGAGTACGTGTTATTCTGTAGGAGGGTACGTTGTAGTAACGGCGTGAGTGGTGGTTGACGAAAGGCGTAATGTTAGTGTTGAAAAGTGCAGTTGTTGAGTTTTGTGACTGACAGTCATGGACATCTAGGTGCTCTCCCCTGGCTTCCCAGCGTGCACCTCCCCCTCCCCCTTCTGGCTGTTCGTGTCATTGATAACTACCTGTTTTGTCTAGAGGGAGTGAACGAGACGAAGTGGATAACTAACTACCTGCTTGATTGATTCTCTCTCTCTCTCTCTCTCTCTCTCTGTCTCTGTCTCTCTCTGTCTCTCTGTCTCTCTTTCATTCACCCGCAGACACTAACAGACGAGAGCACACACACACTCACACACACACACACGCACGCACGCACCGTCACCGTCACCGTCACACGCACTCACACACACACAAACTCCTCCCTCTCCCTTTGCTTCATTTCCTCCCACCATGCACATCAAAATCTACGACTCAGCA
This sequence comes from Littorina saxatilis, assembly GCF_037325665.1. Classification (NCBI taxonomy): domain Eukaryota; kingdom Metazoa; phylum Mollusca; class Gastropoda; order Littorinimorpha; family Littorinidae; genus Littorina; species Littorina saxatilis. The sequence goes on along the minus strand of NC_090250.1, from coordinate 25,537,941 downwards.
GTCGGTGATGAAACAACAGTCGGTGAGCATCCCGCGCACCATACGGCGCCTCACGTCCACTGTTTGTGTTGGTGAAAGCAAGAATCAACACCGTCACTTGGATACTGCAAGATGACCATTGTCGCCAGGCGTCCCGCCCGCAGGGAGGGGGATGTCCGGGGACAATGGGGGGAGCCTCGGACAGTGGGTTGGGGGGATTACCTAGGCATGAGGGGATCGGCTTAGTTCTGACCACAGAACGGCCCACCTTTTTGCTCTTTGATGGCCCCGTCCCCTCCTCACCCCTACAGGAAGAAAGTGCATCTGTCTCTATAGCTAGATGCGTGTGTGTTCTGTTAGTGATCTCGGTGTCGCGTTTTGTGACAGCTCTCAATGTGTGTCTCTCTCTCTCTCTTTCTGTCTGACTATCTGTGCGTCTGTCTATCTGTTTCTCTCCCTGTCTCTCGCTCTCTCTCCTTTTCTATCTTTTTCTGTCTCTCTCTCTGTCTCTCTTTCTCTTGTCTTTGCAGTGTGGTCTTCTCACACGTGCTACAGAAAACACACATGCGCACGGACAGACACTCAGACAGAGAGAGAGAGAGAGAGAGAGAGAGAGAGAGAGAGAGAGAGAGAGAGAGAGAGAGAGAGAGAGAGAGAGAGAGAGAGAGTGACAAAGAAAGAGAGTGATAAAGACAGAGAGACAGAGACAGACAGTTCGTGTTGTACAAAAATGGTGAGAAAAAACACACGATAAATATGGCAGGCGTAGGCCTACAGGTCAAATGAACTCTGCAGTTTGCTCATGTGACACGCGTTAACACTTTAGAGAAAATGGGATCCAGTGCAACCATTTACCCTGTGCAAAAAAGTTCAGAGCACTCGGCAGGGAATCATCAATCACATTATCTTTTCCGAGTCAAAAGCTTTGCAAACAATCGGTTTCCTGCTTTGACAGTTATGTGGTATATTGCGTACACTTTCAGCAGAATCGAGACATGTCTAAGATTCTTCTTAAAGTGTCCCCGCTACGAGTATAAACCAATGATAGATAGGAGGAATTTGTGGCGTACGCTCGCTATGCATTCTCTTCTACGCTTGAAGAGGACATTCCAAACACGCCGAAAAAGACAGGATTGTTAAATTCGTAACTTTTTTTTTAAAGAATTTACAGCGCAAGAATCGGGACCAACCTGCAACTGAAAACAAACAGCCCTAATGGCTTTACGACCCCTTAATCGTTCTATCAATTCAGATGGCTATTGTAGCAAAAATAACACGCCGAGGGAATTAAGGACACCACGCGTAGTGTTACGTAGTACCGCGCCGTTTTCTGACCAACGCGAGAAAACACGACACCGCGGCGAGAATTGAAAAAATGGAGCGTTATTGAAGAACACTGCTTAATATTGTTCGCAAATCAGATGGCTACTGTATAAATAAAATAACCCGCATTAAAGCGAGTAAGAGACAAAACGACTCAACGCGCAACGTTACGAAGGATCACACGTCGTTATCCGACCAACGCGTTAAAGTATGGCGCTGAGGCAAGAATTGGAGAAATTAGGCGTCGTCGAAAAGCAGGGAAAGTAAGAGCCTTTTTACGTGAGATAAGCTGGGTATTGTGGATTAAGGAACAAGTGCGTCGTTGACTTTACTGATTACGACATTGAAAGAATCGCATGTTGCCGTTAGTGGGGGGTATTGAGCGTAAAGAAAACAGGATTTGCAACATAATGGTAATCTTGTTAGACTACCCTACTTCTAGCGTGAAAACATTGGCATATATATGTTCCAGTAATCGAAAGAGTCGTTATTTGTTTTGAAAGAATTGGGCTAAATGACTGCAACTGAATCAAATGACAAAGGAAAGTGGAACAGGACCGAATTGGGTGGCTGAAGGGGAGGGATTTCGAGGTCCACTAGTTAACTGTATTTGATAAGACAATATTTTTCTTAAATTAACATACATCTTTACATACGACTGCGCAGTGTGTGCATACAACTATACACTGACAACATCATACATATGCTACATAAATTCACTAGAATAAGAAACAATAATTCTACGTTTAAAAAGTATCACATACAATCAAATATTCAATATCAAAGCAATTCTTCTCCTTCTTTGTCGGCTTCTTTTTCAGTACTTGCTGTGGGAGAGTAAGGTAGTTGTCGGGGTGGTGGTGATATGTGTGGGTGAGTGGGGTGGGGTGGGGGGGGGGGATGAGGGGGTACAGAGAGTATCAAGCGTTCAATAAAATAACAAAACCATAAACACTTGTCCACACAGCAACCTGGTGACTGATTTCTAACGGCAGGCAACAACCGGGACGCCTCTAGTAAGCTTTTGAACACGACACAAAAGAAAAAATGAAATTAAAAAAATATTTTACAGGGTGCCCCAAGCAGCAAGACATGGTCTCTATTCTACACATGACTCCATGTCCCTTATGCATACATACAGTGCTACACCTTTGAGACCTCCAAACACACATCTGAGAAAATTAGATCTTTCGTTAAGAGAGTCTTCAAAAAAGAGTCAATTTCCAGAGGTTAGAAACTAAAACAAATCGCAGAACGCAGGATCTTAAAAAAAAGTGTGAGGAGTGTATTAAATGAAGGGAGGGGAGTGGTTGTTGTCTTGAAAGGGGGGTTCCAGTGTACAAAACGCACGCCCCTCATGTATGTACATACGCAAAGATACCTGTTTTTGACCTCCTTATGTCAAAGGGATCGTAGACAAGTCATTCTTGCTGCTATGGATGACTCGCTCATCGATCACTCAGCTTGACAACCTTTCCACACTGAGTGGTGTCTGTACTGTGTTGGTACCGTGACTCCGGGCTCTGACGCACGTGACTACACTGTACTATGTATCGATTGGACATTGGATTTCCCTTCTTTGAACCATGTGACGTCAGAGGCCTACAAAACTTCATGTTTGGGCGTTTCAGGTTGACCGAAACTTCAAAGGAACTACAAAACACACGTCATGTGTTTGATTGCATGTGTGTGTGTGCTCGTTCAATCCTCAAAACAACAACAAAGTCAGCACATGACGTGTGTTTTGTAGTTCCTTTGAAGTTTTGAAACGCCCAAATATGAAGCTTATGTGTTTGATTGCATGTGCGTGTGCTCGTTCAATCGTCAAAACAACAACAAAGTCAGTACCTGAAAGGAATTCGATCGATACATAAATGTTATTTGCGTTTTTGACCAAAATATGACATTTTACACAGATCTCGGCAGTCATTGTTCACCTCGACCGCCATCGCGGTCTTGGAGAACAATGACTGTCTCGATCTGTGTAAAATGTCATATTTTGGTCAAAAACGCAAATAACGTATAATATATGCACTTTTGGGACTATAGATATTGAGGACAAACTGCGCGCCTGGATAGTATTGTTTTACGAGAGTAAGTGATTGATCAGGGCGACCCCTTCCCCTCCCCCCACCCCCACCCCCTTGAACCCCGCCCTTCTCTGCCTGTCTGTCTGTGTCTGTTTCTTTCGTGAATGTTTTATTTTATTTATTTTATTCTTAATTTTTTTTAATTGTTGTTTATTGGGTATGCGTACATGTACAGTTTGAAATATTTTGCTATAAACAAAAAGAACCCAAGGCTTGGGCAAACTTCGTGTGAGGGTCATTTTGCCGAGACTAAAAAAACTATTTGATAACCACGAATCTCTCTCTCTCTCTCTCTCTCTCTCTCTCTCTCTCTCTCTCTCTCTCTCTCTCTCTCTCTCTCTCTCTCACACACTCTTGCACTCTCTCTCTCTCTCTCTCTCTCTCTCTCTCTATTTCTCTCTCGCTTAACTTTATTTGCGATCCCTCTTGACTCTTCGTTTTCAACACAAACATTAAAGCTATGATGACTTCAGAGCTGTCCTATCCTGCATCTAGGTAAAGGGGATGGACAAGCATCTACCCTCAACACTTTGCGAGGGGGGAAAATGCTGAAACCACATTCAACAAAAACAGCATTGTCAAAACTGTCATAACACTCTGGCAAGTGAGTCACCCAGGGATTCCTACTGGGCATGTATTGTACTTCTCTCTATGTTAGTCAGATTGAAAGTTTCTACTCATTCAGTTGAGGCGTAATGCACCGTGTATTTGAAGGCGTGCGTTTTCAGCAACCCTAAAGGGTGAATAGTTAATAATAAGCATAGGTATGATTGCCGTGCTCGGCGAAGGATGATGTTATTAGCTTCGTTATGATGTGTCCCTTTCAATCAGCTCCACACTGCCGTACAAACGCGGGGACCAGAATTGAAAGCGTTTTGTGTGACTTTTCTATGTAAAATAAAAAGCAAGTAAAGAAACCCAATTTCAAAACCAGCATTTTGAGCCGTGTATGCCGTCGCTTCTTTTGTCCCATTTCTTGACAACTGAAGCACTTTACCGGTATAATAATAATGCTCATGAAGAAATATCTGAAGTAAACGACTGCTCAAAAGACATTACAAGAAAAACATAAAGCATCTATCACCCCCAAACACTATATTTAGAAGAGTATAGGGATTTTAAGACTGGGGATTAGACACGTGACATTTTGGATTATTTCTACGTGGAGATATCGATGCACTCTAGCTTGGATGGAGTCTATGAATGCAGGGGGTTTTGCAATGAGCTTCCTTTCATTCACTGCCGCAAGCCCGCGATTCACACACAATTTTGACACAGAGGATAACAAGATATAAGAAGAAGAGAGATGCTCATGAAAAAATATTTAAAGCAAACGACTGCCAAAAAGATATTACAAGAAAAAAAATAAAGCATTTATCACCTACTTCAGCCAGCCCCCCCCCCCCCCCCCCCCCCCGCACACACTGAACTCCCCCATAACGTCTCTCAGCTCTTCATCCAAACGACACCTGTGCCGCGCCGAGTGATTGAAGTAAAGAGGTAGGTCTAAGCTTCTATATACATAACGGGTTGCAAAGACATGAGGCGAGATGAATCATGAGTCGTGTCGTGAGAACCAGGTGATGGCTGTAGCAGTAGCCGCCCAGCTTGTCGCCAACAACTCAAAACCTCAAAACAGCCTCTACCCATTTCCATTCATGTGTTCCCCCTTAGCCATACACTGTCCCTTTATTACACAGACTTACCTTTATGCCCTCGGTAAACGCTCGAGTAGTTACGGCGTCAAAGGTATTGTTGTTCATTTCGTGGCGGTCAAGGTTGCGGAGAAAGCTTGCAGCGCCCGTGTGGTCCCTCCCCCCCCCGCCTTTCGGTCTTTATATCCACACCAATCCAGTCTTGGCACACACAAAAAAAATCCCATAACACCACCAAAATTAAAACAAAAGTCAACATTAACTAATGACCCTGAACAAATGTATGTACTCCCCTTTATCCTTAACGTGGACGGGTGAAACGAAGGAAATTCCTAGACAGCTGGGAAGCTCCCGACAGATTGCTTTCAAGTAATGACCAACTCGGGCAACAGATAACCTCATTCGTCAGCTGTAGCCATTAGAGAAACCCCTCTATCCCACTTCAACATACCCGCTCCACAACAGTAGAACCCCCATTTTAAGACCTCCCAACTTAAGACTCCTTCCCGCCTTTTAAGACCATGTTTTCTCAGACTTTCTGTTCATAACCTCTGCACGTTTAACCCCCCCCCCCCCCCAATTAAAGAACTGATTTTTGCAGATTTGTGTAGGTCTTAAAAGGGGGGTTCCACTGTACCCGAGTATTAGCCAGCAATTAGCCGGGTGGCCAAGACAAGGGTGGGTGCCTACGACGACTGTCCACATCTATCACACGCTCACATCTTCCCCACCCAGAGATAGCGGCATCCCGCTATCATGTCAACCTTGTGAGTCATTCCAACAACTTTTTACTTTAGTTTAAACGATGTTTTATTTCTGTTTATATTTTCATGCAATTCACATACATTAATAAATATCAAAACAACAACGAGCCTTCGGTTTATGACGGTGTCTTCAAGACAAACTTACAATCAGAAATAAATAAACGAATGTTTTTACTTCCAAGGGACATCAGAGAAATAACATCTGCCGTTATCCGAATCCGTTTCCAGACTACAGTTTTTATGCGTTTCTAAAGCACGTCCCATGAAAGGATGAAACTAAGAAATTAAGCGGCTGTAGAAGTGATGAAATATCGTATCTGCTTTCAAAGTTCACAGTCTTTTGGTTTAAACAATATTGTATTCATGAAACATAGGGTGGCATCTCTCCATCTTTTTCTTTCATTGTCAAAATTGTAAACATTCGACAACATTTACAATGTTCTGAGGAAGTTACGAGTTTGCCAATGCCATTTAGTGTTAAAGATAATGGTATGTTATCATTACAGCGACTGTAAAAAAGGGAACGCCATTTGTAAGGTTTCAGTTCAACGAATCAGCCATCGTCGAACGCTGAAGAAGAAGAAGAAGAAGAAGAAGAAGAAGAAGTTCAACGAATGCTTCTGTAGCATTGTGACCCCTTTTACAGTAAGAAGAAACCGCGAGCCTCGGGAGTGTGATAATCCTCGTATGTAGAACGGGCGTACAGAAAAGAAGACTCTTAAAACAGAAGCAATCTTTTGCGGATGAAATCGAGAACAGGTGAACACACCTGGTGTGGAATAATCCGTGTCATGGCGATAATAGGGCAACGATAGAAAATAAACGCGTGGAGAATTCCTCTGTAGGTGTCATAGTGAGAGTCAAAATACGCGGTACTCTATTTCTCTCAAAGAGTCACTCAATATGCTGACAGTTTTTTCTACCTTCTATTAAATGGCGTTGTGGAAAATCAAGCACAGCAATAAATAAGGGGAGGACAGAAATATTCCAAATTCCATTTTTTTTTCGTGATAGTTGTTTATCTTTCAGTACTCCCTGTCTTGATTCTCTTTCCCCTTACCTTGCAGTTTTAAAACATGTACAGGCGCTTTTGTGTGTTGTGAGAACATTTCAGTTATATCACCACGAAATATCTCTGTGACAGACTTGCTTAGAATTCTCCCATCCAAGGTCACTTTGTTGTTAACCTTGTCAAAATACTTATAAGGGACCATTCTAAAAGACCTCAAAGACACACAGAAGAACCCCAAATCAAGTCAGAGCTAAATCAAGAGAAGATAGGTCATCTTTACCTTCCAGAGGATGACTTCCCCTGGCATGCGCTCCTCGCGGGATCAAGGGACATCGAAATCAGAATCAATATTGCCCTTTGCACAACTCTTTGTGGTGGAAGATGAAACAGTAAATAACTGATGGAAACAACTACGTCGATGCCTGTACTTCTGTCCTGTCGGGTCTTCTAAGCGAAGAAGAAGACATCTGTTTATATCAGTGGCGTTGCTTTGTCCTTGCTGAACTATTTCTGTGTGGACATTCCCGTCGCAGCATGATATCTTTCAGTGAACCGTGGATCTGAGTGCTCGTGCATCTACCGTCACAGATACACCATTGTGATAAAATACGGCAATAATCGAGAACAAACATGTAAGTGCCCGGACTGACCTGTCTGGTTAATGTGTCCATTGTAGTTATCTGTCCAGACCATTTCTTGATGCACTGAGAAACCTTACCCCTCATGCGCGTCCGTCCGTTTGATGTTTTTGGAAACCTTCGGTGAAGCGTAAACTGTCTCCATTCAGGTTCAAAAAAGAAAGTTAAGCTTGGACATGCTCGCCCATCCATTTGATGTTTTTCACTGTCTCTGATACTATGTAAACGTTCTTCAATAAGGTTTAAGAAAAAGGAAGTTGAATCTGGAAATGCTCGCTCATCTGTTTAATGTTTTCAATGTTTCTGGTACTGCGTTAATTAACTGTTTCGAAACGATAGTTGAGTTAGGACACGCGCTTCCATCCGTCTGAAGCTTTTCAATGTATTCAGCGATGTGTAAAGTCTGACGATTACCTTTCAAAAGATAGCTGAGTTCGGACAGTGCTTCGAGGACGCTGTGCATTTCGCGGCACATGATGGTGGAATGTCCGTCCCCCTGCTGTTGGCCCGGAATACTAACGAGTACAGTGGAACCCCATTTTAAGACCCCCCCCCCCCCCGCCCCCGCCCCCACCAATTTCAGACTTCATCTATTTTAAGACCCTGTTTTCCCAGACTCTCCACTCATAACCTCTGTGCTTTTACCCGCAGTTTTCTTTTATTTCTCATTTTTAAATTCAGATTTTCTTTGATGTTTGGAGGACATAACAGGAGGGTTCCACTGTACAGACAGAGGTGTTTACGTCTGGCCCTCAGACGGTTTCTTCCAGTGGGCAGCTAATGGGAGATGACATTTACGTTACAATACACAAGGGTGATGAATGTCTGTGTTTGTTTTGGTCATCTTCGCCCCTTGGACTTGTCGGTTAAACTGGTAAGCCGAATTTTGAGGACAATGAGGTCAGGGCAATGAGGTCACGCAGAGAGAGGGATGGAGGGGGGGGGGAGAGAGAGAGATAGAGAGGGAGAGAGAGAGAGAGTGAGAGAGACAGACAGAGACAGACAGACAGACAGAACGGAGAGAGAGATTACTGGTAAGTACGTTTTAATTGTACACTGCGATGAAACGTGACGGGAGAAAGGGGGTGGAGGGAGAGACAAAAACAGAAATAAACTGAGTAATAAAAGATTTCATGTGTCCATTGGTCAATGACGACGGCTAACAAGGATAAAAGAATGCTATACCAACTACTTAAACCTGTCTGGCGGTTTAGCTAGATTCACCCTTGTTCAGTTTGGACAGAAAACTAAATTCACGTGTAACCGCGCTCTAAATTAAAGGTCGCATGTACCCTGCACAAATTAGTTTAAAAAAAGTTGATTATGCCGGAATTACCAGGTAACCATCGACCACACATTATATTATCTTTTTACCCCCGAAACAGCCATAAATCCCCAGAATACCAGACGCCGTATATTGCTATCCAGTTTGTCCCAGTCATGGACCATCTCACTTCATCTCATCTCATCTGATTCCCATCTCCATCACAAGCAGATCCCCAATCTGTATCTCAGCGTGACACAGGGCTTCAGATCAGGGCACCCTACCGTTCGCTGCAGACGATGGTCATTAAAAATCCGGTCATATTTTTGGTTTGGGGGGGGGGGGGGGGGGAGGGGGGAGAAGGCTGAGGTGGTGAATGGAAGGGTTACAGGCAGTCATATTCATGATATTACGAAAACATTATTTAGATGTGTGTGTGTGTGTAAGGGGGGGGGGGGGGGGGAGGCAGCACCAAGCCACTTGCTGCTAACGAAAATTAGCCCGTTTTTTGTGTGTGCTGTGGGCAGTTGGGGTGGAGGGGAGGGGTAAGAGGCAAACATATCCTTGCGATGGACAAGACAATTGTGAATGGGCTAGGCCGGGAGAGGTGTTGGTAGGAGCATCCTGCCCCTTGCTACAAACGATGGTCCATACAGTCTTGCTAATTTGTTATTGTTGTTGTTGTTGTTGTTGTTGTTGTTGTTGTTGTATGTATGTATGTATGTGTGTGTGTGTGTGTATGTGTGTGTGTGTGTGTATGTGTGTGAGTGTGTTTGAGTGAGTGTGTGTGTGAGGGGGGAGGACTTCACCATAGATATGAGAAGGTTAAGTTTTTTTCAGGGTCGAGGAGGAAAAAACCCAGAAGCAACACACTGCCCGTCGCAACAAACGAAAAACACAGAGAAATTTCACTTACAATTGTTGTTCTTTATAAAAACTCCGTTTCCTGTCATGTTCATTATTTACGACCATGACCTGAGCCCTCGCCCCTTTTCATTTCCTTGTACCCTCCGCGGAGGCCGGCAGCAATCATAAAGTTATGAGCGGACCGAGTAGGGGTCTCTGTGGTGGGGGGAATGGCGGGCTGGTACCGGGGGGAGACCGTAAAAGGGGCTCAGAAAGGCGCCAGCAGCGTATAACCTGACCGCCCAACTTGACAGTCCAGACGCCCTAACTCCAGATCGTTAAGTTGGCAACGCCGCGGCCGCCACCATGCGTGAAAAGATTGGGAGGAGAGGTGGAGGACTAGCGCTTCTGTAACAACTGTATTTGTACCACTAGGCACTATCACCGTAGGTAAGGGATTTGAAAAGTCGAGAACGACTCCCAACGATTTTCACAGTGCCACCATGGGCGAGGGATTAAAAGGTCAAGGAAATACCTAACGATGTCCTCTGTACCACCGCCTGAGAGGGGATTGAGAAGTCCCGGAAGCACTAACGACCAATCGCATCAACAGCCGTCAAAAGACTGAGCCAAATCTTGAGGAAAAATACTAAACCGATCATTCAGCTTGCCCGTTGTTCGGCTCATCGTTGTTAAAAGATGGCAACCTTCTAGACAGACCAACAGCACTCTGTTGGGTCTCGAGCGTCTAACCTTGCTGATCCTTAGGGAGAAGGTGTGGGGGGAAGGTAACCTGTATAAGGTACACTAACGACCTGCTATGTCCGAGCGTACTAAACCTGGCTTCGGCACGCCTCTTAATCCATCCCGTGTCTGGACTGGAGGAGCAGAGGAGGAAGAAATAATTGCCCTGGGTGTCAAGGAACTTCGGTTCACGTCCAGTGAAAAAGGCGTGCCAGTGAATAGGTAGGTAACTTGAGTCGGACTGACCGAATACAAAAAAAGAGCAACCCTTCTTGAAATTAATAAGCAATTCAAGGGCAGAGGGTTTACTTCAGTCAAAAATGTCTTTGAAGGTACATAGCAAATAAAAAGAACTATCTTTCCGTTTGGGCCTTTTTTTTTTTAAACAGTGGTTTTTTTTTATTCAGTTGCATAAATACAAGGCCGTAATTGAAAGTTGTAATTAAGGGAGCACAACAAGATAAACTTATAAATGTGCTCTTAGAAACAAACGAGTAATGTGGCGGACAATATTGTAAATGCATGATATTTAAACAAATGAAGACAAGAACAACAACAACGATAACTATAGCAACAGTGGTACGGAAATCTCACACACACAACGCACACACACACACACACACACATAGAGACACACACATAGAGACACAGAGGACAATCAGATACAGGGAGGAAGAGAGAGAGAGAGAGAGAGAGAGAGAGAGAGAGAGAGAGAGAGAGAGAGAGAGAGAGAGAGAGGGCCTTAAATAAAGAATAATTATCAATAAAAAATAAACTTGAGAATGATTTATTTATCTGAAAGACTGAAGGCGTGATAATAAACCGGTTCCAAAGAGAATACCTAAAACTGATTGGGTCAAGCGTTTTGGTCATAATCCTCAATAAAGAATAAATTGATTTTTTTCCGAAAGACTGAAGGCCTTAACCGTTAAGTTAAACGTTTCCAACGAAAATGCTTACATATGATTGGGTCAAGAATTTCGGTCACTGTTCAGGAAAAGACAATTTTGTTTCAGCTGTAGCCATACACAGGGCTCAGAACAAAGCGTGACAAACCTTTCTCGCGCACATAAAACCCAGTGTCCGCCGGGGTCAGGAGGTCATGGGCAACGAGGCGTGAACCCACTGGACACACGACCCATCAATCTCTTTTCATCCCCCTTCCCAACTGGTTACACGAGCCATCAAACAATCCTCACCCCCCTCCTCCTCCTCCCACTAGCACAACGCAGTTGATTAGCACGTGACATCCGATACGACTAGAGCGACACAGGCCGGGACGTCCAAGCACAAAAGGCAGGAACACTAGGGCAGTCAGCTCCGTAGTCCCCGCTCGCTCCGCTATGGCACAAAGCCCTTGATAATTAGCTCGTTGAATAAAACCCAGCTCGGCTTAATCACAAAACGAACACGGGGCCTTAATTCACACGTTGAGGAACTGTATCAGATAAAGGATCAGTACATAGTTACTTCAGGTCCCTGACACTAGCGTTTATACCGCCGTTCCCCCGCTACCTTGCAGCTAACTTTGCCAAAACGTCAACATGTTTGTACGCGGTCACTTTATGCCTTCCGCCTCCCCACTCGTGTACATTACACCCGGATCGACGTCAATGCTATTGTCTCCCGGTCTAGTGACGCATTTTGGGTGAAGGCAAAAAGTTCAAGACACCCTTCTTTCAACGGCATACATGACCATTAACAATTTGAATATTGAAATCGAACACTGTGTGAAACAATACTGCAGCGTGACCTCAGCGTGTTAGTGAAGAGGCTTTCGCCGATATGACTTATGGTCATTGATTTGAAAAATAAAGTTTCGACTCACTGCAGCAAGTAGTCAGACTTTTATTCTGCCTTCAAGTGGAAACATTGTTTGAAGCAGCACTTTTTGAATGATGTCTTACGTGAAGCCAGCTATCTTTTAGTCTAACTTGGCGAATGACACGTCATGGTCTATTTCTCCCAATGCACGAAGACGCCAACAGGTTTCTGCCGAGTCGCGTGTTTTCACAAATATTTCAACCTTACAATGTCAGGTACAAACTTGTACAGCTCCTACATGCATCCAATGGTGCCTAAACATGAATACTATTGATCATCCTTGCCTTCAAAAGCAGCAATCTTGTTCAGCGTGGGCTGTGTACATCTGTAGCTCGCATGTCCTCCCTTGTAATACTGAAGGGGTTACCCTATTTGGATGAAGCTGTCAATGACCTGGTGGAACTGTCAACCAATCTTAACCATACTCATTTTGTCTACGTGTGTTACGCGTGATTGTTCTGAAAAGTGACTATTACATGATTGTTCTGAAAGTCTACTATTTATTTCATCGTAATCATGTAAGCCCTCATACGTGATTGTTCTGAAAGCTTACTAATTTACATGATTGTTCTGAAACTCTACTAAAGGTAAACTTGCTTCACCCGTGAAATGTTGTCAGATATGGAACAATATGTATACCCCTGCCCAACGAAGTTGGAGGGGGGTATACTGGATTCCCTTTGTCCATCTGTCTGTGTGTATGTCTGTATGTATATGGAACAATATTTTGATACAATGATACTAAATCTTAAGTGATATTGATATTTATACCCCAGCCAAATGAAGTTGGAGGGGGTATACTGGATTCACTTTGTCCGTCTGTCTGTGTGTATGTCTGTATGTAAATGGAACACTATTTTGATACAATGAACCCCCTCCCAATGAATACAAACTCAACAAGTAATACGTTTCATACATTGAACATGTCTTCTTTATTGTTCTCAACTCAAAATTGAAATTAAATGTTCAAAGACAAAAATTATTTATAATCTTCAAAAATGTAATGATTCTTCTTGAGTATTCCCAACTCAAAAGGTTACGTTCAGAACAATCATGTAATAGTCACTTTTCAGAACAATCACTCGTAACATACGTGCGGCAGTGAGGTTATTACAAAACCTTGTCTGAGAGTTGGCAAGTAAATACAGTCGAACCTGTCCTAGCGACCACCTCTCGATGACGACCACCTGCCCATTACGACCACCTGACAGGATGCCCGTCGAAGGTTTTCCTAATTAATTCACCCTTCCGCGGCGACCACCTGTCAATAACGACCACTTTTGGTCGGTCACTTGAGTGGTCGTTATAGACAGATTTGACTGTATCAGTTTACAGAGAACGGAACTCGTTAAGAGATTAATTTATGCTTTTAAGAACATGCTGGGTTTCAGTGACTGTAAATACATAAAAACAGAATACTGACCAAGCACAGAAGATCACAGCAAAAACTTTTCCTCTTCGAACAAAAGAAGGTCCACACACAAATGATTTTAAGATTCAGAATGACACTGTCACTTTCACTTGATCACAAAGCGTATAACAATCGTCTAAGGGGCACCCACACAATCTTCCTGGTGAAGGCATATCAGATGTGTCTTGAAGCAACACACTATCAAAAAAAGCACAATTTTATAACAATTAAGTCACCTCCATCGAACTGAAAACCCGACCACAGTTTTACAAGCCGTAGTGAAGGGTCAAAACTCGAACTGGCCATCTAGTGTACACTAAGAAACACAGTGATGACTAACGGGTCCTGCCCAACACAGTACGTCACGGAGGCGCTTCATCCGAGCGTGAGTTGAAACGCCTGATTCTATTGGACATCACCTTTCGCTATTAATAATAACCTACGCCAGGGTGACGGCAAGGGATGTAAGTAGTGGCGAAGGTTACGTCCCTTTCTATGTCGCGATAAAGCTGATTCAAAGCGAAAGCCGGAGGGCCAACATTGCCATTGCTTTTCCTTCACGTTTTGCTGGGGACCACTGAGTTAGATATGACTCAATTTGCTAGGGACCCTCGATAGCCCCTCGAGCCAAACGAAAGATATGTTCTGATGTGCGGGTTCCTTTGAGGTTAGATAACTATTAGCGATTTCGGCACGGGTTGACCGTAGTACGATTGAAAATTAAAAGCGGTGTGTGTATAATCAGATAACGCTTGAAATAGAAACGGGGTAAATCAGTAAAATCAACTGTACCTTAATAGAAATGTGCGCGACATAAATAAACGCAGAGTTCATTATCGATGAGTATGATTATAGCTATCTTTGTACAAAGCTTATCTCTCAGTAGCCGATAAAAACCCGTGTCTTCGAAATCAGTTTTATGTACAACTGACGACTTGTCAACAAAAGTAAGCATAAGTCCTCCAATTCCTCTGGACAAAGCAATTTTGGGAATGTAAAATAACAGTTCTCAAACTATAAATAAGTAATTATCCACACATAATTTTATATAAGTTTATGTATCGATTGAACACTGGGTTTCCCTTCTTTGAGCCATGTGACGTCAGAGGCCGACAAAACTTCCTATTTAGGCGGCCAGCCGAGACTACAAAATAGTGCATGTTTGTGTGCGTTCAATCATAAAAACAGTTTTAGTTTTAAACTAAAAGGAATTCTATCCAGAATCGATCGATACATAAATGTTATTTGTATTTTTGACGAAAATATGACATTTTACACAGATCGAGACAGTCATTGTTCTCGGAGGAACACTGACTGTCTCGATCTGTGTAAAATGTCATATTTTCGTCAAAAATACAAATAACGTATAATACAAAATTTTAAAATTCCATGAGAACAAAGCACGTCAAAGATTGTACAACCATACCAGAGACCACTTGAACGCTGCCCGGAACCCACCAACAGACTGTGTCTGAAAAGACTTTTACTTGCTCGCAAGCTTTCTAACAGCCTTTCCGACGAGAAAACGTGCGCGGGAGAAAGGTACTTGAAGTGTTATAGACAGCTAGTTCCCAGACCATCTGCCATACCATTAGCTCGTAACACGGGGCCTGAGTCACCTAAGATGAATCTTGTTGTGTCGCCGTCAGAGGGCTGGGAGAAAAACTCGGGGACAAATTCACCACCGAGTTTGATCGTAAAATGACCAAACGATGTCCAAGCCACACAAACTGATGAGATAGCAGAAACAGCCCTCCATAAATGACTTGTGTCCAACTGGAATCGAAGTGTCTTCTCCAGTTATTGCTTGGTGGACTGCTTCTGTTGATGGAATGTGAACGCAGAGTTGTTGTTTTTTCTCCGATGTTTTGTTCTTGGTCACATGTTGATGGAATATGAAAGAAGTTTTTTTCTGTTTTCGATTTCTTGTTCTTGATTTGATTTGTCGCATATACAACACAGCCACATTAAAAACTGATAGTTTTCTTGAAATCACAATCCCTAACACTGTTATAAGTAACTACTTGTGCAGAGAAAGGCCAACCACCTCACCAACCACGCAACCAAACGACCAACCAACGTACATGTGATCAATCAGTGAAGCCCGTAGAGTGTACGTGTTTAGAATTCTATCACTTCAAACATTGCACATTCTAACCTTTGGCTGAACCGATGGTACTCGAGTACATTTCCCTGTATAATATAATCAACAGGAACTGTTAATAGGTGTACCAACACCTGCCTAACACCGCTTTCAGTGCATCATTTTAAAACCAATGAGGAAAAAAAACCGGGCTTGAAACGTTATGTCAAGTACGCGTAAAATTCTCGAATACCTGGCATAAGGAGGAAGGGATTTTGCGTTCATATTGGCAACACCAGGAAACGCAAAAGGTGGCGCTGAAGCCGCAAACACGGCAACGTTGATGGAAAATATCACTCTTGCGTTCGTTTGAGCAACTCAAGGAAACGAACAATGAATATGGATTCGAAGCCATCGTGGGGGAAAACATTCGGCAATGGGATGTAAACGTCGCACAGTCTTTTGCGTTCGTTTTGGTGACACAAGGAAACGAGCAATGAAAGTGTACTCGAAGCCATCGTGGTGGATAACATTCGGCAATGGGCTGAAAACTACGCACAGTCTTTCGCGTTCGTTTTGGCCACACAAGGAAACGAAACGTTTGAAACGAAGTTACACGTAAAAAGACTAGGAAGGAATGGCTTGCTCAGCATAATCTTTTGTATGTAGTTGAGGAGTTAAATTAAAGCCCCCTTCAGTTTGCAGGACATGACAAGTATATTATGAACTTAATTTGTCAGTGGTCACACGTACATCGAAGTACTTGTTCAATGGCTTTTATTGGAAACCTGTTGCCAAAAAGACAATGAGCATTTTGGGCTTGTTTTTAAAGAGCCGAAAGCTGACCTCAACCAAACGATTCAATTAGAGATACGTCCAGCATCTGCTTTACTTACAATTTATAATTCAATCAATGGTTTCCTAAAAAACCGGCGCAGAATAAACTTCAACAAAGTATTATTTCAAACTGATTAGCCTACTTGCTCCAGACCCTAAAGAAATGTACTTTTCAACTCCAAAATGTTGTCGAATCCCTTTCAACGTCAAGGGGGCAACACAAGATACAGTACATGTACTGTACAGGAGAAAGGTAAGCAAGTACAACACAGTACAACACAGTACAACACAGTACAACAATCTCTAATACATGGGAACCCTCCTTTTAAGACCCCCCTCCCCCAATTTAAGACACCTTCCCTTTTTAAGGCCCTGTTGTTTGAGTGTGTTTGTTCACAACCTCTGTAAATGTACCCCCATTTTAAGTCTACCTGCTACTTAAGACCGGATTATGTCAGATTTTTGGAGGTCTTAAAAGCGGGGTTCCATTGTACAAGTTCAAAGACTGAAGTGATGGCTATTTATGATGGGGGGGTTGCAGTGTGGGTACAATGATGCGAGCTGAACACAAGAGCCTGGAGCTACGACTGTCGCCCGTTACTGATTCACTCCGTGATGCTATCACAGTGTCACACTGATTCAGATCTTTTGTTGGTGCAAATATTTCTATATCACATGACTGTATTAGTGTATGTACTGATGAAGCTTTTAAAGAGTAACTTGGTGAACTGTTGCTACAGTACTGTTTCACAGGTCTCTGAATTAACATGCTTTTACGTAGTTAATACTACTTTGCGGAGTTCTTTGCAGATACCAAATGTGTTAATGTGTTAATTGAGTTACTGTTAGCCAAATGCATGTTGTTGTTTTCCCTCCTCCAATTTCTGTGTCATACTTACTGCTACCTAAGATGAAAAAAATTACATATATTTTGTTTGTGGTCCGTTTTCTCTCACTACGTTAAACTTGCATTCTTACGGATCTTTCTTGACCAATTTGGAAGGAAATCGAACTGTATAGGGATAATACGAAATGATGTCTTATGATTTCATTTTATTTTATTGACTCCTATGACGTTGACCCGTGACGAAGGAAGGATTACAATGAATTACTTAAATGTTTGTATCCCAAACCCCTGGTGACCTATAGCCAATTACGTCAATTTCGACGCGTCATCGGGGACTCTCGTCACGCCGCAGCTGTGATCATATTTTGAACCATGGTTGGAGGGGATTACCTACTTACCTTCAAAAAGAGACACTCCCTCGCGGACATGTAACATAACATTATATCAATAGTCTCGGTTTACTATCATCATCACGGTCATCAGAGCATGGGGTCCCTGACCTCTCGAAACATGCTAGTGGTGGGTCGTACAGCATCACAACACTACAGTGCCGTAGGATCGAAGGGATTAAACTTAATCTTACTCATAATAACCGCTACTCTAAGGTGACAGTCCGTCGGTAGGCATCGTCTGAAGGTGCTGTCCCAGGCTATAGGTTGTGGGAGGTTACACCCCTGTCTGGCGGTCAGTCTTCATAGGAAGGGTGGCCTGATAAGGTAACTTCTTAGCCTTACCCGACTATACCCCCCTTACCTCACCTCCCTTTTTATCGCTGAGTCAAGAGAGAGGGTGACCTGACGAGGTAAGCTTCTAATCTCCTCTACCCTACCCCCCCCCCCCTCCTTTCCTCTTGCCCTCTATCCTGACCTGTAGTTTATCCACCCTCTTGATTCCATTCATCCCTGTTCACCATGTTTCGCAGCTTTCCTTGTCAGGCTTCGACTCAGTTGTTTTCAGTTAGTTTTGCATGGACATGTCAAGCTTTCAGTACTCATTGAATTTAGTTAGTTTTGCTTATCAAGCTTTGATTATACTCTGTTGTTTCAGCAAGTTTTGCTTGTTAAAGTTTGTTTTCTGAATGCTTTCAGTTAGTTTTACTTGTATGCCTTTGATTTCGAAATGGTTTTGTTTCATAATAGAGAGCCTGCTGGAACACAGGTAAATCTCGAAGTTATTACAACTTCCCTGCGCTGCGTGCCTTAAGATGTGTCTGCTTCAGTCTTCGGTACCAATTAGTTAAAGCTGCAGATATAAACCAGCAAAGGAAGGAGAACAGAATAAGAAATAGATATCCATACCCAGCGACTAGCCGACACACCCTCATTTCAAACGAATATATCTGAAATACCTAACCAGCAGACAAATCAAGCCGAATCGTATGGTGATATATTCAGCCCTGGAAGATAACACCCATTGTGTAGAGTCATTATTCTGCCAAAGGCCGAAACAGATCGGGTGTAAGCTATCTTCAGCAAATAGTCACCCCTATCACTCCGTTTACAGGCAAATATGCGCGGCAGGGAGAAACCTAGACTTTTAACTTTCCCCCTGACTCACACACAGTCAGACAAGACTTTTTGTGTGTGTTTAACGACTAACTGACTAACTAACAGAAACTTCCGCGGCCTCGCATGTTTTTGTCTAGCGTGTGACAGGTCGTGGCAATATGTTACATTCTTTATAGAAAGCGTACATCGCTTAAAATTCAAGACAGACATCATTTTACAAACTGGGTGGACGACTATAGTGTCCAACTTTAAAGTGCTGGCAGCAAACAGAGAAAAATGCAGGTGTGTGAATACCACACTTCTGGTTTCGAGCAGTGCTTACTTACAGGGAAAGATAAGCTGTCGTTAATTCTACATCTTACCAACAAAATAATCAGTGTGTGTTGACAAGTTTACTTTCTTTTTAATAGGTGAAATACCAAACACTTAAAATCCCGAACCGACAAAAGCTCATCGAAAGAGCCTCCTTCTTTTTCTTTCAAACAAAGTTAACACAAAACGAAGAATATGCAGAAACAACACGCAGGAGCGGAGACAACAAAGGCCTACTTCCTGGCAAGCCTCTTTCCTTGTGGGATTAGATCTAAACTTTCCATTCAATGCACATGAAAGAAATATCATTAATCTTTTCTTCACTTCGTATGTAGGTCTAAATGATCACACCCAACCATTTCCAGGCTGTAAAACGATCACCCCTTCTCGCCTCACCGTGTCAAAGGACCAATCAAAACGCTCTCAACCAGGTCAAGTATATCTGCATGGACAAATCAAAACGCTCTCAACCAGGTCAAGTATAACTGCATGTGTTTATTTTAATGGCGGACAGCAGAAAAAGACTAGTCCCTTTCCAGGTCAGTAGGGTTCGAAAAGAGTCACACTCAGGGTGATTTATTGGCCACTTTACCCCAAAAGACCAACAAAAGACCAACGGGGGTGATAAAGAGGTCAGACGTAGAGCCAAAAGAGTGGAGTGGTAGGTACAATATTGACTACCGAGAAATAGGAATAATGATAAGTTTGAGCAGGTCTAACAGTTGATGCAGCCTACGTGAGGTTTGCTCGTCTGTCAACATGCTTGACTGTCGGTTTGTTTGAAGGCTTGTCATCGTGTCTGTGGGTGCGGTTAAGGAATTGTTCTCTTGTGAAGAACAAAGACAGTCCAAAGCGTGAGTCATATAATTGGTACTAATTAAAGCCCTCAGCTTAAAGAAGGTCGGCACTTAGACGACCCTTGCGGTATGGAAATACAAATCGTCTTACTCAATTTCTGAAATATTGCCCCAAATGGCGCGAAATGGAGAGAAATCATGGAAGCATTCTGCCGTCATGAAATGTTCAAAAACAACATTTTCAACATCTGTGAGCTAAACAAAATGCACCGGTCTCTTCAAACGTCAAAGAGCAGGATGTTCACGATGAAGTCGTGGGGGCTATGGGAAAAAGGTCAGGGGGTCATCCTTTTTCCCTCCATCACACCCCATCCTGTCCACCCGCTCTTTCATCCGTATATGTCGCAGGGATGGACATGTCGGTGCCCCCCTCAAAGGTGTATTGTTACCTGTCTTCTTTTCACGCGCAGGGCCTTGTCTGTTTACCCGAGGGAAACCGATCCACCCGGGTCTCCTTTGAAGCCCATTAGGAGCCAACGGGATCGTCGTCGGGAACTTGACGCTTTTTGCACGGCTCTGTCACCATCTCGACACCCGGGGTGGGCCACCCCGTCTCCTCGCGCTTCTGTCCGGCATGCTGGAGCTGTCAAAGCGGGTATCAGATACCCCACCATTGCTCTGTCGGCCATTTCTTTGGCGAGTTTCAAGACCCGCCATCAAAACACACATCAAGCAAGCTTTACTGGAGATGCTCTCTCACAGCCGCGGCTGAGCAGGTAGCTGTCAGGTAGTGTCGTTGTATAGGTACCGACAGTGGCCGGGTGTGGTGAGATTATTTGTATAGCTACCCAACGCTCGTCTTTCTCACAACTCTGTCAACACTGGTCAATGTGGACGCAGGTATCGACTAAATACGTTTTTTAGTTTGTCAATACTTCTTTACCGAACGTGTACAAAACATTGTCAATACAGCTACGGCTTCAGACCTAGTCTGGAAATACTAAAGCCCCTCCCAACTTGTTAGTAGTATCGAGACATGTGGACATTCGCACTTCTGTATGGGACTTCATTACGAAGTGGCTGAGAAGGTGTGAGGTGAGAGGTTTAACAAAACTGATGGTGTTTGACATCTGCTGAATAGCTATGTTGCTCACAAGGAAGAATCGGCTCAAAAGGACAAAACACTGAAGACCACCGTGATAGCACCAAAATACCCCCCTCCTCCTACCTCCCCTTCCCCTTTCTGTCTACCTGTCTCTTCTTGGCAAGGTTTGCGCTGTAGTTCAACATCAGTATCATCCTTTAAAATCTCCACAAATCTGACAAAAGTAGTGCTCTTCATTTAAGAAAGGGAGACTTATTAAGGAGTAAATTTGCTGACGCTATACAGAAAAAGTGCAGAGGTTTTGAGTACTAAAAAAAAACCCCCACACACACACATAAACAAAAACATATAAGAAAGGTAAATTCTAGGCTTCTCGAGGGTCCTATTTGGAGTAACTCACCATAATGTATCACAGGTTGGCCAGAGATTAACAGCTGGACTTTTAGCTTGGCTTCTGAGACAGAAGGTGACTCCTCACAATGCAACTCTCCATGGGTCAGGGATTAAAAGCTTTACTTTGCGACAGTTTGCGTCAGGAGGCAAAGCGAAGAGTGCCATCTCGCTGCCTACAGGCCATCATTTTCGTCTTCCTCTCAAGATGGCTATCCCCTCAGCGCGAACCAGTCAATGTCAAAGAGACCGTAAATTGCAAGCTTTATTCGTGGAGGGGTTATGTTTAGAGCACACCACACCCCTTCGTCATAAAAGGGACAGTATGGCTTTCGCACTCTTCTTCTCAGAGGATGCTTTCTGAAGTTGAAGCTGAGAGTAACGGTACATTATTTGGTTAGGACATTCACCCCACCCCGCCTCACCATGATTTTGGGTGGAGACATGTCGTCAGTGAAATGCTAGGTATTAGCAGTAAGCCGGCTTCGTCAACTTGACAAATGCTCCTGAAATGTTGAGTACTACACAAAACATGTCACAGAAAGTTGTGGTACTTTACACATTTAGTACTCCGTGACCTGCGTACATATATCTACGTACCTATCTTTACACATGCTAATCACAGTTTGCTGCTCTTCTTTTTCTCTCTCACTGTCATCCGGTAACAAGCTGAAATGAGGTTGTTCTTCTCGTTAAAGAATTTTAAGCGGGCTTGATTATTTGACGTAAAACGACCTGGAAAGGAGCGTCGCATTACTTTATTGGTTAATTCACCACGATCAGATGTTGTCTTGTAATTTGTCGACGGAGAATAGACATTACTGGTGACATGTTGTAAGCTTCATTGTTTGAGTGAACGATTTTTGTATACAAGAAATATACGTGGGTGGGCGGAATTTAAGCCTGTTTTACGAACTGGCTGCTACTTTATCAAAACGTTTCTAGTTGATGCTCGTTGGCCCGAATACAACGTCTTTTAATCACTAGAACACATACTGACCAGTAACTAAAGCACGAATAGAATTATTATTATTCGTTTGCCCTAAGGGAAAATCAAATCAAAATCAAACTTCCCAAAACGGACACTTCACTGGTTTGGACATTCTGTATGGAAGAGAGCGATAGAACCCTCATTTTCGTACTAAGATGGGAACAAATGCAGTTCAAACTTTCGCCGTCGGAAAATTTAGTTCGTTTGTTTTTGAGAGAGAGAAAACAGCAAACGCTTCACAAACTGGTGTCGCCCAAGGTTACAGTTTGTTTTTGCAGTAGCCGCAGGAAGGCACCGTTAAATTTTTAACGCCCCGGGGGTGATGAAAGCTCATTCCCCTTTATTGACTTTTCAGTCGTCTGCTGTTGGTTTGGAAGTGAGGGAGGTATTTCAGATGGTCAGTTGACTGGCCAAGAAAAACAAGACTTTGTCGTTCTGACGGCTCGAGTCGAGGATGAGATTGGGGTGATGGAGATAACCGTCTGTTGGTGTGCGAGTGTCTGTGCTGACTAAGCAAATATAACACTTAAGTCTGTAGAGAAAACACAGACTGAGATTCATCTGGGCCGACAGTAGGTGGTCGTCTAAATAAATTATCAGCTTATAATGAACTCCTTCAGAGTCGATTTATGTGTTGGTGCAGTGTATGCTACAGGCCTTGGTAGTGCGTACCATCCTGAACTCAGGTCAAAATGAGTTCGGCTCATTCTCTCCTTGACAGGATGCCGCCTTGAGTTTCCTTGTCTGGCAAGGAAACCGATCTCAAATTTAGATCAGTGCTCGCGAAAACCATATGGGAGATAACTCTGTATTTTTGTTTTGATAGATTCGCGTAGGACTGTAGCGTCCGGTCAGGGAGAGAATGAGCCGAACTCATTTTGGCCTGAGTTCAGGATGGGTGCGTACATGCACGTAGCTTGTCAACATGTTTTGACGGAGATTCATTTCAATTCTAAGATCCCTTTCCGGCAATAACATGTTATTGACATTCTTTTTTTCCCTTTTTATTTTTATTTTTATTTCTTACATGCAATTGAATTCTAATGCAGCTGGCAATGCCTCCAAATGCCAGGTGCAGTAAGAAAGACTCATAGAAGAGTCTCCGCTCAAAGGCGTACCTCTAACCTATGCAATGTACACAAAAGGCCAGAGTGCGTTTGTGAATGCCAGGATCCATCAAAATCAAATAATGCCAAACAAAAATATATGTTGGTTTAGGGTAACCCGACCGACCCTATTTTTTCCCGCCGACCCTGAAACTTTTTTTTCATTTCTCAAAACAAATCATAAAAAAACAAACCTCTGGCACATTTTGCGAACCATACCGAAACTAAAAATAAGAAATAATTTTGTTTTAAAAGCCGACCTACCGACCCGATTGTTTGGGGTCATGTTACCCTAAACCAACATATATTTTTGTTTGGCCTAAACTTTTTACTCAGCAAGCTATATAGGCTGAGTGTCACAAGCAGTTAGTCCCCGACGTTTATTCTGATGCTTAGTTTCTGATACCTTGAACAAAATAATACGGCCCCCATTTGACCAAAGACTTCCACTGGAAAGTGTGCGAAACTCTTAAGATAAAATCTGCCGAGCCGTTAATGGCTAAGCTAAACTGACCAGCAACCGTACTGACCCAAATTGTCTGGCTGTCCGCCCAGGGACATGTTCTGGTCAAGATGACAATAAATCGGTCATTAGAAAACGTCAAAGAAGACTGCAAAAATAGGTAATGACAAAATGTACTGTCAAAAGGCTCCAGGAAGTGATCAATGATTCTAAAACTTTTCAAGTGTTCACAAATGTTAAAATAGCAAGGATGACAAAAAAAGCGAGAAGAATGGAAGCAAAAGCTTATGACTAAAAAGGAGAGAGAGAGAGAGAGAGAGAGAGAGAGAGAGAGAGAGAGAGAGAGAGAGGATCTTAACAACAAAAAACTAACCTAACCCCCTAACCTCTTCTCCCTTCTCCTTGACCAGGCGGCCCCCACCCTACCCTCCCTTTCCCCGCCACCCAGACCCTCCTGTCGGCTCTCCCTCAACCTTTTCTTGCTAACTGGGTAATGCTATACAACAACGCCTGACATCGCATGACGACACAAAAGTAGACATTTTGCTGCCGGCGTGAGAGCGGCCTGTGCTTGTTGTCTGGACAAATGGGCCGCTAGCTCGACACACACACCGCTCCGTGGCCCGGTCCTTCACTTCCTACCTCTGCTGCTTTGCCCTTCACTGCCCAGGATGATATGAGAACGACACACACTGGCTGGGGACCCGCGTTTGGTCTCAAGACTCCAGAACCGACACAAATGATTTGCTCTCCTCCTCCCCCTTCCGCACCCTTCCTCCTCTCCCAATCTTCCTTCAAAGCCCTGGTCAACTTCTCAAACACATTATTGAGAATATCGACGATGCAACACACACAGAATGACAGATACACCGTCATATCGAGGGTGGTGGGAAAGGCAAGCCATGTTATGGTTTCCTTTGTTCCGAGTCAAATTGCTGAATAATATCGTTCGTGTTGACGAACAACTGTTTCAGAGTAATAGCGGAGAGGGGCTGAACAATAACCTGTTTGACTTTACCTTAGTCACCCGACTTACAGCTGGACGTTGCAATCAAACCCTTGACCGATTTCAACAGAAACAGTACAACAAAAGCCCGCACGTCAATGGCTGTTTTGAATCCCGTCAGCCAGACAGGGTGATATCAGGACACTTTTTGTCTGAACGGTTCTAGTGAGCTTTAAAAACTCAACATTGACGCCAGAAACAATAAATAAATCAATTCAGTCGCTGTAGTTTGATATGTACATATCAAGAGCTACCAGTGCAAACAAAACAGAACAAATTATAACAACACACACACACACACACACACACACACACACACACACACACACACACACACACACACACACACACACACACACACACCCAAACAAAAGCCAACGAATTCATAAAGAAGGAAATGAAGCCTAGCCAAACAAACTCCTTTTAATTACCAGAGAGGAGGGAACCGAAAATTAACGGCCATTCAGCCAGGGAATTATTGCCCAGGTGTAAAGTACTTTGAACCTGGAGTGCCAACAGCCTTGATACTCGTGATTACAGGTGAGGGGTTCTCATAAATAACGGTTCGGCAGGTTGGGGTTTGCTACCTGCATGTGTATAAAGTAACACGTGCATTGTCTCAACAGCCTACTTGTTCAGACGAGGAGTCACATAAAGATCTTCTTGCTATAATGACGAAAGAAGGACTTATCACTCAACAGGTGTTACGGGAAGAATAGACTGCAGGTCCCGACAAGCCGTCCATTATGTTAACAAAGAGGGCGTGGGGAGAGCTACATTTCAAGGCTGATTTCTGAGTAAGTTTTTGGCACAATAAATCAGTGTCAGAATAGAAATAGGACAGTGCTAAACTCTTAGTAAGTTTTTTGCATAAGAAATGACAGAATAGAAATGGGACTGTGCTAGTTTGTTACAGCCGTAAATTGCCGTTAAAACTTCAGAAAAAAACGTTCCGATGCTTTTGTTTAATTTGTTTGAATGCAGATGCGGTGAGTTTTGATCTGGAGCTTTGGCTGAGATAAAATGAAAGTGGGTACTGAGAAATATCAAGGGACGAACGAGACAGAGAGTCATGTATACAGAAGAAGATTTTAGTGTGTCAACAACATGAACAGACATCCCGTACTAAAAGAAAAAAAAGAAAAAAATGAAGATGCGAAAACAACCACGTACTAAGCAAAACACAAACACACGAAAAATGGACGCAAAGAAATGATTGAAACACGAACAAAAACGTTTACGTTTTGAACATAACATACATAACAACTTCTTAAAATTTGACAAACACAAACAAAAACAAACTCTCAACCGTCGACATCTACCCAAGACGTCGATCACAAACAAACAAAACAACATCAAGACCAACATGCAAACATACAATGCATCCATCCATCCACCGATCTATTCATCCACCCGATCACAAACAAACAAAACAACATCAAGACCAACATGCAAACATACAATGTATCCATCCATCCACCGATCTATTCATCCACCCGATCACAAACAAACAAAACAACATCAAGACCAACATGCAAACATACAATGCATCCATCCATCCACCGATCTATTCATCCACCCGATCACAAACAAACAAAACAACATCAAGACCAACATGCAAACATACAATGCATCCATCCATCCACCGATCTATTCATCCACCCGATCACAAACAAACTAAACAACATCAAGACCAACATGCAAACATACAATGCATCCATCCATCCACCGATCTATTTATCCACCCGATCATGGACAAACATAAACAATGAATAAAAGGAATAAACTGGACAAAACAAACAAACAAACAAACCAACATCACGACCAAACATACAATGCATCCTTCCATCCATCCACCGAACTATTCATCCACCTATGGACTAACGAAAACAATGAATAAAAGGAATTAACTAGACAAAACAAGCAAACACACACACACACACACAAAAACACACACTCACTGACAGACAAACAAACATCAAGACCACCAGCAGTACATACAATCCATCCATCCACCGATCTATCCATCCACCCATACATGAACTAACACAAACAAAGAATAAACGGGACAAAACAAAGAAATACCAGACCAACTTACGAACATACAATCCATCCATCCACCTGGACTAAGACGAACAAGGAATGACAGGTAACTGGACATACCTTAAACTTTTCCAACACCTGTATGGCCCGTGCGTATCCGTCCTTAGAGAAGACAGAAAGGGCTGCGAGAATCTGAAACACCTGGTTTCTGACCCCCAATGTGTGATGGCCCAGTGCTGAAACAAGCAAAAGGTAGGCACAGGTAAGTATATAACAGGTAATACACCGGTAAACAATAGGTAAGAATTCAATGAAGCGTTGTACCAGATAATAGCTCTGAGGGGGAAGTTGAACAGATGCACGGACCAGCGTCTTTGACTTTGGGCATAACTGTGTCTGTGTGTGTGTGTGTGTGTGTGTGTGTGTGTGTGTGTGTGTGTCTCTCTCTCTCTCTCTCTCTCTCTCTCTCTCTCTATCTCTATCTGCCGTTATCTCTCTGTATGACTGTCTGTCTCTGTCTGCCTCTCTCTCTCTGCCTCTCTCTCTCTCTCTCTCTCTCTCTCTCTCTCTCTCTCTCTCTGTGAGTCTCTTTTTCCCTTTACTTCAAATCGCTCTCGCTCTCTCTCTCTCTCTCTCTCTCTCTCTCTCTCTCTCTCTCTCTCTCTCTCTCTCTCTCTGTGAGTCTCTCTTTCCCTTTCTTCAAATCTCTCTCTCTCTCTCTCTCTCTCTCTCTCTCTCTCTCAGTGTGTGTGTGTGTGTCTCTCCGTCTGTCTGTCTCTTTTGGTCGGTCTGTCTGTTTATGTCTGTAATACTGTCTCTGTCTGTCTGTGCCTGTCTATCTCCCTTTCTCTCTGTCTTTCTCTTACTCTCTCTCTCTCTCTCTACCTCCGTCTCTTTACCCCGTCTCTCTCAGTACCTACTCCATCTAACTTATCTCCCACCTCCCTACTCAACACAAACGTTCTTGTCCGCGTGTCCGTCTGACGTGTTTGTGTTCTAGAAGAGTCTTTGTGTGTGCATACACTCAGAGCAAAGTCCTTTCAAAATTAGCTAGGGGTATATATGCAGGTGTGATCAAAGGCTGAAGCATTGGAGGTGTTGGTGCTGCTGTATATAACCTTAAAGACAAACACTCTCCCTGACTACCACACAACAAGGCGTCACCCAAGTTTGTCAATAATAGAGGGTGGCTTTTCGGATCACAATCATAGAAAGCCATTATTATCACTGACCAAACGTGCACTGATACACTGAGAGCTGAGTGTACAATGGAACTGCTCAAGAACTCTGGGCCTGGATATAAAACTCCCCCTTTTAAGACCTTAGTTACTTTCTCGGATTTTCTCTTCATAGCCTTTGTAAATTGACCTCCATTTTAAGACTACCTTCTGTTTAAGACCCGATTTGTTGGTTTAAACGTAATTTTCTATAGATAACATTGGCTTGTTCAGACTCTTGGAGCTCGATATAGGGGAGTTCCACTGTAACTTCTGAAATTCGCTCTCTCACTGCCTCACACTCATAGCAATGCGTAATCAAGGTCCAGGAAATTAAGGAGGTAGAAGTCGAGCACTCCAAGTCACGACTTCCTCTCTCACAAATGTTCATAAAACTCGACACTAAACTCTTTACTATCCAAGGAATGTACAAGAGCAACAATTTCAACGCCTTTTGTGGGATTCATTGTCTTATGAACCGCTTTTTTTTCTCTTCTTTCTGCAGCACAGTCTCTGAGTCACTCGTCACCACGTAACATTATCAGTGTTTTATGTGAAAATTTAAAGTACTCTCATGCCTGAAAGGGTGATTAAAACGAGATTAACTCACCAAGCTGTCGAGAACTACTTCGTTTTCAAAGGAGAAGGCAAAGTACTGAGGACAATATACTTGAACTTGGACGGGACGCGGGTATGTGTGCTTGTGTGGGCTTGTTGGTGTTCATTACCAAAAAACACGTGACTGTATTTTTTAGTCGTACCAACACGCACGTGTGTGAGCCCCCGGCGGTTGCCAACAACATGAAAATACAACTTACTGCTGATTGTTTACCAAAGCACCGAAGCAAAGGTTTTGCTTGTTTGACTAACCTATGCTCACGTATCAACTCAATCAGCCACTAAATCGGAAGCAAAGCATTGCTCTGATTTGGTCAAGTAGAAGACCTAAAAGTATGCAGCTCTCTTGGATTTCAATCTTAATTCAGACAGTACTTGATATGAATGCCAAAACAACACTTAAGGAGATATGATGTACATAAAGTTAGCCAAAATACATATTTTGCAACCAAATTACTGAAAATCAGAACAACCCAGTGCAGAAGATGTCAGTCTAACAAGACAATAACTACTCGATGATTCAGCAATTTCTATGTCCCATGTTCGAAACTAATAATTGTACGTCCCATGTACGAAACTAATAATTGTATGTTCCAAGCCGTGGCGGGAAAACAGGAGAAGCAATCACTTGCGCAAGTCAACCGTGAGAGCTAGGAATCACCAGGCAGTGTGTTTGCCCAACGGGAGTACTAATTCCTTTCGGGGGCTCTTTCATTCGCAAGATTTAAGCACTTTTTGTGTGCAAGCTTTGAGAAAACTTCGTCTTGCACTATACAAACAGAGCCATCCACAGTTTCGCAGCGAGGAGATTCAGCTTTTGTCGAATAGGATTGGATTGGATTGGATTGGATAAGATTTACAGTCCAGTGAGGTTACCCTCATGGAAATTCGGGCTGCGCCTGCAGTCTGATTTTAACAACTGCTCTCGTGTAAGAGGCGTTCTACCTGGTGGCATTAATTATGTTTCTGCCATACAGCATGTTTAGAGTGAACCAAGGATGTCAAAATCTTGAAAAGAAGGGCTCGAAAAAGTACTGAGCTGTGATATAAACAAATTCTTTCTTTTTTTCAAAATGAAGTGCGTCAGAAAAGTTGAAAATCCGGTCGAACAACTTAGCGTTTTACATTGAGGAGAGAACTAATTATTAACTGCGAACGAAAGGATTACAAAAATGTGTCTCCCTTTGTCGTACATCTGATCGGGTAGTTTCCCTCCCGGCTATAGACGTCTTCCGGTATCACGTTCATCTCTAAGCTGTTAATAGCATCAATTTTAATCAAAGATAGCTGCACTTTTGAAGGCGTAAATAATTGTTATGCTTGTTGCTCTTGCTGACCCAGCTAGAGACCCATGTGACTGATTCAAGTGAGACGTCTCTGCAGTGAACTCAATAACTTCATTAATTTAACTGTAAGTTTTGCTTCGTGCTACGTATAGCTACGCTAAAGGGTGTATAAACGAGGCTGCAAACGTAACAGTTATTTGAAATGCTGGTGTGTACTGACGGTACACTGAAATGACTATGCGTACTGGGCCCTTATTTGCACAGAGAGAGAGAGAGAGAGAGAGAGAGAGAGAGAGAGAGAGAGAGAGAGAGAGAGAGAGAGAGAGAAAGAGAGAGAGAGAGAGACAGACAGACAGACAGACAGAGAGAGACAGAGACAGAGACAGAGAGAGACAGAGAGAGAGAGAGACAGAGACAGAGAGAGAGAGAGAGAGAGAGAGACGCACAGACAGACAGACATACAGAGACAGAGAGAGATAGAGAGAGAGAGAGAGAGAGAGACAGACAGACAGACAGAGACAGAGACAGAGAGAGATACAAAGACAAGAGAGACACAGAGAGAGACAGAGACAGAGACAGAGAGAGAGAGACAGACAGACAGACTTGACAGACCAGGCTGACAAAAAGAAACAAGGAGCAACACACAGAGAGAGGTCGGGGCTGACAAATAAGTTCGAACGCATTCACAAACACATCGTTGAACGCAGCAGTTTTGAGCCCTAAAACCAACGCAGCCAGAGCAGGTCGACAGCTAAGAGTATTTGTATTCGGAAATAGACCAGAAGTTCACTGTATGTGCTGGGATCCAGTGCCTAATCATACAACGTTGGGGGCTGTGTCCTTGCTTCCAACAAAACACTAAGTGTCGCCTTGCTCAGACTGTACTGGCGTCCCGTTCCAACAAAATCGACTTGAGTGTGAGAAATAAGCCATGAAAAGAAATGATATGGGCAGTTAAGATGACTTGTCGTACAAAGTTGAATCAACTCTGAATAAAAGAATAGTTAAAACTAAGCTTTAAATACAACGCTAGGCTTACTTTGATGATTACGCCAATAAATGAAACACCGTTGAAGTCTAAAAGCATTTCATACACAATAATTTGAATCTGTGTTTGCAAAACGTATCAAAAAGACGTAACTCAAAATAGGATGTTGCGTTTTTCAGCAACGTCAGCAGCAAAACCCTTTCTAGTTTCCTTCTTCGTGTGGAAAATGCAAATTTTTCAAAGTGCCGGAACTTTTCAAAGTGACTGCATCTGAAACATCCCACGATTACTCTATTTTCACATGATGTCTATAGTTGAATTTGACTTCATGTATACACTGTGAAAGCAACGCCCCACACGGTACAATCCTACAATTTCAACAAATACAAACCCAGAAGTATAACAATTTAAAAAATAAATCCTTTTGTCTTCGGCCTTCGCCGTGCATTTTGAAATCGAGGGGTCAAACCTTAACTGTGTTAACTTCTTAATCTTAACTGTGTTAACTTCTTAATCTTAACTGTGTTAACTGACTTCTGTTTCTGTTGATTGTCTTGCTTTTTGTTAAATGTTCGTCCACTACAAAGACTCCCAGGTCGAACAAAGCATTAATGAGTGTTTCGTTTTTATCTTTCTTTCTTTCTTTATTTGGCGTTTAACGTCGTTTTTAACCACGAAGGTTATATCGCGACGGGGGAAGGGGGGAGATGGGATAGAGCCACTTGTCAATTGTTTCTTGTTCACAAAAGCACTAATCAAAAATTTGCTCCAGGGGCTTGCAACGTAGTACAATATATTACCTTACTGGGAGAATGCAAGTTTCCATTACAAAGGACTTAACATTTCTTACATACTGCTTGACTAAAATCTTTACAAAAATTGACTATATTCTATACAAGAAACACTTAACAAGAGTAAAAGGAGAAACAGAATCCGTTAGTCGCCTCTTACGACAAGCTGGGGAGCATCGGGTAAATTCTTTCTCGTCCCAACTAATATGGGACTCCCCCTAACCCGTGGGGGGAATTCGTTTTATCTAACATTAAACGTTCCAATATATATCTAACATGTCTTGGGTTTTTCTGTCATTCTAGCAGCTTAATGAGTTTTTCGTTTCATCTAAGATTAAACGTTCCAATATCTAACATGTCTTGGGTCTGTCTGTTATTCCAGCAGCTAAATGAGTGTTTCGTTTTCATCTAAGCTTAAACGTTCCAATATATATCTCACATGTCTTGGGGTTTTCTGTCATTCTAGCAGCTTAATGAGTTTTTCGTTTCATCTAAGATTAAACGTTCCAATATATTTAACATGTCTTGGGTTTTTCTGTCATTCTAGCAGCTTAATGAGTTTTTCGTTTCATCTAAGATTAAACGTTCCAATATATTTAACATGTCTTGGGTTTTTCTGCTATTCTAGCAGCTTAATGTTCAGTCTCGCCCATGAAACCCAAGCTGCTCAATCACCGTTTATTTCTCCCTTTCGTTGAGCTAGCTGTCGGTGTGCCAACGCTGGACAAACATGTGGAGTTACAGCAGGGACATCAGAAGCGGGGGGTCAGTGTTTGGGCCGTCAGTTAGGGGTCAGCAGCAGGCGGCACCTGTGTCGGCGGGACGTAACGCAGGAAAGGCCACTAATTGCCGCACGCAGCACCACACGGACCGCGGACCGGCCGGCGCTTTGACCACAGCAAACCCAGCCACGTTGACCACACTTGCACCTTGCGACCGGCTGTGATGGCCACTTCTTCTCCTTCCGCCTTACCCCCCCCCCCCTACCTCCCCCCTTGTCTTTTTTTTTTAATTCTCTGCTCTAGCCTTTTGTCAACCTTCCGCAACACCTTTACCGTCGCGCTCTCCTCTTTTGTTCTTCTTCCTTCAAACGAAAAGCTACGATACGAATGCATGCTGCAGAGAGAGAAGAGTTTATTTTGTTTTAAACACCG
Source organism: Littorina saxatilis (assembly GCF_037325665.1). NCBI lineage: Eukaryota > Metazoa > Mollusca > Gastropoda > Littorinimorpha > Littorinidae > Littorina > Littorina saxatilis. The sequence continues at coordinate 25,504,849 of NC_090250.1, read as the reverse complement.
CTGTCTGAAAGAGGGAACACGTTTGCAGTGTTGGGTAAGACATTGACACACTTTTAACAGAAGAAGTACAAACCGCGACAACGCAAAGCTTACGAAGACTTGAGTACAGACAAAATCAAAGGTCATGATACAAAAATCATCAAATATTAATTCACCGTTTTAAACTACTTAACCGCCTGATTGGTGTCACGATGTAATAAATAAACGCTTTCAAGAAGAAAAGACATTCCTTTTGCAAAGATCCTCAAGTAAAATAACACGCAATCCCACAATAAGTTCACATAGACAGACCCTGCGTCATCCCTGCTTCCTACTTCTGTCGGCACTGACATTGTTCCACGGGTCTGGAACAAACCGTCAGGCAGACTAACCAGCAATAAACGACAGCAATGAAACCTTCAGGTAAGTTCCCTCAGACCACCAGGAGTGCGACGCAGCCAATGCGATGCACGGCGGAATACATTCCTGACCCACCTGACGGCTAATAAAACGGTAAAGTATTAAATGCTTTAGTGTAAAAACAAACACGTTCTGTACGCACAGAAGCGCGCTCCACTATACTGCGACTTTCATCCAATACTTCAGATCTTGTCTGTGGTTGTTTCACAGAGATTATCCGTTAAGCCCGTCTTGCGTCAAGCGATATTCTGTCAGTCGGCCCTCCTTTGCAAATGTTATGCCTTCGCGAACAGCATTAAATCAAGAACCTCAAGCGACACCAGAGGGCTGTTAAAAACACAACACATTTTTCGCCCCGCCCCCCCCCCCCACCCCCTTCCCAAAAAAAAAAGAAGAAAAGAAAGACATCTGCCAACCGTTCTCTTGTTTCCTTGCCTATTAAAGTCCGATGCATTTGATGGTACGTCATCCTAGCATATTACCACGTCATCTCCCAAATAGACACTAGTTCTTTGGACAGAAAAACCAAGTTAGCATAGCATGCTAAGTCAGTCTGGTAATGATTGACACACACGCGGAAGCAGTCTACATGTCGGCAGATGTAGGTACGAACCGGCGCTGGTGTTTAAACATTTGAAGTGTGTCGCAACGACAATTATTGCCGTGTTACCCAATATCTCACTCCGCGAATTCAGACAGTTGGCTTGCAGTTTGGTGTGACCGCTTTGACCTTGACTGAGTCAGAAGTATCGGTTGTGGTTTTGTCTGAAAAGAGGGTTTTACCCGGTCATAGATAGGTTTCATCTTTCACGCCCTTTTTCTATTTGGGCAAAAGTTAGGCACACCGAATATTTCCATGAAAAATTATCCTTTTTTCGGTAATTTAAGCGCCAGGCAAAGAAAGGAGAAGTTAAACGCGTGCATTAAAATTGTAACATCGCTGTGAATTCTATAATGTGCCCAAGAATTCACGAGACGTTGAACCCATAAGTTAGACGCTTCATCTTCCAAGGACTCAAGGCTAAAATCTACTACTACAGTCTAACATCTTTCGCGGCGCATCCCTGGCGCCAGTCACGACAAAATAACATGGCCTTCAAGGCTCTCTAATCGTCCGCAATGTTAATGCGTAACATCAGATTAGCATTCGACATCTGCGCATTAAATGGAATTGCTGAAACATGCAAGTTGTCTTGCATCCGTTGCATAAGATCGTGGCCAGTAACGATTAACAGAGACGCAAGACTTAAGTAAAGTCGACTAATTCAAACTGCGTTTTACAGCTTAACAATCCTCAACCTCTAGTTCTATAGGACAGAGACTTTCGTTTTACAGTTATAGTATTGAGTATCGACGGGCGCAGTGGCGTCGTGGTGGGACGTCGGCATCCTAATCGGGAGGTCGTGAGTTCGAATCCCGGTCGCTGCCGCTTGGTGGGTTAAGAGTGGAGATGTTTCCGATCTCCCATGTCAACTTATGTGCAGACCTGCTAGTGACTTAACCCCCTTCGTGTGTACGCGCAAGCACAAGACCAAGTGCGCACGGAAAAGATCCTGTAATCCATGTTAGAGTTCGGTGGGTTATAGAAACACGAAAATACCCAGCATGCCTCCCCCGAAATCGGCGTATGCTGCCTGAATGGCGGGGTAAAAACGGCCAATCACGTAAAAATCCACTCGTGCTAAAAACATGAGTGAACTGACAGTCATGGGAGTCTAAGCTCATGAACGAAGAAGAAGAACTATTGAGCACGTTGCCCCTGACGCACAAAAAGCAACAACAACGAATCCTATACACACCCCTATACCGGGGGTATAAAAATTCAGTTCACACACACACTGATGCTTTGTACTCTGATTTAAATGGCCAGTTCCTTTTTTTTTAACTTTTTTTTACTGACGAATAAATTATGGGCGTATAAAATGAAATTCAATAATGCAATATTTGCTAAATGCGACATACTGTTTGACCTCGAACGTTCTTCTAACACAGATCTTCCTATTCTATTAGTTGGCATGAAAATAGACTTTTCCTGAGTAAACGTTTGTATCAAAAGCATTTCCTGTCTGTTCAATAGAAACCTCTATTTCGTTGGCTATTCGCTCACATGTCTAATCGGGCCTTGAAGTCACTGCCGATTTCACATAGACAGCTACGCGAATATCTTTGCTTCAAGTTTCAACACCCTTCAGTTTATTGACATACGTTTAAGGAGGGCACCAAAAAAGGGATCAATAGTTATGTAAGTATAGGAATTACAGCTAGATTACATATACACAAGAACTAGTATCTAGCGAGAGAAACAAATCCATACGGTACAATATAAATCCATGTAACAGAAATGAAAAGGGGTGGGGTAAATAAGTGTTCACACAAAAAGAGAGCTTTAAAACAAAAAAAGGATTCTGAACAAGTTTCTGTTGCAAACAAAAATACATGCAGTTAGAAATATGATCGTGAGAACCTCACAGGTGAAGGCTCAGAACATGACCAGGCTGCCCTGCCCCGAACGACCTCGAAAGCGGGGGATCCCAGGCAAGGGCAAAGGAAGACCGATACAAAATAAAAACAAGAATCTGTTCCCTATAAAACCGTGCATTGTAGGAAATCTCTCGGACAGGTCGCCGAGAGGGGTTGTGTGTTTTGCCCCATGGCAACTGAAAGTGGGATTATTTCGCCGTGAAAACCTGCCAGCCCCTCCACACTCGGGCATGTCTTTTTCAATCTCCTTCTAAGTCTTCTCACGGGGCCGCAAGGACCGCTACTCTAACCTGCCGCCGCTTTGTTCTCCGGACTTACCAGCCTTGGGGGCCCTACTTGGTCACCTCGCCTTTTATATCTTCGGAAATAAAACAGACGGATAAATTGTGCGGGAGAGTTTCAGTGTTTTGTGCTTGAAGTAAAACGTCTTTTTGGTAGAAACCATTCAAAAAGCGTCTTTTGGGTAGAAACCATTCAAAAAGCGTCTTACAGGTAATCTAGGGAACAAAACAAAATGCTGTTTTGTATACGTCTACATTGAAGTGTTAGTTGTATTAATCAGAAGAACAAGACATAAGTAAGTAAAGAATGCAATGCATGTGTCATTGGGGATAACATACATCTTCAGACAGTACAATTCTGTTTTCATAAAGGCATGTTTTTGTCCATGGACCATGCCCATGGCCATGCAAAAACAAGCGATTTAAGAAGGACAAAGACCTAGAGTGCAAACATCGCAAACTTGTTTTTAAATAAAGGGAGGAAGCAAGAACAACTAGCAGGTCAAGGGGGCGTAAGTTAGCATTTTGCACGAATGACTTGAGACAGGGGGGGGGGGGGGTGCATGGCCGGAAAAGACCATTACTCTCGATCCCTAAAGCGAAACAGCGGTGACAGTAATCTGCAAAGGCCTCACTGGATATTGACATCTCAAATATGCATTCTATCGAATTTCAGAGGAAAAAAAAAAGAGAGAAGAGGAGTCAAATGATAAACAGCACTTCGTCTTTTTACATTTAGACAAGTTTTGACTAAATGTTTTAACATAGAGGGGGAATTGAGACGAGGGTCGTGGTGTATGTGTGTGTGCGTGTGTGTGTGTGTAGAGCGATTCAGACCAAACTACTTGACCGATCTTTATGAAATTTGACATGAGAGTTCCCGGGAATGATATCCCCGGACGTTTTTTTTCATTTTTTCGATAAATACTTTTGATGACGTCATATCCGGCTTTTTGTAAAAGTTGAGGCGGCACTGTCACGCCCTCATTTTTCAATCAAATTGATTGAAATTTTTGTAAAGCAATCTTCGACGAAGGCCGGACTTCAGTATTGCATTTCAGCTTGGTGGCTTAAAAATTAATTAATGACTTTGGTCATTAAAAATCTGAAATTTGTAATAATGTTTTTTATTTTTATATAAAACGATCCAAATTTACGTTCATCTTATTCTACATCATTTCCTGATTCCAAAAACATATAAATATGTTATATGTGGATTAAAGACAAGCTCTGAAAATTAAAAATATAAAAATTATGATCAGAATTGAATTTCCGAAATCGATTTAAAAACAATTTCATCTTATTCCTTGTCGGTTCCTGATTCCAAAAACATATAGATATGATATGTTTGGATTACAAACACGCTCAGAAAGTTAAAACGAAGAGAGGTACAGAAAAGCGTGCTATGCAGCACAGCGAAACCACTACCGCGCTGAACAGGCTCGTCAGTTTCACTCCGTTTTGCACAAGCAGCAGAATACGGTCATTGTGAAAAAATGCAGTGCGTTCAGTTTCATTCTGTGAGTTCCACAGCTTGACTAAATGTAGTAGTTTCGCCTTACGCGACTTGTTCTTTCTTTAAGTAGATGGCGTTTGCTTGGGACAGGTTGCTGTTAAGACACGTATCAGATAGTTCCAATGTTATATTTGGGTCACAAGAAGATCAGTCAGTTCAAACACCTCGGAAATCCATCATTGTCCCTACTCGTGTATGTTGTTTGCCTAGCTGTCAGATAATTAATCACCTCGGCCAGGGCGACGAGGAACAAAGCCGGATGTCACAAGTGTCGAGAGCAAACAAGATTTCCGTTCACACCACGATCACTGCTCCAAACATGTTTCTCCTGAGAGAGAATCAAAAACAAGGAATGGTAGGTAATTGGAACGTTTATTATTGACAAAACAAAACGTTACACTCGTCTCACTGACCCAGGTGATTAATTATTGACAAAACTTCTTCTTCTTCTTCGGCGTTCCAGGATTTTTGGCCTTAGGTCAGACTTCAAGTTTTGTAGCTTGAATAAAGCTAGTGGTCAGGATCAGGGAGTCTTTGGTGCCCCAGAGTTGCTCCTGCAGTGTGGCACCTTGTGGCCAGTGATCTGTTCTGGCTTCCTGGTGGAGCGGGCAGGTCTGCAGGATGTGCTTCGGGGTCTGTGGGCCTGTTTCGCACGGGCAGTTCGGTGTGTGCGACAGACCAAGGCGGTGCATGTGGGCACGCAGTCGACAGTGTCCAGTCCGTAGGCGGAAGAGGATGGTCTGCTGATGGCGCTGTAGGTTGGGCATCTGATCATCGGATGGCAGGCTGTGTTGGGCATTCCAGGTGGTTTGGTAGTGTCTTTTCACCAGGGTTTTGGCTTCACTGTAAGAGGCTGTTGGTCTTGTCTGCTCCAGATGGCTGCCAGTCTTGGCCAGTCTGTCCGCTTCCTCGTTCCCTGAGAGGCCACAGTGAGCAGGGATCCACTGGACAGCGACGTTTGTGCTCTGGGAGAGAGTACAAAGAAGACGCTGGGTGTCTCGTTCCAGCTGCTCTTTGGGCGACTGCAGGCTTTGGACGGCGGATCTGCAGTCGGTCAGGAAGACGGCGTGAGAGGGTGGGTGTTCGCTGACCAGGCTAACTGCTTCTCTGAGAGCGGTGAGTTCTGCCCGGTAGTTGGATGACAGCTCTCCGGCAGGCAGGGATCTTGAAAGGGTATGTTCGTCTGGGTAGCGTACCAGGATCCCGCTTCCTCCGTTTTTGATGGCACCATCTGAGGACCCGTCTGTGTAGATGTGAGTCCATACTGAGGCGTTGTAGTCCTGGTGCATCATCTCCAGCGTGAGGTTCTTGAGGACTGCGTCCAGCTGCTCTCTCTTGCTGGTCACTCCTGGCATGTCAGTAACAAAGAGCACCTTGCTGAGCTGGCTGTTCCACTCTTCAGCGTCTTGGAGGGGCTCTTGTTCTTCAGGGGTGCGTGGTAGGAAGGTGGTTTGGGTTCTCTCTGGCTGCTTGGCCAGATGGTTGAAACTCAGTGCTTCTTTTCAGCCTGTTCTTTGTCAGCTGTTGGGTGTGCTGGTGTGCTGGGTGAGAGGGGAGTCGTTGCAGCTTCTCGTACTGCACGATGATCTTCTCTTCTCGTCGGTGGTCCAGGGAAGGGAGTCTGGTGGTGGCTTCAAGGGCGTGTGTGGGCGTAGTTTTCAGTCCCCCTGTGATGATGCGCATGCTTGCGTTCTGCGCTTTGTTGAGCCGGCTGGTGTTGCTCTTCGCAGCTGTGGCCCAGGCTGCAGCTCCATACTCCATCACAGGGCGGACGTGTCCCGTATACACCTGTCTGAGGATGTTGCTGCTGGCTCCCCACTTTGTGCCAGCCAGTTTCTTCATGATGGAGAGTCTTCTCGTAGCCCTCTTCTCCGCCTCTTTGATGTGTGGGTTCCAGGTGAGCTTCTTGTCTAGCTTGATACCTAGGTAGGTAGGGGTGTCTTCCTGTGGTATTGCCTGGTTGTTGATGGTCAGTTGGAGGGTCTCTTTGGAATTGGAGAGGGAGAAGCAGGTGGCTACGGTCATTGACAAAACAAAACGTTACACTCGTCTCACTGACCCAGGTGATTAATTATTGATTTTGTCAATAATAAACGTTCCAATTACCTACCATTGTTGTGGTTTTTTTAATTCTGAATGTTGGAACGTTAGCAGTCAATCTGTTTTTGGATGTGTGTTAGAGAGAGAAATTCTGAGCTGTTGGAACAACTCAAAACATGAGCGTGCAAGCGTTTTTTGAAGATTAATGTCACCTCTGTTTCGCAGTAGTGATCGATCATTGGCGGTTAGCACGTGCGCCAATCATAAATCCGGTCCTGACTGGGTTGATAATCTAATGGAGTTGTCAACAAATGTCGTAAAAGTGGGGATGCTTAATTTGCACCGCGCATCAGTGTCCGCGGTACTCCAGTGATTACAGGCAGTGTCCGCGGTACTCCAGTGATTACAGGCAGTCTCCCAGATTTAATTAATGTAATTCTCCTCACTGCACGGCTCATTGGGTCGATGATAATTACCGGGCCAGGGCCGCCACTTGTGAATGAAAATGGATTCTGGGCATGGGAAAAGATGACCACACGGCTACCAATTATCGACCTTAGCTGTGGCTTACAAGTACCATTTAGTTTGACTCAACAGTTCAGGGGGGGGGGGGGGGGCAGTGTAAGTCAGTGGGGGTAGATTTATGATGTCAGACAGGATTTCAGTAATCCGGACTATGCAAATTGCCCAGACATTTGGGAACAGGTACTAACGCCAGCACACGCTGCTCAGTCATAACATCCAATTAGCAGCAGGTAGGGTGTAGTGATTAGCCTTCTTAACAAGACCCTGAACAATCTTGAAGAAGTTGTGAAGTGGCGAGAGCTGCCACTTGAGCGCAGACCTCACAGCGGTTGTTTCTTCTCACCGGTGACTCTCATCTCCAGGTGGGAGAAACGACTGGAGAAGAATGTTCCATCGGGAAAGGACTTCTGAAAGATATGTGTGTGTGTGTGTGTGTGTGTGTGTGTGTGTGTGTGTGTGTGTGTGTGTGTCTCTCTCTCTCTCCCTCTCTCTTTCGCTCTATCTCTCTCTCCTTCTCTCTCTCTTTCTCTCTCTCTCTCTCTCTCTCTCTCTCTCTCTCTCTCTCTCTCTCTCTCTCCTGATCACTGATGATAAACACCCTTCCCTGTACAACCGAAACGTCTCTCTCTGTCTCTGTCTCTGTCTGTCTCTCTCTTTCATTCGCTCTCTCTCTCTCTCTCTCTCTCTCTCTCTCTCTCTCTCTCTCTCTCTCTCTCTCTCTCTCTCTCTCTCTCTCTTCCGTTCCAGATAAACAACCTTCCCTGTACAACCGAAAAGTGTGGCAACCCCGCCGAGCCTACTGAGAAAGAATTCCGAGCCCAGAGCACAGGACTCTCATTGACTGCAGTCACACACTACCCGCTTTGCTAAGGCCAGGAGGAATATCTCGGTCGGATCATCACTCATTGACCGTAGAATATACGCTAGCCGAAGTGGACAATGAGGGTGGTCATCTCAGCGTGTTGGCCATTGTGTCAGTGATTGTCCGGACTTGGGGACAGCGTGTGGCGACCACACGCTGTCCCCAAGTCCGGACAATCACTGACCGATCCCTTTGACGCTGGTTCAATGCTCTCTCGGGGTACCTCGTGCTTGTGGTGCCCGTGTCCGGAGGATACGTGTGTCTAGTAAGGACAATGCCTCCCTCAAGGCCCTCGACAGGGATCGCCAAGTCTTGCGAAACCTATAGGGTCAAGGGCGAATGGTTCAATGTTCTTTTATCTGAGCCGCATCAAGAAAAGCGATCGTGTCCGTGTCCGTTCGGAGAAGACCATTACGATCACGAACAATGTTACTTTCATCCGCAGGGGCAGTACTAGGGGATCCTTTACGTCCTCACAGAAAGTTTTCCTATTAGGGACATGAAATTGGTGATATGCTAAAGCAGGGGCAGGGTTGCCAAGAAGGTAACTTATAGGAGACAGACAGCAACCCTCTTGAGCTTATCGAGTGATCAACGACTGTGACTGTGTCCTGCACGATACTACAGAGGACCCCCACCCCCCTCTTTCGAGATCCGCCAATTAAAGACTCTTTTCTTGGTATCTGTTCATAACCCGTTACAATTACCTTCATTTCGAGACCCCTTCCCCCTTAAGACCGGGTGTTTCTCAGATGTTTGGATGACTTGAAATGGGTGTTTCACTGTGCACTTCCCAGCAGGACTAGCACCAGGGCGGACAGTGTTGGGCAATGAGCAGGGTTTTCCCGGCCAGCATGAGGTTACAGCTAGAGCCATCTCAGGACCCACGCCTTACTGCCTTGCTCAACATCGCGACACAAACCCGCTGGAACGATTACCACAACACGCCTAAGACCCGTGAAATTGTCACCTGAGTCGATGTGCACGAGAAAGTTACCAACCGGGTGGGTGTCAGCCAGTGTTGGATTGGTTGCAATTGAGATTAGGTGTGATTTTAACGAATCAGGTTTGTTCTCTCCCGTTTGGGTGGCGCCCACTTTCGCTTCGTGCACCCCAGCCCTGTTTGCAGCATGTTCTTCTTCGTGAATTCACGCTTCAAACTGAGCTTCAACTATCAGCTGAGGAGCTTAAACACTCATGAACATCTCTCTTTTCTTATGCCTTGCTCTTTTTACAACTGTTGCAAGTATGTGAACCGTGAAATGCTTCCCTGTTCACGGCATGTTCCCTTGTCTTCAGGCCTCTTTAATTCCTTTAAATGTACGACGAACCGATTGTGTCAGATTCAGGCTTGGTTAAACGCATTTTATTTACCAGAGTAGGCACCATGTTTAGGCGCATTGAAGAGCAGAAAAGGGACAATTTGATTCAACGCCGGTGCACATTATTACAATTGTTCGTTTTGAACTTTTCGAACCCTGCGTTTTGCTCATCAAAATTAATGAGTGTTTAAATTACACTTCTTGCTTCTTAACTTTTCTGTTGTTATACATACACTCATAATCAAGGTATATCATAGAATATAACGACGACAAGGACAACAATCGTCAACAAAAACAATAACCACATCAACGATCAGAAAAGATCAGAACGATATATTTTACAATATCACAGCATGGCTTCTCCCAAACACACAAAGGTTATTCGATGTTCGACGGACATTTATCGGCTTCAAAGCCACACTTTTCCAAACAAGATGTTATGACCTGCTGCTCGTATCAGTTGTAGCTGCTACTGACAGACCCCGCGCCTGGCATTCCACAGCGTAACCTCATGCCCCTCGAAGAAAGGTTGTTCAAACCCCAGGCAAACGATTAGTGACGGGAAGGGGTATTAGCAGCTTAAAGCTGCAAATGGGCAGTAGCTGTCTGTACAAGCGGAAATAAACTATCTGCATTGGTCAGCCAGGCTAGTAATTGTCCACTGTTAGCGCACAGTCATCGTTTTACACCCTGTTGGACAAGGCGGTGGTCTGATCGTGAAGATCGCCGGAAAGAGTTTTTCGCAGCGGGCCACTGACCTCTTTGACGTCACCACGGTCCTGAAATCCCTTAATTGCTTGCACACTAAGCTGTTCTATGACGACAAGACACGTAAATTGACGCCTGGAAAATGGGAATGACATGAGCATGCGTGGGGTCTTGGTCGAGGGAAATCAAAAGAAGAATCCAACTCCAAATAGTGTCTACGCCAAGAGATGTCATTTTTTTTCAAAACTAAAGTTGTATCCATATATATAGTAAAATATCAGACAATCCATTGTCCACTTCTTGTCTTGCATCCACTAAAGCAAGTAAAACGAACACCATCCATTTCCTTAAGCCTACAAGTCTTGCTAACACCGAAAAGTGCCAAAATAATTCCTGGACAAAAGTGCACATTCCTAACGTCACTCTTCCTCATAACAGAACACGACAATTTCCGTTAGTGGCGCAACCGTTAAGTACCTCCATCCATTTTCCGTAGCACATCAAAGTCGTGGAATAATATCTCCTTACGACAAAGGACACGGAATGCTCACCATCTTACCGTGGCCAAACACCACTAGAAATTCTCTCCCAGTTACGATACGCTGTCACAGTTACGATACGCTGTCACAGTTACGATACGCTGTCACATATCAAGATAGTACGTCCCGGAAGATCAAGAGGAAACAGCAATGAGGACAATCCACAGATCGTAAATTCGGACTCGGGTGCTGGGAACTCACCCAGGACAAATCTTGCCTTGTCATCGCCCGGCAGACGACACACTACATTTCGCGCCATCTTTCTGTCAGGGCACGACGACAGTCACACAGATCCAGAGACATCGTGTCGTTGGTCTTACCCGAAGCAGGCAAGGAAAGTGAAGGTCCTTTACGATTTGAGGTCTCGTCACTTTGTCGTGTTACAACATCGATTCTGACGGGGGAGATTTGTAGGAGACAACGGTTATCCAACGACTGTCCCTTCAGCGAGTTTTCTCAGTAGTAGTTATAGTAGTAGTGGTGGTGGCGGCGACGGTAGTGATTATGGTTGTAGCTCTAAAACATCATTCTCCTTGACTTGTGAATTATTACAATACAAATTTTTCCGACACTTTTCTTGAATAATCATACCAAATTCCATGGAAATCTAACCACAGAAACACGCGGCGCTCGAGTCCTTAAAGGTGGATGACATAACTGCGGTTTGTTTGTGTTTTCGCTGCAAACCATCCCCGTCTGAAGTAGCCTCGTCATGTGTTTTGACGGTCCGGATGGGTAGCCAAGACGATTTATTCGGAGCGAAAACTTTGTGAAACGTACGTTTGCAACGTTCTGATAAAAAAATGTTAAAGGTTGGAAGTATTCTTTACGACACATTTACACACTGGGTTCTTTGCTTCCGTTTGTCCTCAGTCTTGGCCCGACAGTGACATAGCACAAATGGTGACTACTGTCAAGGGCGCTGTCTGTTTAATGATACCATGCCCTTCAGAAACAACAGCGTACATGGATGACCCCCACAAGTGTAGTTTCCGTATCTAGTATTGAATGGTGCTCAACTCTAGAATTAAGCGCTCACTTCCCAGTTTAAATTCTTTTGTGAACCCAAAAAATACGAGATTAAACTAAGAACTGAACAAGATATAAGAGACATCGGAAATTGAAAACACACACACGCACGTACGCACACGCACGTACGTACGCACACACACGCACGGCACACACACACACACGCACACACACACACACACACACACACACTGCACACACACATCCACACACATACCCACATACATCAGAGAGAGAGAGAGAGAGACAGGAAGAGAGAGAGAGAGAGAGAGAGAGAGAGAGACAGACAGACAGACAGACAGACAGACAGACAGACAGACAGACAGACAGACAGACAGACAGACAGACAGACAGACAGAGAGAGGCAGAGAGAATGACAGATAACTCAGTACTCACGCAACGTTTAGACAAGGAAGAATTCCCCCCCGTAATCTATTGTCAAGGTGTTTGCTTTTCAGAGCTTCAAACAAAACGGTTGATAATCCCCTGTGCAAAGCACCAGCTCAGATCAAAGCCATTACGACCGGTGGCACCCGTCAACCTTCTTGCCCACCCCATAAGTATCCGAGCCCAAGATCCAATAAACAATGTCAAACTGAAGGAGCCCTGTCACAAAAAATACAACACGCTCACGGTCCCTCTTAAAGGAAGAAATCCACAGTAGCTCCAAGACCTGTCCTTTATTCCCTCTTGATAAAACCGATCTGTATCGAGATCTTGCGTTTGAACACGGTGTCACGATTTCATCTTTCGCCTGTGTACATATTTCCCCCTCGACATATACTCAAGACTGAAATGTTGTTTCCTGGTAAAATTAAGAAGTGAAATTATTTATGGACGAAAAGCATGTCAGTTTCTTGCATGTGAAGAAAATTGGTGGTAAAATTTAATAGATTTCACCCCCAAAATCGAATTCTTCGAAAACGTGTACTGAGTGGTTAGTCCCTTGAGTAAGAAGGAAAACATTTTAGGATGAATCAAATTTCTAAGTTAAATAAAACAAATTGGTTGGACAAATTTGGCCCCATGAATGTAAGGTACACAAGGTCGCTCATCAGTACTATCGAAGGGTGGTTTTTTTGTTCAGTGTAGAGTTTATACTAGATCAACGAGGCCGAGAAGCGAAATATCAACACGGCGAAAGATGAAAACCGCGTCACACCGGCAACGTGTCCGGACATTTTTGGTTTTTTTACATCCGGGGATCAAGGTCTCGTGGTTTCTCCTCTCGCTGCCAAGAGAAGTGCGAAAGACAGTGACTAAAGGTAAGAAATGAGAGGTGTTGAGGGGTGACACTTATATTGGCCTCTATGGTGGTCTTGAGTGCTTAATTCCACAGTTCAACGGGATCAATAAGCTCAACATATTTTCAAACAGCGAAGGGAGCTTCCTCGGGGGAAATGGTCCCACACGTCGCTAGGATTCGGGGAGTTGCTGTTTCAGAATCGGACACTCAAACACGTACAGACACACTCAAACATGCGTGTATCAACAGGGACAACAGACGGAGCAACAGAGACAGACAAACACGCACTATCCCTTTTCTCGTGTGTCATCTTCTTGAACATACTTCTCTGTCTGTCTGTCTGTCTGTCTGTCTGTCTGTCTGTCTGTCTGTCTGTCTGTCTGTCTGTCTGTCTGTCTGTCTGTCTGCCTGTCTGTCTGTCTGTCTGTCTCTTTCACTCATTTGGCATAATAATTATACCAACACATAAAATGTGACTGAATTGCAAATAACATCTATTCCAACAAAAGTGTCACAGTCTGTCTGTCTGTCTGTCTGTCTGTCTGTCTCTGTCTCTCTCTCTCTCTGTCTCTGTCTCTGTCTCTGTCTCTGTCTCTGTCTCTGTCTCTGTCTCTGTCTCTGTCTCTCTCTGTCTCTGTCTCTCTGTCTCTGTCTCTCTCTCTCTCTCAGATTTCCCCCTATTCTCAAACCCCAGCTACCCGGCTAAATCGAACAGAGAAACTGTTGATGGCAAAGGTAAACCTACAGGTGCCACATGTTTGACTGCAGTTGATGGGAGAGGAAATTAAGTGTTTATGGCTCACACCCAGGTGTTTACCTGTAAACCTATACAGTTGTCACTGTGACCCCTCCACCCCCCACCCCCTCTCCCAAGCAGTTTAATCACTCCATTGCAACAGAGCTTTGCAATGGTACAGTTGGCTACAGTGCAGGTTTTGGTGCAGTAACGTGAGCTCATCCTTATATTTATACGTTATTCCGTGGTGTATTGTATGTAACAAAAATCTACAGTGCATTAGGAAACATATGAAACAAGTGAGCACAAAAGATGGAGTCCGACAGATATTTCTATCATCTATGTAAGCAAAACATTTATGATATTCATGGCCATACTTTTTGACAGTCGCCACTTCTGTGTGTATTAATAATGCAGCTTCGCATTGGGGAGCATCGTGTGAGAGTTTGGATAAGTATTTTTCAAGATGTTTGGTCTGTGCTGATGTCGTAAAGTATGCAGCTTTGCATCGTAACGGCATGTTTACGAACAGTAAATATCTAAAGACACGAAATAAACATGTACAGTGAAGGTAGGTAGGCTACACTCTCATCGAACTCTCTGCCCGAGAAATAACGGAGGAGGACGATGACAGAAAGACAGGAAGACATCCATCCGGAGGAGGTCAGTCTCACTGAGGTGTGTGTATCTATAGATAGACCTGTCGTCTGGGACAGCTAGCGACACCTAAAAGAGAAGACTGCCCCCCGGCTGTAAGCTAGTAACCCTTTACCTATAGGTTACTTGTATACTTGTTCTGGGGCACACTGGCTCGCTCACCTTTACAAGGACACCGGTCGCTGTCATCTTTATACGGGTGCAGCACAAGTGGTGCAAAAGCTAAATGAGTTTTGAGAGACCGGTCAGAAAAATGGGGAACATTTGGAGGATGTTTCTCTGTCTGCCTGTCTGTCTGTCTGTCTGTCTGTCTCTTTCTCTTTGTCTCTTTCTCAGCCTGTCAGCCTGTCAGCCTGTCTTGTCTGTCTGTCTGTTTCTCTCTCTATCCCTCTCTCCAAAGGTTAGGAAAACACTACATAGAAAAATCACTCATTCATAAAAATAAAAAAACCGTTACAAATTCGCTTTCAGTTATTCATGATCTAGTCAACACTAATATTACGAAGCATCGTAATTGTGACGACATCACTCCTATATATGCGACATAGCTTTCCAGGACTACCGGTATAACCAGTGCAAAAATAAACTTATATTGCTCAAAAACATTTATCAACCTGAGCCAGGGCACTCCTCCGAAAACGGCGTATGGCTGCCTAAATGGCGGGGTAAAAACGGTCATACACGTAAAATTCCACTCGTGCAAACCACGAGTGCACGTGGGAGTTTCAGCCCACGAACGCAGAAGAAGAAGAAGAAGAAGAAGAAGAAGAAGAAGAAGAAGAAGAGCCAGAGCACTATAGTTCCCAAAACGGCATTTTGCATTACCCTTCGCCGAAATGAAGCCGCACTATTCGTCATAGCTTTCATTGTTGCAGCAGCTGCAGTTTTAATGCACCCCTTCTGCATCCCAGCGTACCCCCATCCTAGCCTCCCCATCCCCTCTGTCTCACACAAAGAGAGAGCTGGTCTGTCACTCTTGCTGACTCATCAGTCGTCTTGTATTTAATGCTGTGCTGGCTCTCTGGGGGCCTTTATGATGACACTCTCAGCCTCTGTCTGTCTGTCTGTCTGTCTGTCTGTCCGTGTGTTTGCCTTTCTGTCTATTTTTTTTATTCATCTGTTCGTCTGTCTGTCTCAGTCTCTCTTTCTCTTTCTCTCCCTTCTCTCTCTATATATCTTTCTCTCTCTCTCTCCCTCTCTCTCTCTCTGTATCTGTGTGTCTCTGTGTGACTCTGTGTGTGTCTCTGTGTGTCTCTGTGTGTCTGTGTGTCTGTCTGTCTGTCTGTCTCTCTCTCTCTCTCTCTCTCTCTCTCTCTCTCTCTCTCTCTCTCTCTTTTGTTTTTTATTTTGTAAAAATACTTCTAAAAAAATATATCAGTTATCAAAAATTAAACACTTTCTAGACCTACGCACACGGAAACTGTTTTGTCAGGCATATATTCAATCAACTATTGATTATGCGTCCACAGTATAGGACTGTAAGTGCAAACACTTTGAAACACTTGTGCTCTTTACATAGACGAGCTGTTAAATAAATTCTTGTAAAAAATGCATCTCTCTCTACGTCTGATTATAAAAAATTAAAGATTCTTCCTATCAAATCAAGATTTACCTATAACAAAGGTGCAATGATGCATAGAATTATGTCAGGGAATGCACCAACATTCATTGCCTCAAATTTAAAACTGAATAATTCAATAAAGCTAAACAAATTAATTACCCCAACCCCTAGAATTGACCTTTACAAATCAAGTCTTTCTTATTCTGGCGCCTTATTGTGGAACTCCATTCCTGATTTAATTAAAATGCAATTCAGTGAAACTTCCTTCAAAGAAATGTACATGCTGTTTCTCTTGGAAACAAGTAAATAATTATGTGATAATATATCATTGCTTGATATTCATAATGCATTTTGAAATGTCTTTTTAATTTTTTGACATGTTAATTATATACATTGTATTGTAATTAACTTAACTTCTATTTCTTCTTGTTATTAATCGAGTTACCCTCAATGGGCGAGGGCCGGACGAAAAAAAAGCATATATTTATATACTTTGCTTATTCTGTTACCCTCGATAAATAAATAAAGTTTAAAGTTCAAACGTTCTCTCTCTCTCTCTCTCTCTCTCTCTCTCTCTCTCTCTCTCTCTCTCTCTCTCTCGCTCTCTCTCTCTCTCTCTCTCTCGCTCTCTCTCGCTCTCTCTCTCTCTCTCTCTCTCTCTCTCTCTCTCTCTCTCTCTCTCTCTCTCTCTCTCTCTCTCTCTCTCTCTCTCTCTCTCTCTCTCTCTCTCTCTCTCTCTCTCTCTCTCTCTCTGTAACATTTTATGTGTACTCCTTATTTGATGACTTTATGAGCAAGCCTCACGTGTCTGATAATTGTAACGATCAATCCATTGATTAATGCAAGTAATCATCCATCTCGCTCTCTCTCTCTGTCTTCCTCTCTCTCTCTGTCTCTCTTTCTCTCTGTCTCTCTGTCTCCCTCTCTCTCTCTGTCTCTCTCTCTCTGTCTCTCTCTCTGTCTCTCTCTCTCTCTGTCTCTCTCTCTGTCTCTCTCTCTCTGTCTCTCTCTCTGTCTCTCTCTCTGTCTATCTCTGTCTCTCTCTCTCTCCCTCTCTGTCTCTGTCTCTCAGGCTCTGTGTCCGTGACTGCACGTCACTGTGTCTGCGCGCTCCTATAATTACTCTGCATTAAATTCAACACTCCCTTACTCAAACAAAGCACGCCGGTTCCAGTCTCTTATTGTTTCCAACGCACTGCTTGCGTAAACCCAGTGTCATACAAAACTCGAAACATCATTCAAAGCTGATCTGCCTCATTTCCCTTACTGACAAGCACACCACAGAATAAACAAAATTGAACTTATTACTGGGGACATAATCATTATCAAATGCATTGCAAGTCAGTGCCAAAAGTACAAGCTTTCAAACCTGCAAAGTGAAGCGGGATTGATACCGTCATAGGCAGATAACATGGGCGACCGCATTTTACTGCTTTATACATTAAAAAAAATAACATGCGGGAATCCTGATTCAAATGGTCTAATAAGTAACCGCGTGAATGGTTGTTGGAAGATATGAATCAAGTGAAGCAAAAAAGTTGAATGTCGTACGTGGGAGGGTATGCGACAATAACAAAATAATGGACCAACGAAAAAAACAAATTATTGGGGAAAAAAAAGAAAGAAAAAAAAGAGAACGTTGGGGGGGAGATCAAGATGGAAGGTGACAAAAGATAAGAGAGATACTGAAATGAAAGAGAAAACTAGTGAAAGAAGAATTTCACCATAGCACCTCAGGAAAGCGAACTCAAGGTTCACGAATGAATGAACGAATGAGTGAATGAACTGAAAAATCGTCCTCGGGCGCTGACGATTCTGGGTTGTGCGTAATCTGCATCGGTAAAGTAAATCCCTTTTAAGTGACCCAGTGAATGACAAAGGAGATATAAGTCAACACCAAAGTTTAAGTCAACACTGCGACGTAAGGCTAAAGACGAAAAGCTGTTAGCTCAGTCAGTGCAACGGTTCGACTCCGTACGGAATCGTGAAAGGTTGCTGTTTCAAAAGATGACCTACAACCCCAGTTTCATTTCTGTCTGTCTCCTCCTACTACTCCCACCTCTTTTCTTCCCACTCACAGCTTAAAGCAAGCAGAAGAAGAAGAAGAAGAAGAAGAATAAGACGATGAGAGAGTAGACTGATACGTACTATTCTCGTGGCCCTGAAACGTGCCCCTCGCAAGGCCAAGGGAGCTTAGCCAGCACAAACCCCCCTCGCCAAAGCCTCGTCATCTTTTATCTTGTTTTCATGGAAGTGAAAGAAGAGGGCTTTAGCTGGCGAGACATACAGCACCGCTGTTTGATGACTAGTTGACACAGCGGCCGGCTATCTGCTTGTGTTTGATCATACTCCCTCGGCCCCGCGACGTTTGACCGACTCGGTTTGGTCACTCGTCTTCCCCTTTATGCTCTAGCTCTGTTTCTCTTCATCTCTCCATAAGGCAAGTTTCGCTTCTTTTGCCTTTACGCCATCACGTTGATGTTCTGTTTTGGGATTAATGCAAACTGAATGAAGAAATTCAACACCGTGTTATTTAGTTCTGTACTGATTAACAAAGGACCGTGGAACCGAAAGGACCTGATCAAACAGAAACAACTTATTCGGGTTCCAACTTAATCTGAAAGTTAAATTGCCCCACAGGGGTTGGCTGAAAAGCTGATTGATTACCCGGACGACAAAAAAATTAAAAACATCCCCGAACAACTCTATTTCTACGCCGACATGACATCTCATCTCCCTTTCTTAAAATTAAAAAAACTGTTTCAGGTATATTGACACACTCGCCTCTGTGACTTCCGTCATGAAACACCGCCTTAATCAGTTCGACTTTCAAAACCCGAGGCAAGAAACCTCTCTTGCAATGATGGACGAGGCTGTCAGCAAACAATGGCTCCCCGACTAAAGATAGAAAAATACGGACCATAGACCCTGTACAAAGTTACCTTCCCCGGCCCCGGCTTCAACTGTATGTCTTTCGCGGCGAGGTCAGTTTGGGCCACAATGCCTTCCTTGTTCTGTGGTCTGACCAGGCCTGTCCAGCCAAGCTGTGGCCAAAGTTAGCCACGTCCAGCGCTCGGATGACAGATCGAGTTGGACTCAAAAGGTATGGAAGAATCTGCGTTTGGCCCTTTGGAAGAGGAAGAATGACAGCGAAAAGAAGCTGTTGGTTGCTCTGCGATGAGTTGGACTCTTCTTCGGCGTTCCAGGATTTTTGTTTGCCTCAGGTCAGACTTCAAGTTTTGTAGCTTGAATAAAGCTGGTGGTCAGGATCAGGGAGTCTTTGGTGCCCCAGAGTTGCTCCTGCAGTGTGGCACCTTGGGGCCAGTGATCTGTTCTGGCTTCCTGGTGGAGCGGGCAGGTCTGCAGGATGTGCTCCGGGGTCTGTGGGCCTGTTTCGCACGGGCAGTTCGGTGTGTGCGACAGACCAAGGTGGTGCATGAGGGCACGCAGTCGACAGTGTCCAGTCCGTAGGCGGAAGAGGATGGTCTGCTGATGGCGTTGTAGGTTGGGCATCTGATCATCAGATGGCAGGCTGTGTTGGGCATTCCAGGTGGTTTGGTAGTGTCTTTTCCCCAGGGTTTTGGCTTCACTGTAAGAGACTGTTGGTCTTGTCTGCTCCAGATGGCTGCCAGTCTTGGCCAGTCTGTCCGCTTTCTCGTTCCCTGAGAGGCCACAGTGAGACTCAAAAGGTATGGAAGAATATGCGTTTGGCCGTTTGGAAGAGGAAGAATGACAGCGAAAAGAAGCTGTTGGTTGCTCTGCGATTAGTTGGACTCAAAAGGTATGGAAGAATCTGCGTCTGGCCGTTTGGAAGAGGAACAATGACAGCGAGAAGAAATGGTTGATTGCTGTGTGAGGATTTTGCGGTATGCTGCTACATGTACGTACAACAGCGAGTACATATTGATTCATATTAGGCTCGCTCTCGTGTACCATGAATTCACGACTCTCCAATATTGCTCATCTCCTGTGACATGACTTTTTACCCCAATTATCAAAATGCATCATACGTTTTACTCTGATATAGGCCTACATTATGGGGCCAATCCCAACACAGCCTAGTATCACGTGATCAAGCCAGATATAATGAAAACAGCACGGATTAAGATACAACACAATCCTTTCGTTTGCTATTTCAGCTCTAATGTCAACTTCTGGAAACGAAAATCCCTCCACACCTTAATATACATATCTGGTAACAGCCAAGCCTTACAACCTAACCGATGTTGTGGGAAGACTTAAAGATGTACCCCACACACACATTCCCGTAAATCGCACACTCCTCCAAAGATGAATATCTCCTTTGCCCCACTGACACCCACGTCGCGCTTTCGCCGTCCACGGGTACATCTACCCCTTTAATCACGCTCCACCCCAGTCCGCTCCATTAGAGCCGCGGAAAGTTAGCATGCTTAATTCGTTTCCCTCATTGCCACCTATACGTACTTAGACTAGACCTACCCGGGAGGGGGGAATTGGCAGAGGAGATAAGCATACTGTAGTTGAGTGTTGCTTTAACTCCGTCGACGGTCAAAGTTTTGCTTTACGTACCGCCTTCGCACGTTGGTGATTGTGGTGCAGTGGGTCTGTGACTTGTCGCACCTACCGTACAGATGCCCTAGTTTAGTAGTTATTCTTACGTAGGAGAGGGGGTGGGTGGGTGAGTGAGGGGGGGGAGGGGTATGTGCTGGGGTTGTTTTTTGAGATCATGGACTGAGATTCGACTTCGGGGACTTACAGTGTGAACAGAATTGGGACAATTAAAAACAATTGGCGAAACTGCAGTTTTCCAAGGGAAGCATCAAGCAAAGCATGACACAGACAGAAGTCAATGAAGGCAAACACAAATAACTTTTTCAACGATCCCCAATATTTGTAAACGCCTCTACAAGAAAATCAAAGACAAAACAAACACTATACACAGCGTTATGAAACTTCCCCTTGTCTATTCTCCTTCGTAATTAACTTGTAGGCGCTGTGTCATGTATGTTCTTTGCACTAGTGACGAGTAAAAGGAAAATGTTTCAATCAAAGCGTCAACAAAGCGATTTTTTGTATAACATGACTCTCATTCTCCTTTTTTGTTCTGCAGTCCTTTTTCATTGCTTCACAGTTCTGATACTTTTGCTCGATCTTTTTCTACGCTTTTTTATCTTTCAAACTCTATGTCTTGCTCTCTCTCTCTCCCCTCCCCCTTCTCTCTTTTTTCGTCTGTCATCTATTACATTCAGCGTGCAACTCAGCCGTAATTCACCTCGATCTATTCTACTTTTTCAAATCAAACTCTGTACCCTTATGGAAAGGTGCATTAAGTTGGGGAAAACTGCTCGTGGGGGGTCATTTTGGGTGATCGTAATGGGCAGGTCGTCGTTATCGAGAGGTGGTCGCTAGGGCAGGTTCGACTGTATATGTTTTTAAACAGAGCATATGTATTTGTGGAAACCGTTTGCGTTTCTCACTTTTTTTTCTGTATTTCTTTTGTTTGTTCATGTACCCCTGTGGGGTTTCTTGAATAAAATCTTTTGCCTTGCCTTGCTTTTAGGGCAGACCTCCCTGTTGAGTCTAAATACCCGAGAAGAGGGACTGAGTCCGCAGAGCTGAGTGGCTGAGTCAGCTCCACTGTTTTCTCTGCGTCACGCTTCAACTTGGCCTTGTTGTAACGCACCTGGCTGGGATCGCTTTTGACGTTCCTGCCTCTTTTCTTTACGACTCATACATGAGTTTTTTGTTTGTTTGTTTAACGCCCAGCCGACCACGAAGGGTTATACATGAGTGTGCACCGAGCTTTTTTTCAGTCAAGGACTTGGGGGTTAAGGTAGAACAAGGGGGGAAGGTGGTGTGTTTGTGTGTGGTGGGGGGGGGGGGGGTGCGGGTAGGGGTAGGGGAGGTAAACACTATTTTCAGGGAATTTTCAGGCATTAAATAGGGTTTCCCAACACAATGATTCCTCTGCTGTTTCATTAATGCCAAAGCTGACTCTGTTTTTGTTCACATCGATATTCTTCAAAGTTCTTTTGAATTCAGCGAATTCGCGCGTTACCTGTTCTACCTTTCTGAGGTGTGAAATCAAATTCGATCAGCAAATTGGATTTTATCCCCCTCCTTCTCCCCGTCTCCTTATTCTTAGTTCATTTCAATGATGAACGGCTATGAAATTCTCACCCAACAACAACAACAACAACAACAAAAACAACAACATTATTCAGAAAACGTCGGCACACAGACTGACCAACAGAGAAAAGGAAGTGTTTTCAAGTTGAAATGAAGCAAGCGCCGATCGTTGAGCGAGTAGTACAGTGAAAGGTCTTCCCTGGCTCACCAGGGCGGGGCTGGCCCCTGGCCCCGCCAAGGACAAACACGCCGAATGTCATGTCTTATCATAATTTGGACAGTCCCGCTGCTTATAAAACCCTCGCGCATCCCTCGGTCAACAAGAGCTCTGTAACGTCAGTGAAGGAGACAACATAATTGACTTAAACTGTCAGAGCAAAGTCCCGTTTGAGAATTGCTCTTATGTCCTGACTGATGAGGGGGCGGCGATGCGTACTAACCAATATCTTTATCAGTGAGGTGGGGAAAAAGTGTGTGGTGAAAACGATGATTGTAGAGAGGGAGGGAGACAGAGACGAAGACACAGAGAGAGAGACAGAGACAGAAACAGAGACAGAGAGAGACAGAGGGAGAGAGAGACAGAGACAGAAACAGAGACAGAAACAAACAGAGAGAGACAGAGACAGAGAGACATAGAGAGACAGAGACGGACGGACAGAGACAGTCAGATACTAAGAGAGAGAGAGAGAGAAAGAGAGAGAGAGAGAGAGAGAGAGAGAGAGAGAGAGAAAGAGAGAGAAAGAGAGAGAGAAAGAAAGAGAGAGAGAAAAGGGCGGAGTTGGGCTGGGTGAGAGGTAGGTGTATACTCTAACCTTTCAATTTTTATTAGTTCTCATTATTTACGGGCGACTATGACAGGAAGAAAACCGATGGTACTAAATCCATCTAGTGTTTGATGAAGTTAATGTCTTGCTCATAGCCGTCGAGCTGACATTAGCGCTAATCCAAGCGAACGCTCTCGTTCTCGTTGGTCAAAGAAACCCAGCTCCATGTCAGGGAATCCGAGCGTGGCGAGTTGTGTCCACTGCAGAGCTAGCAGAAACCCTCATTCAAGGGTAAGCTTCGCGAGGAATACTCATAGTATCTTATTCTCTGGGTGAACATAACGCATATCCGAAAGTGTTTCTTTCAAATGTTGTTTCTGAACGTGACTCGGTGTTTTGCATTCAATATCTACCAAGCCTTGCAGTATAGCGTAGACCATGCATAAAATACACCTCGTTAGATCTTCTATTCGCGCGGGAACCTCATATTCATACAATGTTTCATTCATTCAAACATTTAGGAAGAAATCTTGATAGCCCTTTCCGCTTTTCACCGATGTACGTCATTTGTAGCAAACCTCATTGCAGTAATCCAGATAGGCATTTCAAAGGTCGTGCATCAAGGAGTACCATGTTTTTGACCTTCTTCTTCTTGCCGGTGTGTATCCACCATTTTCGGACCATCCATCACGAAGAACGACCACAGAAAAGACCAACTAAACAGCCGGCCATCGGGAGCCATCATGATATGCAGATGTATAGTATCGCCTCAGACCCCCTATACGAACATCCATAAACACCCAGCATCTATCCCGCTTGACTTGTACACACTACCGCGTTCAGCGCACAGATGACACCTCAAGTTGGATGTGATGTCAATGTCAAAAACAAGAATCGAAGGTAATTTTGAATTTTGTTCATCAAAGTAGAGGAGATACCATTGAGGAGAAACTTCTGAGAAACATTAAGAATTTTGGAACGTTAGCAGTATATGGCCCAAAGTCAGAATAGGTGTCCATTTTTGTGACATACAAAATCAATTTTAAAAATGAACATTTTCTTTGTTTTGAAAATAGAGATGTATTTTAGAGCATAAATACGCAAGGAACAGCTATGATTTAAGAAAACTCATGTTTGATCACTTCACAGATTCAGGTTTAAAAGTTTGCAGGAGTTCATAACTTCACACCGTCACAAAATTTAGACTTGTTAAATCATTGTTGCTACATGTATTGGGTCTGTTTTAGACATCTGAGCAAATTGCTACAGCAAATTACTTTGCATTTCAAGCAAGTTAAACTTGTTTTGGCCACGCATGATGCAGATGTGAACTCCATTAATGGGAAGTTCATAACTTCACATAATTTACTTTTATTGGTATAATAAATTTAATTTTTACAGGCAGGAAACAATTTGTTTTGTTTTTTAATCTGAAAAAGGTGAGCTGGAACATGAAGGTAATTTTTGAAGATGAAGTGTGGAGAAGATTTTTTGGTTATCTGTATTATTTATAGAAATTAATATTGTCACAATTTTTTCACAGCAAATATTGGCATAAGTTATCATTAAATCTACAATTTTGCTGTTTTTGTGCAAAATGTGCTTGAAAAGTACCATCAAAAGGATTTCAATACACCAAAATGTTTGTCTGACTCAAAGAGTTGGCAGAAACTGAAAGTTTTTTTAGAATGTCCTAGGAGTTCATAACTTCACACCGTGACATCACAAACTATGGCTAATTCAAACCAAAGTAAGAAAGTGCATATGTCATCTTATTTTCTCTCCAGCTACTCTTTGTAATCAACATACAACTAAGTAATAAAAGTAAAACATTTGTGAAAACAAACGACAAAAAAAATCATAAAATGTGAGCGTGCGCATAACTTCACAAGAATTTTTGTTATGTTAGTCTCTAGTACAGTTACTGTATAATATATTTGCAAAACAATGACAAACTGAGAACACAGAGTTATAGTATAGGCTAAAGCTGCACTTATATTACAAAATCAGATTTTAATTGCCAAAATAAAACAAATTGTTTGAAACTTGTGAAAGTTCATAACTTCACATCAATCACACATTTATACTAAAATAACTAACTAAAGTCTCTTGCAAATAATTCTAAACAACTTAATGATTTACTTAACCAAACTCAGTCATGAAAACTGTTACCGAAATCATTATTTAGTTAGTGTTTATGTCAGCTGACTGTGTGTTCATAACTTCACATCATTTATTTAACTGAAAAGCTACGTACTAAAATCTGCTGGTAAATTAAAATAAAAATGACATCAAACTGTAACAGCCTACTCTGGAGAAGAGCAGCACATCATTTGAGGTAGTGATTTAGTGTAGTAAATTAATTATTGTGTATAAATCGTACTCATGGCATGTGTTCATAACTTCACACCGTGGGGCTGAGGGTCAGTTGATGTGAAGTTATGTACACCGTGCAGTCAACCCAGATTCATGCTGGAATTATCAAAATGTAATTTTGAGGGTTGATATTCAGAAAACTTCTTACAAAATGTCCAGATAAAGTCAAATGTACTCTTTTGCTATTAACAAGGCATTATTTTAAACACGCCCTTGAAAAATGAGCTTGAGTAATATGTGAAGTTATGAACTTCATGACAAAACGGCTAAGTACTTCAGAAAGAAACAGTCAGCAGCCAGTAGATTCTTTTTGTGATGAAAATCATGGTACAGTGTAATTTGGAAACTGAAAATAGTCATTTTACATATATTTTGGGTTTTGACATGAGTTAGTAACTCTCACATAAAATTAGTGCGCAAGACACAGAGAAAATGGCTAACTAAAGCATACTGCTTGACTTTAGTGACAAAAATTGCTTAGTATCTAAATCTAATGTACTTTTATATGCAAAATTGCTGTTCCACTACAACCTTAACTTTCATGGCTAGCATTTAAGGACAAAAAACACTCTCAGTGGAGATAGTAGGAAAGTTCATAACTTTCTCACAAGAATTTTTTATTTCTCAATTACTCAAACACCAATGAATGAACTTGATGCAAACTTTCAGTGTGACTGCTGCTAGTGGATCCAAATGCATTACAAAGCTAGGTGTTCCCCAACCAGTCAATTTACTCATTTTATAAGGCAAAAGGTTGGAAAGTTCATAACTCTTTTTTCACAAGAAAATCTGCACGTAAACTTCAAACTACTTTTGAACATGCAAAAACAAGTCAAACAACCCTTTTTATGTTTTATACCTCTGCAAAACATACTGTAAAATACTTTTTTACAAAAATATATCAGGTTTCAATCTTTAATTATTATTTAGAGCTGATCAGTGAACATAAATGAAGTCTTACGGAAATAGTTATGAACTTTCTGTGAAATTTTGTCTCCCCATTTTCTGCAGGCTCACTGACAAAATTCAAAAACTTTGCTTTGTCAAAGGTACATTTGAGTTTTACTGGCTCAGTGAAAAGTCATTCATGACATTCTGTCCCATAAATATGACAGAGTAGACCATGTTTCAATATGCTGTAAGGTCATGTCACAAAAAATGGCCAAAATGTAGTGCTGCTGACTTCAGATAATGGCGACATTTTCATTAAAAACAACAACTGAGCACACAATGTTTCTCTAGGTGTGTACTTCATACTTTTTTTTACAAGTCTCATTAATCTTTACAAGGATTTTATTTTTCTTTGATGTACAAATCAGGTTAGAGCCAAGGTTGCACAGCTATTTCAGCTGTGGACACCATTTCAGACTTAAGGCCATATCTGTTTTTGGATTTGTGTGATGACAATAAAGACTTAACACAGGGGACTTAAAATCGAGTTGATTGCACGAACCGAAAGAGGGTACCACCCAAATGGGAGAGAACAAACCGCGGGGTCTGATTCGTTAAAACCACAACAAATCTCAAGCAATATCAACCAATCCAACACCGCGGCTGGCTCCCGACCGGTCGGTAACTTTCTCGTGCACTCAGGCCCTGGTCACCCTCGGGACACTGTCACCCAGCGAAGGGAGCAGGCCCTCGTCACGGCTCGTGCAGAAAACTAACAAAGTATTGATCGTAAAAAGAAAACAGGAGGAACTTTGTCGAGCTTTGTCGAGGGGGGACCGGGGTGGGGGGGCAGGGGTGTCCCGCAGTGGTCGCAACAAAGCCCCTTTGCTGTCCTGCTTGGTTCCATTGTCATGGAGCTGTGAGTCATTGTTGTCTGCAGGGGATAAGAGCACTGTTTGAGCACAATGAGTCTCATTTTTTTCGTCGTCCCTTTCAGAGTGGGGTGGAGAGGATACTTTGGTGGTCTGTGGGTTTTATGGGGACTGCTAACTCGCATTAAAGTCTCGTCGAGACGTGTCGCTACAGACTACACTGACAAAAGATCAAAGACCTCCTTGTTTACTATCAGACGTGTACGGTTGTCGTACAAGAAAGGCCTTGACATACTTTCTCTCTCTCTCTCTCTCTCTCTCTCTCTCTCTCTCTCTCTCTCTCTCTCTCTCTCTCTCCCTCCCTCTCCCTCTCCCTCTCCCTCTCTCTCTCTGAGCGCTCTCTGTGCTAAAACTTGGTATAAAAACACACTGTCCTGTACCGCTGCAAATGTGCATACGACAAACACGTTTACGAAACAAATTGATGGATCATTATGCAACATAATACTAAAGTATCAAAAGGTCCATTACAATAAACACCAGGTATGTCATCGTAAGTACAAGCACCTTCCGGCCTTTCTTTTGTCACATCTAAAACTTCGTATCAGCCACAGAGAAGACCCATTGCTCGACATACGAGCAGCTAGGATACTATGTTAACTTTTCCCTCCGTTTCATGACTGAAACATACGAACAGGATACTCTGTACATTTAAAAAAAATTCCCTTCGTTTCACGACTTAGATATTGAGACATACAGCAGCTAGGAATAGGATACTATGTATCCATATGAACAATTCCCTGCGTTCCAAGACTGAGAAGACTGAGCAGGATACTCTGTACATGTAAACAATTCCCTTCGTTTTACGACTGACATCTTGAAACGTCCTCCAGACAGTTTACTCCGCCATTGAGGAGAAACTTCAGACAAAGTTGACCGCACGAATGAATTCAGCGACACACGCAGGTCACGATGTGACGCAACGCTGTCACCCACAGCCAATGGAAAGCCAACACAGAATATATTACAACTTAACTGCAGAGAGAGAGAGAGAGTGAGAGAGAAAGAGAGAAAACAGAGACAAAGAAGACAGAGACAGAGATAGAGATCGTTTCACTCGGGGTGGCAATTTATGCCAAGGCACGGGCGCTTGTCATCGTGGCAAAGAATGCTGACAACCCTTCCAACTGAATCGCTCAAGATGGGACGATTGTCGCCTCGCGCACCATAGTTACAGTCACTTTATTTTGACAGGAATCCTTAACAAAAAGGGTTATTTGCATGACTATGTCATAATAAGAAGCCATTTTATGTGGAAGTCTAGACGTGTCAAAGAAACTCGCAAACGGATGGAATTATTTCAAATTATGCAAACTGTACAAACTGTGTGCAGATACGTTGAAATGTAACACACAACCTAGAGAGAATCCAACGGTACCGCAGTTTTCTCTGTTTATAATTCAGTGTCCATTGTACGCAGACGGTTAGTAGTGGAGCAAGATGGAGGGGGGCGGGAGTAAAGAAGTGATAAACTGAGAAATGCAAAGAAGCTACCAAGACACAGAGTAAGCAAACCCATATGAAGGGGGAAGAAAGGAAAGAAAATACTGAGAACTTCAACTTTATATTGTGAACCAGAGCACACCCGATTTCTTTTTGTCGCAATTCCGTTCCAGCTCGTCAGACGGGCAACGGTCAAAACTGTAGACAACATGCACTTGACGGTCAGCTGGCACTTCATGTTAGAGTCGAGTGGTCAAGTCAAGGTTACTGCCTTCTGTTGACCATGCACTACAGGACCGGACCCTCCCTTGTTCCAGTCTTTACCCTATTCAAACATTTTTGGATTTAAAGGCTGACATATAGTCCTATTTAATTAGTTTAATTACTTCCAGGGCTTTTCCCATCGTTGCGGGGATGTATAAATTAAGCTTCCTGCAAAGTTTTAGGTTTGAAGTCCTTACCAATTACGAGAAATAATTAATTCTTTATTGCATTGTTTAGCAACAGTTCTCCAGGACTTGGGCTATTTTTAGACCGTTTCGTAAACCAAAGATGGCGTCGGAGACAGTCAAAGCGCGCTTGCGTACAATGGCAAAAAAGATAGAAGTAAACCCGTCTAAAGCTGTCAAGGCCACTAAATCTGCTGAGAAGAGAAAGTGGACTCCTTGCTTTATCACCACGCAGCACCAGCGCTGGGTCGCGCTGAAAGAAAGATTGTTTTCGTCAGAGGCCCATCGCTTCAAATTGAGAACCAAGTACAAAGGGGATACTGAACTCGCCAAAGTTTTGCTGGACACGTGAGTACATAGGCCTATTAGAAAATTAGATGTACTTGTAGCTTGTCAGCTGAAGCCTGTGGCCTTATTCTTGCGAATATGTGCTGTGAGAGATCGTATATTTCCGCCTGCGCAATTTCCGGAAAACATCCACTTTCACTTTGAGACTGTTCTGTTTACATTCGACACTATCAACACCACTTTGCAATACTGAAATAATGTTTTCTGTGTTCGAAAGCTACAGCCAATCGTTATTATATCCCCTTAGGTACAGTTTTATAACATTATTGGCACATGTAAACAATATGAATTAATTAATGAACGCTACGAATATGGCAGCCTTTAAAGTACTAATCCCTTCTAGATTTAGAGCGGCAGTGTTGAAAACTGTAATTTCGGTGTCTGCTACTTTGGCGTAGTTGACTAAATCAAGGGGTATCTGTGAACGTTGCGAACAGATTTAGCTGGAGAAGTTCTGTCCTACACCGTTAGGCGGTCATTACTGGAGCTTGTTTTTGCCAGTTGGGAACCTTTTCAAAGTCTAGATCGTGCCATGACCACACTAAATAAAAGACAGCAGCAGCACTGTCATTATATTCGAAGTTCTGCATTGCACCATTCTCCTAAACGATAACAAAACTATTCGAAAACACTGACACTGAAACTTATTGTTGGTTCTTTAGTTCTGGAATGACTGAGGGTCTCAAGGAAGACTGCACAAGAAGCACGGCCACTGGATAACTGATGGTCCGGCCTCCTGTGAAGTAGGAATGTGGACTGACCACTCGAACGCTGAGACAAGAGGCTCTACGACAAGTTCGTCGTAAATTGTCCACTGACAATGGGGTTGGTACAACAGTGCAGAAGGCTCAAAGTCAAAGCCGTAAATTAGCCATAAATTGAAAGAAAGAGATGGCTCCACAGGAGGCTATTTAGTCCGGTGGGTGTCCTCCACTTGGTAGGTAAGATGAGCGTGTCGCCAAGTGTCTCTTTCATTGTGAAGAATGCGGTACGGGCAAAGAAACTGGACTCTCGACATTGCAAAGGGTATCTTCTGACAGTTGCTCTAACTAGGTGGGTGGGGCACAATTAAGCTGCTGATGTAGCAGTTCAAGGCGTGAGATGGAGAGGGACAGAAAAGAAAGCTGACACTAAATGTGTGGAGAGAGGATGAGGCTGGAGGGGGTATGAATGCAGATACAGTGTAGTACGACTCTTAGAAAAAAGACAAAAAGACAACATTACGGTGGTAAAAAACAACAACTTTCAAAACAAAATACGAACGAAACTACCTCTACATAATCAATTGCATATAATTTTTGTCTGCTCGTTAAAAAGAAGTACAAACACTTCCCTGTACAGTTCTTTCCTAGCCAGGCTCTGCTGTACAAGTCACAGCCAGCAGAGAAAAGGGGCAAGAAAAAAAAGAAGAACAAGAAAAAAAGAAACTAGCAAGCTAGGACCCGTCTGTTCAAAGGTTGCAGCAACCAAGACTTTTTTCTCCCTCTGACTCTGTCCACTTTCTCTTTTTTCTTCTCAGCATGAATGTCCAAATATTCTGAAGTTAAACAAGCGGGGTCAAGCCTGTGTGTGTGACATCATGTTCTCGGGCCGGCCCAGCACATACAGGGAGAGGGCCCGGTTATAGGGCACACACTTTACGGTAGGCACTCAAAATCCCTGGGCTTGAGAAAGTGGATATGGGGAGAAAGTGGTACAAAATTACTGACATGCTCAGGCAAACAGCTAGGGCAAGAGAAGCAGGCTGACATGGGTGAAGGGGTGAGAGTGAGGGGCGTATGTGGACACAGAATATGTACAGACACAGACCAGACATGTAGTACAGCTCTAATTTTATACAGCTCTAATTTCAATGCAGAAAGACAGACCGTATGTTTTCGTCAAGACCAACAGACATGTACGCGCATATTTAGTCAGTTACAGACAGACAGGCATTCACAGAGATACAACATATGGCATATATGCATGCGCGCATGCACACAAACATAGATTACATATATACAGACAGACATTCAGATAGACATAGAGCCACAGACAGACACAGACATGCAGACAAACACACACACATACACCCATTGGGCGAGTGCAAGCATTAAGTTGCTCAGCTGAACTGACACGTCAACTCGAAGTTTCAGAGTCCCGTTTACTGTTTCAGGCAATCTTTGAGGCTGTGCGTGTTTTCCCAGCAGCTGGACTTGCGATTATTTCAAACCGATTGTCTTGCAAAGAAAAAAAGCTAAATCGTTCTGCAAACATTTCGTGCCATGGCTTCGTGCAGTAAACTTCAAAGTCGACTTCATGAAGCTTTGCCTATGATTAATAGCAGCGTGTACGCGTTGTTACTCAGGTGGGCAACCGTCACACGCCCACGCCTCACTGTGTAATTTTTTATTTCATTTTTTGCTTGGAGTTAATTGTCAGCACCTGTGAAAGCTTCTTATATATGGACGTCATTTCCCAAAATACATTTTGTTACTTCAACAACATCCCAGCTAGACTTACTGCCCGAAACGAAAAATGTGCATGAAGGATGAAGTAGAAATGCTTTTATTAGCCTAAGAAAGCTGAGAAAATGTACAGCGAGATGATAGATGCTGTCCTCTGCCTTCTATTATGCTGAGAAACAAGGATGGCTTTGGGATTCTATTGCCCTTGAAACTATCATCTTTTGATTCGGATGTCGTCGTGCTAGTTTGAACACATCTGTAACACTTTCCCTATGCATTCGGTTACCTGTGAGAACAGGTTTAAGGGGACTATCTCTCTCTCTCTTTCTGTCGCTCTGTCTCTCTGTCTTTCTCTGTTTCTGTCTCTGTGTCTCTGTCTCTTTCTGTTTCTCTCTCTCTCTCTCTCTGTCTCTCACTCACTCTCTCTCTCTCTCTCTCTCTCTCTGTCCCTCTCTCTCTCTATGTTCCCCCCTCTCTCTGTCTCTGTCTCTCTATCTCTCTATCTCTCTCTCTCTCTCCATCTCTCTCTCTCTCTATGTGTGTGTGTGTCGCTGTGTGGTGTTGGCGATGTGTCAAGCGGAAGGCTAACGGTCGGTCGGATAGGACCGCCTGACACAGCAAGCTTTTCCCTGGCTCGCTGCCCCTAACTGGACACACACACTCACACACACACAAACACACACATACATACACGCACGCACGCACACACACACACACACATACACGCATGTGAACGAGAGAGAACGACAGACAGACGGAAACACACACACATATATAGATATATATATAAGAGAGAAAGAGAGATTGTGAAAAAGAGAGAGAACGACAGACAGACAGACAGACGGACTGGCAGACACATACACATACGCGCGCACGCACACAAACACGCAACCCCCCCCCCCCACACACACACACACACAAAGAGCCATGCAGAGAGTCACTTAAAATTGGTTGGCGGAGAGAGGCAGACAAGGAGAAATAATAGAGAGAGAGAGAGAGAGAGAGAGAGCGAGGAGGGGGGGGGGGGAAAGGGGCCCGGGGGGCTAAGAAAAAGGAAGAATGAGGCTGACCCACAACCGCTTACACACACGCAACTTCACGTTACATGTGACAGCCACAGAATACATTCTTCACGGGAAAGAGGCATGCGGGACCTATACTGAAACCCCGTCCACCTGTACTTCTTTCAACACAGCGTTTCCTAACCCTAAACCGAATTTTAACAAACACTTTAAAATAAAGCCCCTTCCTGACAAACAAAAAATGATATCAATTTCACTTTGAGGCGCCAGTAGCGACTTCACTAGACAAACAAACATAAATATCCATTCCAAAATGACGTGACAAGAGGCCGTTTGCAACGAAATGACGCAAGGCGGCTTCTCTGCGGGCCAAAACCAGCTGTTTCTCGAGGTAAAAATGATAATGATCGGTCAGATCCTGAACTTCAGGTTTCAATCTCGTTCGATGTCGTCTTTTATATCTTGTTTCTGTCTGGGCAAGTCTAGTTTTTACCGGTCCTTTTTTCTATGACTGCGTGCCAACTGGGTCATCACTTATGTATCGATCGTTTACTACGGCGTACCAAAACTACTACGTTTACTACGGCGTGTCCAAAACTCTTCGAGAAAAACAGATATATAGTGCTTCCTTTTAACAAAACTGAGCACAAAAAAAGTATTGTGACCATTATTTCAGCGGCGGTCATGTGACCCCATGTACTGTACAAGAGATCTTTGATCCGAAACTTGAAGTGTGTCAAATATTCAAGTGGAGTGCCCAAAATGGCTTTGAAAGTTTGAATAAAATGAAACTGACGTGAATGAAAGCTTCAGTATAGGGGTTCAAAATCTGGGCTACAAAAGCTTTCACAATACGTGTTCGCACTATTTATATTCAGGGATGTTCATAGTATTCATTTACTTCGGCAAATGTGCCGAACTAGGCATACAAGTTTCGGGCGTCTTTGGTTCATCTGCCGAAATGTCGGCAACGTTTTCGGCGATTTGAAAAAAGTTTCGCCATTCTGTCGGCTGCTGACGTCAACGACATCCCTGAATTGAAGAAGAAAAAAAAAGCATCTTTTGTCTTTCTTTCCTTGGCTAAGATTATTACTCAACCACGAACATATATATAGTCCAAAGTTTAACCTGAGCCATGTCATGGAAGGCCAGGGAAGATTTATGGAGAGACAGTGGAGATTGTCGCTTGTCCGCGTGTAATCGTGAGACAACTATCAGTTCTCTCATGTCCACTGTCAGCAGGTGACGAGAGAATTAATGTCCATGCTCACTCCAGTTACCCATAATTATGTTACATGCTGTAGCTGTGTATATTTCATTTTATCTGTGTTTTTGCCGAGTCTCTTGTTTATCGTGGTCGTCGGTCTTCAGTGTATACAATCTCCGGAGAAAATGATTTCTGACTGTCGGCATAAAGAATGTGTAGTACTCAACATGGTTCATTTGACATTCCGAAGAAAGGGGGGGGGGGGGGGGGGACGGAAGCCCGCCAAACTTTTTATATACAGTCTTGAGTCGAGCGTTTGAAAATGCCTGAGCCTGAAGGCGGGTGTAACTTACACCTCTTGGTATCAGTCTGCCTTAGAGATGAGGACGACAGTTGGCCAGATGGCCAGAATAGCGCGCTGCATTTTCCTGCATAGAACTAAGGAGCGTCTGCCGCGACGGAGCCTGAGCTAAACATTGTCATTGGCGGGCACTGCTCACAGCCCGGCTCACGGCACTGTAAACATTCCCCGTCCCTTCACCTCTCTCGCCACCATCCGCCCTACCCTTGGTCTCATGCCTATATAGTTGATCTTACCAGAACAACCGCCGATTCAAATAATTATACAACCGGTGAATCAAGTTTCGTTCCGACATCGCACAGCTGAAGATAAACAGACTTGTTCTGCACATTCAATGCTCTGTTTGCTTTGTCGACCACGCGTTATTGAGATTCTGC
The DNA here is from genome assembly GCF_037325665.1 of Littorina saxatilis. NCBI lineage: Eukaryota > Metazoa > Mollusca > Gastropoda > Littorinimorpha > Littorinidae > Littorina > Littorina saxatilis. Next base: position 25,470,219 of record NC_090250.1, on the reverse strand, counting down.
ACACCTGTCACGCTCAGGTAGAAATAATAATTAAGCTAATAATTGTATTTACACGCCGAATTCGCAGCTGCAAGGGAGGTTTCTGTCAAAGTCTTTTCAACTTGTGTTCGCAGCTGGTTCCGCGACAGCAGTCTGTGTTATCTGACGCCATAGAATACCTGCATATGCCTGGTGCTTGCATATCTTATTTAATATATATCAAAACAAAATTATAGGGCTTTTCTGTCAAACGAAGACAAATGCCAATTGTGTACATCTGTCATGTATTTGTTCATTGCGCAACGGAAAATATAACTTGACAAGCATGCATACATATAATAAGAGGATATTCACGTGGATATGATGATGATTATTGGCATCATTAGCAGTTTCGGGAAGAAATAAATTCACCAAGTGTTCTTTGGTGAGTTTTCAAAGACACGCTTCCAGAGATTGAATTTTAACAGAAGCGCTGGTGTCCAGATTTAATATAGAAAAAACCGATATAACCGCGATCTTGTCGTGACACAGTGTCCAACACAGCGGGCCCCGGGGCTCTACCGCTTCCCTCGCTAAACCCCCCACAATCTACAAGTATAATCACACGCAGGCATATATCACCACTTCCGTAAAGCTTATCTTTCCATCTGTCCGGCCGGCCGAGTCCAGTATCTAACGACAGGTAACACAGGTAAGTTTCGCAGGTGCACGTGGGAAAAGTGACGGACAGCTGACTTATAGGTGTGTGGGCAGTTTGAGCCACAGCTGGGCTAAGGACAGGTAAGTCAGAAAGAAGCACAAAAGAAGAAAAAATCGGAAGGCCGAGGGTTGTAATGGCCGTAGATGTTTCTTTTTTTTCGGGAGTGGGGGGGTGTCACTAAGTCGGGGTAGGGGGGCGGCGGGAGAAGGTGAGGCTTGGGGGATGGAGTTGTAGCCCAGGGGGGGGGGGGGGTGGTGGGGGGGGGGTAGGTGGTGGAGGGGTTGGGGGATGTGGCGTAACTCCTAGCGCAGGTGTCAATCCCTAGCTCGTACACGTAGAGCGTCTGGACCTGTTTCAGGTATAAATATAAGTGAATCAGGCAGAAGGTTTTAAAAATAATTTGAAAAGAAGGGGGGGGGGGAGAAATGGGGGTTATGTAGATGGCAAACAGATGTAACCCTAATAAATTCAATCTACTTTCAAGAACAATATTTCAAGAAGTTGCACGATTCAACAAATCGCTATACTGTCTGCAAGTCTTCCCGGCAGGGAGTAAGAGGTGTTACTCAAACTGAGACTTGTGTGTGTAATGTATATATTTATTTTGAAACAAGCAGATTCAACATTTACTAGCTCCGACCTTCACGGCATTACAATACGAATTTAAATTAAGATCCGTTGAATAAAACATTCCTTCATTACTAAAATTGTAATTCAACAATCCGACGTCAATAGATGATCAATGCACATTTAAATGCACTTGCCACGAATCTAAAATTTTCAACGCCGGGGATATATTATCACTTTCTTACTTATAAAAACGTTAAGGGCTAGGAATAGGCAGTTTTGTGTCGAAAGAACCGACAATTTTTTCGTTTGTATGACAGATGCAGTTTGCTGTTCAAGAAGAAAGAACTGAACTGCGGTCCTTCTTTTGTGATAGGGTGGTATGTGTTTCTGCTGCACTGTCCAAAATATTTAGCACAAAATAACCAAAGAAAGACAGTTTTGATAAGTCTAAAATCTTCAAAGATTAATCATCAAACAAATGTGTTTATATAGTTCGTTTTATACGGTTGATTCCATTTATTTTTCTTACCAAAAACTAGCCTTAAGTGTACTGTTTAAACATCTGTTGTTGTTGTTGTTGTTGTTGTTGTTGTTGTTGTTGTTGTTGTTACTCGTAATAATTATAAACAATACAGTAACACGGGTAATTTATTCTGTCACAGCACCGTAAAGTTACGTTGACGCGCGATCGGAAGACAGCAGAGAACTTTATTTTCTGTTGACAAATCATAATCAGATTCTATTTTTACGCGTTTAAATATGACTACATTTCTTCACAACCTGAAATATTAATCTGAAACAAACATTTGCATGAAATCTATAAAAATCAAAAAAATTATTAAAAAGACAAACATTTACTGAAAAACAAATCAAGCTTTGTTTTCTCAACACAGAATGTGTTTTTCGTGGGCAAACTTGCACCAAAACTTGTTGTGATTTGCAGAAGCTTTGTCAGTCCCCAAAGTAAAAAAAGTGTGTCAGGTGTCATTATTGTCACTATGTCTCTGTCACGTGTTCTAAATGTATCGTACCCAAAAGAACGCCACGCCACCCCTACCCCCTTTACCGTGCACTCGTCTTTCTTTCCATTCAGCTTATTGTCCGTCACCTGGTTCCAAAAAATGCTTTTTTCAGTTTGATTCCAGCTGAAAAAGTTCCATATCGCTTTCGTGTGTTCATTGTTGGATGACGTAAACGTTTTCAATCACTTTTTGTTCAAATGTCAATAGATTAAAAACTCGTTAACATGTCTATATGAAAAGAAAACGCGGGCACTTACCTGTAGCAAATCTTTCAATGAACTCTTCATTTTCAATAATGTACTCCAAACTAGTCTGGTTATCCATGGTTTCTCGCAGACACTTCACACAGTAGGCCTGAAGGAGTACACTGTAAAAGCTGCTATTTCCTCCCCGCGTAAAATTAGCCTCCAAATTTTCGAACAGTACTTCCAATCCATGGTTCTCCAGGAATACAGAAAGCCATTCTTTTTTCTCTGGCTCGCGCTTCCTCCCCAACAGCCGTATCAGCACAGCGTATAGGCTGACTGAGCTCGCGGCGGAGGGAGACGTTAGCAGACGAACAATCTTCTGCGCTGTCAAGGGTTCGTCCTGTTCATTGGCTAGTAGTGTGGCGCTCAAGTTGCCAATAGAGAGGCGTTTTACAGCCGAGCTCCATTTCGCGCGAGAAGGGTGTTTCTTCGCTAGAGCTCTTCTCTCTGAGCTTCCTTGTCGCTTGAGCGGCTCTCGTCGTCCCCCCTTCGCTGACATCTTCGCTACAGCTTCAGCGGCAGGCCTGGAAAAAAAAGTAAAATCATCTCAGGTATTGTTTTTTGAACGGGTTTCAAAAACAAAGAAATTTGAAGAGCGTCCGATTTGCGGAAAAGGAGTTTTGCGGGCGGTTTAGGAACAGGTGTGATGCGACCGCGTTTCGGTGCAAAGGGTTTTGCCCTGCGTTACGAAGGCGTTTAGCGTGTGGTATGTGTATGGAGAGGGGGAAAAGATTATTTTTTTTACCTGGAGAGGAGAGAGGCTTTCAGGACTGCAAGCATGTGAAAATGAGCCATGATACATGTATACTGATAGTGATAGCAACAAATCTGAAAAAGAATTCCATGTTTGACATGTACAGCATAGGAACAACATTA
>NC_090250.1:25431824-25464324 GCF_037325665.1 Littorina saxatilis | reverse complement strand
AACTTGTGGATTTTCTCTCACTAAAAAAAAGTTCTGTCACCGATGCCAGAGCTCTCTCGTACACACGGAGTTTACATATATAATTATATATATTTTTTTATTATGAGGAAAAAAATGTTAACACCCAATATGTCGCGCCATCAATAAACAAAGCGTACACATCCACAATGCTAATGATAGACATGTTTAAAGCAAGTATAGGTGCGCGGGCACTGCCTCATCATTGTAAACAAATCCTACAAAATGAGTATATACAGACAGTAGCCCGCACAGAAAGCTTATAATGTCTGTCAGGCTAATCCAGTAAAGGTAAGGGTGTTGCTCATAGTTGAATATACTGTGACAGGGGAGGCTACCGCTCCTTTCACAGCAGACTCTGCACCCGAGTTGTTGGCCTTTAAGTCAACACCCGTGGATTGTGGAATTCTGTTTGTGATGGGGTCTGGTGGTTTCCGATTGTCTGTATGTTCATGGAAACCTTCGGGTTTGCATAACAGCTGTTATAGGGCTAAGAAATTAGCCCTAACATTTTCAATCCTGTTTGATTGCACTTTGCCTCCCGAGGTGATCGTAGCGTTTCGGCACTCGGTTACATCTGGCGCTTGCGAGCAGGGTTGGGACTCGGCATGATATGTTCAGGTAATGGCATAATATGACCACTGAACATTTTCGTGCTGTTCCCATTCTGCGAACTTGGGATGGACAGTGGTCCCCCGGTTCGGAACTTCGGGACGAAGTTCATTGTGACAGGGGAGGCTACCGCTCCTTTCACAGCAGACTCTGCACCCGAGTTGTTGGCCTTTAAGTCAACACCCGTGGATTGTGGAATTCTGTTTGTGATGGGGTCTGGTGGTTTCCGATTGTCTGTATGTTCATGGAAACCTTCGGGTTTGCATAACAGTTGTTATAGGGCTAAGAAATTAGCCCTAACATTTTCAATCCTGTTTGATTGCACTTCGCCTCCCGAGGTGATCGTAGTGTTTTGGCACTCGGTTACAATACTGTAGCTAGGTAAGGTGTAGATTTATTATCACTATGGATAGGTCAGTATCTGTGCCGTCCGATGATATTCGTTCAAGTTATTCCATCCCATGTTTGTGAATGGTAAAACAATTCATTGAGTAAGCGGAGAGAATGGCTTTTTACGTATATATCAAACACACAGGGCCCTTACTCTGCACTGTTGGAGTCAAAGTAGATCCTGGTCCACGTTGTGTACACAATTGCGGAGTGGAGGCGAACGGATATCTATCCTGAGCCAACCTCAAACACGTGGAGGGCCTCATTTAAATACCTTCAAGGATTCTTTTGTTCTTTTCGTAAGTGATGTTTGAATCAGCGTTGAAGCTTCATGCACCGACGTACGTAAAAAGAGAGAGAGAGAGAGAGAGAGAGAGAGAGAGAGAGAGAGAGAGAGAGAGAGAGAGGGGGGAGAGACAGACAGACATACATATACACACAGACAGAGAGGAGAGAAAGAGAGCGTCAAGGAGAAAGAGAGAGAGAGAGGGAGAGAGAGAGACAGAGAGACAGAGACAGAGAGAGAGGCAGAGAGAGAGAGACAGAGACAGACAGACAGACAGACAGACAGACAGACAGACAGACAGGCATGCAGTTAAAGCCAATCAGAAGAGTTACGGCGGCTGAAGGTAAACTCAACATGTTTCGGAATAGGGGAGCGGTGGTGAAGTACACGTGTTTGTTTTCACCTTTACCAGAATGAAATCCGGACCTCTCAGTTGACATTATGGGATCACACCTAAGTGGTAAAGGGGTCAGGGGAAAAATGCAGCTGTGTGTGGTCGACTGCACCTTTGATATTGACCGGATTACCTTCTAGTGCCTAATGATTTTATGGAACTTTTTCTTCGCATATGGCTGGATGTTCTGACTATTTCCAGTGACTTGGAATGACAGACCACAATATATGTTTTCCAACTTCCTTGCTCATTATGGCTTCTAATGTAGAATAAATAGATTTTTGTGTGATTTTAATCTTCTTTTGTACGACTTTTATCTTCTGTTTGCCGGATATTTTCATCTTTGATTTCAGTACATTGGCTCTCTGGTGGAATATGTTCCTTTTCTTTGTTAATAAAAATGACATGTGTGATAAAACAAACTGTCAACTGTCTTACGTCACATTACATCACAGTTATGAGGGTAGCAAGCATTGAATGATGAAAGGTGAGGGGTGCTGGTATTCAAAAGGAACATGGAGGGCCGTCATTTGCATCAGTAAACATGTACACCAATGTTGAACCAATGAGTCAAGAACAGAAACACCCTGTATGCGACATTTCTCAGCATCGCGAATTTTAAGTTGCATCGAGGTTGCTAAAATAACTGAACTGTGTGTAGGTGGATGATGCGAGTTTAATGATGCTAAAGCTTTTCTTTTAAACATAAGTTTATTTTAACAAAGGTTACAATCATGACATGTATACAAAGTTCACAGAGACAGCAACAAGCTAGAAGCTTATAGTGGTGTTCCTGCATGACAGTACAACATAAGGCGGTAACGGCTGAACAATTTGTCTCAATAAACCAAATCTATTAATAACATAATAAACGTTGCATAATGATTATAAAGAAAGACAGTAAAAGGAAGGAAGGGGGGGAAGAAGATGAATAAAAGAAGAGGGATGGGTAGGAGATGTGCTAAAGCTTTTGATGGGTGCGTTTACTAGCATTTAAAAAAGTGACGACGGGGAATTATAAAAATATCTTACACACACACACACACACACACACACACACACTAACACACATACACACACTCACACACACACACACACTCACACACACATACACACTAACACACACACACACACACACACACACACACACACACACACACACACGAATGCATGGCCAGTAATAGGCAAAAGAAACACACTACGGTCGCGCCCAGTCTTGCACGTAATGTTTTCGTCGTTTCAAACTGTTGTAAAATATTAAACAGATAAGGTACATGAAAACGAAAAACCGAAACCGTGTTTTTTAATACACATTGGAGAGGAAACCACAAACTACAAAGATATATTCAGAAAGCCTGAGACTACAGCTATATATATATATATCTGCTTGCATGTTATTTATATTACTCATTACTTTTCTTCTCTCACTTCACATGACTTATAAAACTTCGAGCCCAGGTTAACAGATAAGCGAATACAACAGTGATCTCAGTCTGAATTTATGAGCGTTAATTTGTTGTCGTAGTCACTTTAAGATCCACTCTTTTTTCCACTACATGCTGTTTGAATCGAGGAAACTTTACACAGCTACACCCATCTTCAATAAAGGGTGGAGTTCACAGCATGCGTTTTCCTTCCTTGAATGCATTTTTATTCAGATACATGCCTGCCATAATTTTAATGTTATGGTGATATGACATGCAGTGTAGTGTCGATGCATATTCAAAAAGCAGAAGTTGTATCACGTGACTGTCACGTGATGCCTTTGCTAACCGACAAAAAGAACAAGATGAGCACAAAGAGAGGCGTTTACACCTCTTACAATGAGAACAAGGGAAACAACTATACAGTGGTACCTGCGATGAAAGGACACCCTTGGGACAAGCCAAAAGTGTCCCACCTTGCAGGTGGTCTGTCACGACAGGTGTTTTTTTAGTAGAGATAAGAGACAAATTGACAACAGAAGGTGTCCTTTCATGGGAGGTGTCCTCTCATCGGTGGGACCTCACAACCGCAGGTGCCACAGTACTGCAAACACTTCAAACTGAAGAATCAAAACAACGAGGAAATGACGACTTCCTTGGGTGTAGACGTTGCTTGTTGTCAAGGTGGATTTCATACTTCCATCTTTGAGAACAAGCAACGCCCAAGATAAGACTTTATTTCCTCATTGTTATTTGTCTGTACGTCCGCCTTAAAGACCAAAAGGTGTGTTATCAAACTATATTGACCGTCAGTTGAAACTACTTACACATGCTTGTGTGTGTGTGTGTGTGTGTGTGTGTGTGTGTGTGTGTGTGTGTGTGTGTGTGCGTGCGTGCGTGTGTATGTGTTTGTGTGTGCGTGCGTGCGTGTGTATGTGTATGTGTGTGTGTATGAGTACGAGTGTGTGTATATATATACATGTATATATGTGTGTGTGTGTGTGTGTGTGTGTGTGTGTGTGTGTGTGTGTGTGTGTGTGTGTGTGTGTGTGTGTGTGTGTGTGCTGGCACGCGGATATGTAATTGTGTTTCTGTGTGTTTGTTGGAATATCTGAAGGAAATCTCTTTGATGAAAATGAACCTGCATCAGCGAGTGTCTCATCATAAGTAGTACGACATATCCGCGTCAACAAGGACCAACGCACCGCCGTGCACAATCTAAATTGTTTTTGACATCAAAGAGTGATGAGAAAAACATCTTTTGTCTTCAAGTTGTAGTTGGGCGTTGCCTATAAATATTAACGTTCCTTTCTCTCTTCTGTCTCTGTCTCTCTGTCTCTCTGTCTCGCTGTCTCGCTGTCTCTGTCTCTGTCTCTGTCTCTGTCTCTGTCTCTGTCTCTGTCTCTGTCTCTCTCTCTCTTTGTCTTTCTCTGTGTGTGTGTGTGAATAGAATAGAATAGAATAGAATAGAATAATCTTTATTGCCATGAAACACACAGTTTATAAGGCACGTAATTAATTAACAAAGAAACTGTAGTAAAAGCAAACATCACCGTTTTTTGAAACATTCGTAAACAAACTGTGCTATCTGGGTTTGTAGTTTGGGTATTTGTAATATTTGGCTGGGAAGAGTGTATTGGCCTGAATAGGCTATGCTTGATATGAATTTTTCTCTAATGGAAGTATATTTGGTGCATTTATCCAACAAATGTATTTCATCCTCTATCACATTACATTTTTTGCATAATCTGTCATTTACTGGTGTATTTAAATGTCGACCCTTTTCAATTTCTAAATCGTGTGCACTTATTCTTAACTTTGTTAATGCTTTTCTGTGATCTAAATTTTTTACCTCATTGATATAAGATTGCAATTCGTATTTCCTCGAGTCTGTTACTTTTGCGTAGAATTTTAATTTTGAACTTCCTTCAGACTTTTTATTAATCCAGAATTTTATGAATTTGCATTCTAATTTCTCTTGTATGGCTTTTTGTAACTTTTTAGAATTAAATGTAGATTGATTTTGCCAGACATGATTAAATCCTAATTTATCTACTGCTTGTTTTATGAAATGTGACCATGAACTTTCCCGTGACGGATTTAATAGTGATAAATATGCTTGATATATGTAGGAGTCTTTTTTAGTCTCTAGTATATGAGCCCAATATTTTATGCATTGTGATAATATTCTCAATCCTATTGGAAACCGTCCTAGTTCTGCTAGCACTGGAATTTTCATACTTTTCTTATGCGTACCAAGAATGAATCTGCAAAATCTTATATGTGCACTTTCATGAGGGCATTCCTTGGAGATGCAACATTGAAAAAAGGCATCAATGTCGTCAAATATATGTGTATTTTTTATAATGTACGGAAACCATACTTCTGCGCCGTAACAAATAATTGGGGACACTAACAAGTCAAATAAATTTAAAATTGTTTTTGTTTGAACAAGACTATTTCTGAACGCTTTTCGAAGAGAGTAAGCTGCTTTGTTTCCTTGTTTGCTAAGATGCTCCTGGGCAATATTTAAATTTCCATTTTGGTTGAACACTATACCCAAATATTTATACTGGTCTGTTCTTTTGATAATACAATCTCCACATTTAAATATTGTATTCATTTTGGGAAGACTACGACAAAATATTACAATGTTCGTTTTTTCAGTATTTATTTTTAATCCCCATTGTTGACAGTATATATTTAAGTAATCTAATTTTTGTTGCAGACCTAACTTTGATTTGGATAGCATTACTAAATCATCTGCATACATTAAACATGATATTTTTGTTTTTGAATTTATATCAATGTATGGTGAATCAAAATCAGGTATATTTGTAGTGAAGTCGTTTATGAAAATGTTGAACAGTATAGGACTTAATGTATTTCCTTGATGAACACCTTTTCTGACATGTATACTCATTGGACACTCTTGATTGTATTCAGTTCTAATGAATGAATTTGTATACATATCTTTTATTATATTGAAACAGTATCCTCTTATCCCTAGTGTATATAGTTTAAGTAGAAGTGCTTCGTGCCATACATTATCAAAGGCTTTCTGAAAGTCTACAAAACATGCATACATTCTTCCATTTTTTAATTTTAAGAGATCGTCTACAATTTTTTTTAATACGAAAATTTGGTCCGTAGTTCGATATCCTTTTCGGAAGCCTGCCTGTTCTTTCCTAATTATGTTATCATCTTCTAAGAATTTTGAAATCCTTGAATTCATTACTTTGCAGAATAATTTACTAAGATTACTGCTTAAAGTAATACCTCTATAATTGCTTGGGTTAAGAGGGTCTCCCTTCTTATAGATTGGTATGCTTATACTTGATTTCCAATTTTTGGGATAATGTCCAGTAATTAATATTAAATTAAATAACTTTGTTAAAATATGTACAGTTCGATCTAAGCTTGCTTTAATAATCTCATTTGATAGTTTATCTGGTCCTGGTGCTTTTTTGTTTTTCAATGACTTACTTTCAATTTTAATTTCTTTTCCTGTAATTGGGTGTAATGAATGGCGGTTATGGTGTTTATAGTTGAAGGGATATAACTAGTGCTTTTTGTAATACAAAGAGGTTGTCAGGAGTGGTTTAACTTTGAGAGTGGAAACTTTTAACAGTTCAGTAAAATTCCATGGTTAGCTACGGACGGTCAAACTGGGTTCGCGGCACGTGAATTTACAACTGTGCGAGTTGTTCGCGTTATAATCGCAACCGCCTGATTTTGTGAGTTGTGATTGTAAACTGCCTGACAATTGAAAGTCATTCGACCTGGGCTCTCGGATGAGAAAACCTGCTCTTGCTTTTGATGTCAACCTTGGAACCGGGAAACATTGCCGGGATGACTTGGAATGTTGTATGGATGCCGCCATATTGGAAGATGAGGTACTTTGCTAGTTTTGTGTGAACTTGAACATTTCTTTTGTATGCGCGGACATGACTTGTGTACTTGAATAATTTCGGAATCGTATAATTTTCTTGTGCTCGGTTGGTGTGTTTTTGAATATTGTTAGTTGTTACAGTAGGGTGTTATATTTTGTAACAGGCCGCCCCAATCTGACTTGTGCGGGGTGGTGCCAGAGTGGCGAGGGTGCGATGGAGGCCGTAAGGTTGAAGGCTAGCTACATCGTCACCTCTACATAACGTAAAAGTTATGTTTTGTTTATTTGCTTTCTTGTCCTTGTAAATATGTTATGACGTTGACAATGAATGAGTGAGTTTCACAAGGTAGTGGACAATGAATGAATGAGTTTCAAAAGGTCATGAATTGATTATTGTAAGCAAGAAAATATTTGAGAATTTGAAGAATGAGTTGATAATTGCTATGTCAGAAACAAACCAATTTGTATGTTCTAATTAAAACATTGGCTATGGTTTGGAAAGAATGAGTTGGTGAAAGACTACAAATTCTTCTAATCTTCTCTCTGCTTTCCTAAACTTCTGAGCGGGAGTCAGATGATTGACTGTGTGTGTGTGTGTGCACATATAAAGAATCTGGAAGGAGATTAATAAGGATAACTACGGATCTTCTTTATTTCAAATCTCTTACATTGGCGAGCTTGCGGTTGTATTAATTGGAAAATTTTTGAAGATTATTTTTTTTGGTACGTTCCCTTGAGTGCAGTTAGGCTTATTTTATATTATTGACTTGTAGTGCTGAAGTGTTATTTGGTTTTGCGCAGATGCTGATGCATGCAGTCTGGAGGATGGACATCCTTGTCATCTGCCTGTGAAGGGAGCTCCTTGGTCTGTGGACGGATGCATCCTGTGCCTGACTGAACGACATATTTTGGACAGGAGTGAGTCATTTGCTTATCTGACACTCAAGTTAACATTCTATATATTTTTGAGAATAATTTGTCTCTCTGAGTGTTGGTTCTTGCTTGTGAGTAGGTTATTTTTTCCCCCTACTTTACATGAAGCGCCCTGTAGGTTAGTTTTACCTACAAGTGAATAATACATGACACATCATTTTTCCCTTTTACGTGTACACAGTTTGTAAATAGTTGTGGGTCAGCAATGCCTTGATTCATAAGTGTTTGGGAATGGGGGTATGTCTAGTTTCTAGGCCAAGTTTTTGAGCGGAGCCTAGTTTAAAATGTATTGATTATTTCCCCTTGTAGTTCAGCTGATCGGTTTCCTAGACTGTGTCGCTTTAGTACTGTACTTGAGGAAGTCAGGTAAATTCTAAAGTTTAGTGGACTATTGTGTTCACGTTAGTCAAAGCTAAGTCTTGGTGTTGCCCTCTAGCATTCTATGTAGTGGATAGTCATAGTTTGCTTAAGTGATAGCGGTTTGTTCACGATGGCATCTCAAGAAGAGGTTCAAGCTTTGATAGCGCAGTTTAAGGTGGAGGGTGAAGCCTTAGGAAAAGATGGTGCATCACTGAACAAGTATGTGGAGGATAATTTGCGTGAGGAAAGAGCAGCAAGAAGAAAAAGAGAAAATGATATTGCTCTACAAGAAAAAGAACTCGCTGCTGCACGTGAGCTTAAAGAGAGAGAGTTAGCTGAACAAGCTAAGATTGAAAATCTTCGTCAAGAAAAAGAACTCGCTGCTGCACGTGAGCTTAAAGAGAGAGAGTTAGCTGAACAAGCTAAAATTGAAAATCGTCGTCTCGATATTGAAGAAGAAAAGGCGAACAGGGAGGCAAAGTTGCGAGCAGACGAGTTGGTTGAAAAAGCAAGCAAGAATAAATTGGCCAATCGTCCCAAGATTCCCTATTTTGATGATAAATCAGATGACATTGAGAGTTATCTGTATCGCTTCGATAAGCACGCAGCTAGCTTGAAGTGGTCAAAGGATGAGAAGGCTTTGATATTGCCTACTCTACTCAGAGGTCGTGCTCTGAATTATTTTCAAGAGTTACCAGTAGAAGATACTAATGACTATGCCAAACTGTCAGCGCATTTGTTGAAGAGATTCAAATGTACTGAAGAAGGTTTCAGAACGCAGTTTCGCTCATGCAAACCTGAATCTGGTGAAACCATGCATGTCTTTTTCTCCCGCATGAGAAGATTTTTTACTAGATGGACAGATATGGCTGGAGTTGGCACAGATTTCGCTTTGCTCTGTGACTTGGTGCTCAGAGAGCAGATTCTGTCTAGTTGTGCGTCGTCTCTGGTTACTTTTCTGAAAGAAGACAAGCATACTACCGCTCAAACCATGATAGACGCAGCTGAAAGATACAGGGAAGCACATCCTAGTCAAAACCTAGCAGCAAAAGGTTCTAGTGATCCTCTGTTGGCTAATGTCGGTCTTCCAAGTGGGAGAGGAGGTCATTCAGGGTCAGGTGGTCGAGGTGGTCACAGGTTTTCTAAGAAGAGTAGTCAGGCTGACACAAACCCACCGACAGAACAAAGCTCTCCTGATAATAAGGGTGGCAGAGGTGCTAGTCAATCTGGTAGAGGTAGGGGTGGTCAGAACTATCAGAGGAAGTGTTGGTGGTGTCAAGATACTTCGCACAAGTTGGCAGATTGTCCCAAAAAAATGCATACTGCTTCAGTATCCGTTGTCACTGTTGAAGAGTCCAGCTGTAGTGAAGACGAGCAGTCTGTGGCGTCAGTAGGATTTTCAGGTAGTGATGAACTTCCCGAGTCTATTCAGACATGTGAAGGTACCTTAAATGGTAGTGAGGTCACGGTCATGTTGGATAGTGGGTGTTCCACTGTTGGGGTCAGGAAGTCCCTAGTGAGAGATGATCAGTTTACTGGGAAGGTACAGGTGTGTAGACAGTTCAGTGGGGATTTAGTTCGGTTACCCATTGCGATTGTGAGTCTGGATACACCATACTTTTCTGGAAGTGTTGAGGCATGTGTGATCGACAATCCAGTATGTGACGTCATTTTGGGTAGAATACAGGGATGTACATTTGGATGTGTCGAGGTTACTAGCGCAGTCCAGACAAGAGGTCAAAAAGCTAGAGAAGAACGTCCTTTTAGACCGCTGTTGACCGCTAAAGTTCCCCAACTTGATATCAATGCTGAGAAACTGTCCAAAATGCAAAAGGATGACAAAACGTTGCATGATCTGTTCGAGAAAGTTGGCCAAGGAAAATCGGAAGAGTCGTCTGGTTGTGTGGTGTCGTTTGTTGTGAGGGACCAGTTGTTATATCGAAAGTACTACTCCAAGGTCAACGATGAAGTGGTTTGGCAGCTAGTTGTTCCTGAACGCTTGCGCGAGTCTGTTTTGATCACTGCCCATGACGGTTTGTTTGGTGGTCATTTAGGCGCGAACAGTACGTTCAAAAGGGTGTCCGCATTCTTCTTTTGGCCCGGTTATCGGCAGTCGATCAAGGATTACTGCAGATCATGTGATATCTGTCAGAAAACCTTTCCCAAAGGTAGAGTTCCTTCGGCACCTTTGCAACCACTGCCTGTGATAGAAGTCCCATTTTCCCGAGTTTGCATTGATCTGATTGGTCCGATTAAACCAGTGTCAGCTCGTGGTCATCAGTACGCTTTGGTGTTGGTGGATGTTGCGACACGCTATCCGGAAGCAGTACCCTTGAAATCAACGACCACAGAAGCAGTAGCGGAAGCGTTGTTGGGCATTTTCACCCGGACGGGTTTACCAGATGAGGTTCTCTCAGATCTAGGTACACAATTCACATCTGATGTCATGCGAGAGGTGATGAGATTGATATCGGTATCGCAGTTGCACACGACTCCTTATCATCCCCAGACGAATGGTCTCTGTGAAAGGTTCAATGGAACTTTGAAATCCATGGTGAAGAAGTTGATGGCAGATAGACCTAAGGATTGGGATAGATATTTGCCTTTTGCGTTGTTCGCATACAGAGAAATCCCACAGGAGTCTACAGGGTACTCACCTTTTGAACTTCTGTACGGTAGAAACCCAAAAGGACCGTCGGAACTGCTGTATCATGCGTGGACCGATAGCAGTCGGGAGAATCAGCAGGTTCCAGTGTCACAGTATGTGCAGGATTTGAAAGAGGTCTTGGCTGACAGTGTTAGTAGAGCACAGAAGGCTGTTCAGAATGTATCAAAGAAGAACAGATCATACAGATCTCAGAAGCCAAGAACGATACTCGCTGGAAAGAAAGTCTTAGTCTTACTTCCAACTGAGAAGAACAAAATGATACTACGCTGGCGAGGTCCATTTCAGGTGATCAAAAGACTGAATCAATGTGATTACGTTGTAGAAATTTCACCTGGGATCGAGAAAGTGTACCATGTCAACTTGCTCAGGGAGTATGTGTCTAGGAATGAAGATGTTGGTCAGAACCCAGTTGTTGCCTCATTGGGAGTGATCAGTGGGTCCAGTGCAGTAGAGGAGGTAGACATTCAGAAAGTCAAACTACAGTCAGTTCCCACAGTTCAGACTGAGAATGTAGATGATGTGGTCTATAGTCCAGACTTGTCTATGCAGGCAAAACAAAAAGTGCAGGCGGTGTTTCAGAAGCATCAGGACAAAATGACGGATTTGCCTGGTACTTGTGACCTAGTGCAGCATGTGGTGAGGATTCCTGAAGGTGCTGTGGTCAATGTGAAACAGTATCCGTTACCATTTGAGTCTCAGAAAGTGGTTGAAGAAGAAGTGAAGAAGATGTTAGATCTAGACGTAATAGAGCCGTCTATTTCTCCGTTCTCGTCTCCTATTGTTCTAGTCAAGAAGAAGGACGGAAGTACTCGTTTTTGCATCGATTTCAGACACCTCAATAAGATTACGGAGTTTGACGCTGAGCCAATACCGGATCCGGAAGTTCTGTTTGCTTCATTGCAGGGCAGGCAGCATTTCACGAAGATAGATCTGGCTAAGGGCTATTGGCAAATTCCGATGGCAGAGTCTGATCGAGCAAAAACGGCTTTTCGTACCCCTCAAGGTCTATATCAGTTCAAGAAGATGCCGTTCGGAATGAGTACAGCACCAAGTACTTTCGCGAGGATGATGAAGATGTTGGATCTGGATAGGTTCAAATCTGTTCATTTCTTTGATGACGTACTTGTAGCCACAGAAGACTGGTGTGAGCATCTAGAGGCACTTGACGGACTGTTGACAGAACTGGGAAAACATGGGTTGACTGTGAGACCGTCGAAAGTAGAGGCAGGGTTTGACTCTATTGAGTTTTTGGGTCACATAGTTGGGGAGGGTAGCATGCGTCCAGTTCCCTCCAAAGTGTCCAAAATCTTGAATGTCTCTGTCCCAACCACAAAGAAACAAGTCCGGTCATTGGTAGGGCTCATCAGTTTCTATAGGCGCTATGTCCCAAGCTTCGCGTCTATTGTGTCCCCCCTGGTAGAACTCACAAAGAAGAACCAACCAAACAAAGTTCGTTGGTCAAAAGAGTGTCAGATGGCTTTTGACAGGGTCAAAGAAATTTTGTCGTCTGAACCACTGGTGAGATTGCCAGACTTTTCCAGGCCGTTCACAGTGCGGTCGGATGCATCCTCCACGGGGATTGGAGCAGCCCTGATGCAGCCTGATGATGACGACGTCCTTCATCCAGTTCTGTATGCCAGCAGAAAACTGCTGGAAAGAGAAACCAGATACTCTACTGTGGAGAGAGAGTGCCTAGCGTTGGTGTGGGCAGTTGACAAATTCCATCGCTACTTGTTTGGCTCACATTTCTTTGTTGAGACTGATCACAGACCGTTGACGTACTTACGACAGTCCAAAACTGCCAACGGCCGACTGTTGCGATGGGCTCTGTCTCTCCAAGAGTATTCATTCACAGTAGTGCCAATTCCTGGAGTCAGGAATTTTGAGGCTGATGTGTTGTCACGCTTGACGAAGTGAATGGAACATGATGGTTGAAAGGACAGTGAAAAGACTTTCTGCAATCAAAAAGGACAATACTTTTTGTGCTGTGAGTGTTGATATGCTGTGTATGTATTAAGAACTAATTTAATTTTGTTCTTGTTTTTTTTTCACATTGTGATTATTTATTTAATCTGGCTGGAAAAATTTATTTGGATATTTTTGATGCTAGTACCATTTTGTGTTGTAGTCGAGGTTTACTGTATTGAGTTTAGCGGGGGCTACTCAAACTTTGTTGGCGATCTTTGGTACCAAGAACGTCAATGTTATTGCATTCAGTAATAGGCGAAAATTGCTGAATGTCCATGAGTATAACTATTGTGGATTAACACAGTGGGTGATTATCTACACGGCGGCGTAAATGTGGTTTATTATGCTTGCCATTGTTGCTCATGTTTAAGGACAGCCTCGTGGCTTTCGTCACTTTTTTGGTGGATGGCACTGTCTTTTGGTTGTAAACTGATTGCACTCTTTGGGAACGGACAGAGTATTTAATAAATGTTTTCCTTATGCTTTGATTATTTATTAATCTATGTATTTTTTTTTATGTATTTAAAATTTTTTCTTGTTACTGGAATACTTATACTTGTACAGTTTTTGAAAAAAAAAATGTTCATTTTGGGTTCACATTTTTTTTTTAATCGGGGAAAGGGGTGATGTAATGAATGGCGGTTATGGTGTTTATAGTTGAAGGGATATAACTAGTGCTTTTTGTAATACAAAGAGGTTGTCAGGAGTGGTTTAACTTTGAGAGTGGAAACTTTTAACAGTTCAGTAAAATTCCATGGTTAGCTACGGACGGTCAAACTGGGTTCGCGGCACGTGAATTTACAACTGTGCGAGTTGTTCGCGTTATAATCGCAACCGCCTGATTTTGTGAGTTGTGATTGTAAACTGCCTGACAATTGAAAGTCATTCGACCTGGGCTCTCGGATGAGAAAACCTGCTCTTGCTTTTGATGTCAACCTTGGAACCGGGAAACATTGCCGGGATGACTTGGAATGTTGTATGGATGCCGCCATATTGGAAGATGAGGTACTTTGCTAGTTTTGTGTGAACTTGAACATTTCTTTTGTATGCGCGGACATGACTTGTGTACTTGAATAATTTCGGAATCGTATAATTTTCTTGTGCTCGGTTGGTGTGTTTTTGAATATTGTTAGTTGTTACAGTAGGGTGTTATATTTTGTAACAGGCCGCCCCAATCTGACTTGTGCGGGGTGGTGCCAGAGTGGCGAGGGTGCGATGGAGGCCGTAAGGTTGAAGGCTAGCTACATCGTCACCTCTACATAACGTAAAAGTTATGTTTTGTTTATTTGCTTTCTTGTCCTTGTAAATATGTTATGACGTTGACAATGAATGAGTGAGTTTCACAAGGTAGTGGACAATGAATGAATGAGTTTCAAAAGGTCATGAATTGATTATTGTAAGCAAGAAAATATTTGAGAATTTGAAGAATGAGTTGATAATTGCTATGTCAGAAACAAACCAATTTGTATGTTCTAATTAAAACATTGGCTATGGTTTGGAAAGAATGAGTTGGTGAAAGACTACAAATTCTTCTAATCTTCTCTCTGCTTTCCTAAACTTCTGAGCGGGAGTCAGATGATTGACTGTGTGTGTGTGTGTGCACCTATAAAGAATCTGGAAGGAGATTAATAAGGATAACTACGGATCTTCTTTATTTCAAATCTCTTACATTGGGTTATCTAATGTGGGTATATTATATTGATGAGTACTCTGTTTTAGTTCCTCTGACACTTCCTTACTTCTTTGTTCTGAAATATCTGGTTTAGTTCCGATTAAATTTGCTAAGTGATTTAGCCATTTGGTTGGATTTATATTACATTTATTATTATTTCTGTCATTATCACCCATTGATTTTAGGTCTTTTAATGTTTTCCAAAGTTTATTTGGATCATTATTGAATTGGTCATTTAATATTAAAACTAATTTATTTCTATATTCTCTTTTTTGTTTCTTTATTAGAGAATTATATCTTTTACGTACACTATAATATTTTTGACAAAGTGAGCTATTAAATGGATATCTGTTCAAAGCGTTTAATATCGATTTTAATTCTTTTCTTTGTTGATAACAATTTTTGGTAAACCAAACTTTGTTTCTTTTCTTTTTTCGAATATTGATTTTCATTTTAATCTGTTTGTTTAGACTATTATTTGCAGCATTATTTAATATGTCTGTAAATTTATCTGTGATATTATCAACATTGCTCTCTGTGTAACTGGTTTTGCTTATTACACGGGTTTGTTCTATCTCTAATTCTAAATCTTGTAGTTGTCTATTCATATCGGGAGCACTGAGAGCTTGCATAAGTTTTTCATATGAACTGCTGTCCCATTGGTACGTCTCTTTTATACTTAGTTTTTCATTAATATTGTATGATATATTTTGATTGTGTTGATATCTCATTCTTTTATAAGTATTATCTTTATTTATTAATGGGAGTCTGATTTTCATTTCCAATGGGCAATGATCTGAATATACTTGTAAATTCTTGACCCTCATGCTTATAACGTCCTTAAGAAGGTCATGGGAACATATGAAATAATCTACCACACTACAACCTTGGGGTTGATAACAAGTGAATTTGCCTTGTATGTCTCCTAGTATTCTTCCATTGAGAATGTGTATATTGAAATTATTGCATAAATCAACTAATCGTCTACCAAATTTGTGGATCACCTTATCCATTGAACGTCTGCTAAATATATCATCAGAGGAATAATCAGGGGGCAATGTATATATGTTATTGATATTATCATGTTCTATGTAATCTTTATATTCCCCAGATCTTGCATTGAAATCACCACACAGTACTATTGATCCTTTTGCAGACAAGTCATCAATGTCATTTTCTAGATCCTCCCACATTTGAACTGTATTGTCTTTACCGAATGACGAATGCTCTGGTGGTAAGTACACACATGCGAGAAACACATCATTGTGACCAGTATCTGTCATTATTTGTATCCAAACTATGTTGTGGTTACTTTTGGGTAAAATTTTCACATTGGGTCGAATTGAATCTTTGATAAATAAGGCAATCCCTCCCGATGAGCTTCCTGCTTTCTTTCTTTTGGGTCTAATAAAGTTGATAGGTCTTCCAAATCCTGCTAAAAACAGTGATTGTTCTTCCTCTTTAGTAAGGTGTGTTTCCTCTATAAGTACAATGTCATGTTCTATTAAAGAACTTGAGACTTTCTCTACATGTAACTTGTTGATTAAGCAGCCATCTATTGTTCCTTTTATCCCTTTAATGTTCCAGCTCAATATTGATATTTGTTTGCATTTGTTCATTGTTGTCTATGTATTTTAGTAGGGCTTTCTCTGTCTAAAGCCAATGTATCTGTTGGCCTGCACAACGTATGGTGCGGTCTGTTCTTCTTCAAGTTGCTGTTTCTGGTATCTGTTGTCTTCTCTTTGGTACTCATGCTTGTTGAACTGCCCATTGTACGATGTGTCTTGTTCTGTTTCCAATCTTGAATTCTGGTATGGGGTGTCTCCTCTGTAGTAGGTGTATCTGTCATACTCTCTATTGAAGTAATTCCTGGGTTCTGCCCCATTCTGTGGAGTCGGGTAATGGTTATCTTCTCTGGAGTACCTAGATCTGTTTTGATGCCCACCAAATGATCTCTTTTGACCCTCTCTGAAGTCAGCGTGTCGATTGTACTGCCTGTTGTATGATACATATGTTCGATGTTGATCCCTGTAGTCGGTTTGGTCATCTTCCCTGGAGAACTTCCATTTGTTCCAGTGACCATCAAATGATCTCTTTTGATCCTCTCTGAAGTCAGCATAACGGTTGTACTGCTTGTTGTACGGGATATGTTGCCTATGTTGTTGTTGTTCCCTGTAGTAAGTTTGGTTATATTCTCTAGGGTGCAACGATTTGTTCCGATGACTGCCAAATGATCTCTTTTGGTCCTCACTGATATCAGCTTGATCATTGTACTGCTCATTGTACGAAACACGTTGTCGTTGCTGTTGTTGTTGTTCCCTGTAGTCTGTTTGTCTCCATGGCTGGTTTCTCTGGTTCGGAAATGACTCTCTTCTTTTGTGATCTGATTGTTTGCTCCAAAGAAGGTTTTCTAGATGGTAGCCAATATTTGTCGCGAGGATTCCATCTCCTCTTCTATTCGGGTGTATTCCGTCTCTTTGTAGATGTGCAGCAACATTTGCGTTTCTAATGAAAGAAATGTTCATCTTTGATTGGAATGCAGCTTCCATCTTTGCATTGATAAGGTTCGTGCGAACATTCATGTCCCTTGAGGCTGTTGGAACCACCTGACTTACAATGATCTTCGTTTGGGGAAAATTTTCTTCTGCTGTCTTCACACAGGCTTTCAGTTTTTTTGAGGGTGTTGAGTTGTCTACTTTTGCATCATTCACGCCGACATGAATGAGAATGGCTTCTGGTTTTTGTTTTATTGACTTTATCTCGGCGAGGCAGTCATCAATATTACTTGTTTTCTTTTTTGTGACGTGCAATCCAAAACGGCGACCCATTCTTTCAGGGTCTACTCCATTGAGAATGGAATCATGAAGGATGTACACTGATGGTAGGCCTTGTTCCTTGTTGTTTCCATCCTTTTCTTCTTCTTTTTCTTCCTCACTTGAGTTTTCATCACTTTCGCTGTCTTCTTCTACTGATGACAATGACAATGTCGACAATGATGAGGCTGGCTGTGAAGATGATCTACACGCCTGTGCCGAGTTGGAAGCATTTCCCCTATTTTCTTTGGAGGTATTTTCTCTTATTTTACTTGATGCAAGCGATGTTTTGGTCTTTTGCCGAGACGAGTTTTTTCTCTGAGGTGTTTTTTTTGTCTTGCTATCTTCAAGTGTCATTTCCTCTATTATGACGTCAACTTCTTGTTCTATTTTTCGGGGCTCTGTTGTTATTTTCAGTTTGCCGCTGCCTCCTTTCATTTTCTGCTCTCGACCAGGACTATGAGGTGAGTCTTGTTGTTCTGTGCTTTGATTTTCTTCCCAGTTTTTCTTTCGTTTTTTTGAAGATTCATTGAATGCAGTCAGTAGTGTCTGATTCATGTCCCCCAACATCACTTCATTCTGTGATCGCGTTTCTTCAAATCTCTCGGAGAGATAAACCATGGCACTTTCGAGATGTTGAAGGCCTTTGTGAAGATCTTTGGCCTCATTTGTGAGTTGGTCAAGAGGACCTTTTATTCCATCTGAGTTGGTCGAAGTTTTGCTTTCTGTGGCGAGAACGCTTTCGAATGGAACAACCCTCTCCACTTCTTCCATTATTTTGTCATCCAGCATGATTTCCGTGCAATATTCGCAGGTAAACTTTCGCTGCGTTCGTGCAAATATCGCTATCTGGTAGCCCGGTAATTTGGTATCTCTCCAGAAAACTTTGTTCCTGCAGTCAGAACAGGTCAGTGTTCTTTCTTTTGGATCTTTCTCGTCGTCGTAGCAACCACCGTCGCTCATTTCCTTTCGATCGTCTTGCGTGTTGATGGTGATGTTACTGTTACTGTTAGGGACCGCCGCTGCAGATGAAATCTCCTTCACCTCCGTTTGATCTTCAAAATCTTCCCTTACGTGTCCCTCTCCTTCAAATAAATGTGGTTTTTGAATTCCGGCGAGATCCATTGCTCTTTGAGCCGCGGCTAACGTGTCATAGCTCTTGTGTGTCGCCTTTGGAAAAGAAGTTACAGACTTGCTGGCTTCATTCCAGGTGTCAAATATGCCTATTCGTCGACCCACACTCACGGCGTAATACTTTTTTTCGCTGTTATTTTTCCTTTTCGACTTTTTTGAACGTGCCATATTTCATTTGGTAGGACAGTTTTTGGAAAAATTCCAACCTTCCGCCATCGGAAGTGACGTATGTGTATGTGTATGACGGGTGTGTGTGTGTGTGTGTGTGTGTGTGTGTGTGTGTGTCTCTCTCTCTCTCTCTCACACACACACAACCGCACCCGAACCAGAACCACATTCTTATATCTTTTAGACACCCCAACCTTGATATTAGCATCCGCTTCCATCTGATTTTCTTCTTCTTTTTACATTTAGTCAAGTTTTGACTAAATGTTTTAACATAGAGGGCGAATCGAGACGAGGGTCGTGGTGTATGTGTGTGTCTGTGTGTGTGTGTCTGTCTGTGCGTGTGTGTGTGTGTAGAGCGATTCAGAGTAAACTACTGGACCGATCTTTATGGAATTTTACATGAGAGTTTCTGGGTATGATATCCCCAGATGTTTTTTTCTTTTTTTCGATAAATGTCTTTTATGACGTCATATCCGGTTTTTTGTAAAAGTTGAGGCGGCACTGTCACACCTTCATTTTTCAATCAAATTGATTGAACTTTTGGCCCAGCAATCTTCGACAAAGGCCGGACTTCGGTATTGCATTTCAGCATGGAGGCTTAAAAATTAATTAATGACTTTGGTCATTAAACGTCTGAAAATTGTAATTAAAATTTTTTTTTTTAGAAAATGATCCAAAATTACTTTTATCTTATTCTTTATCATGTTCTGATTCCAAAAACATATAAATATGTTATATTCGGATTAAAAACAAGCTCTGAAAATTAAAAATATAAAAATTATGATCAAAATTAAATTTCTCAAATCGTTTTAAAAACAATTTCATCTTATTCCTTGTCGGTTCCTGATTCCAAAAACATATAGATATGATATGTTTGGATTAAAAACACGCTCAGAAAGTTAAAACGAAGAGAGGTACAGTACAGCGTGCAAAACAGGCTCGTCACTTTCACTGCCTTTTGCACTAGCGGGGGACTACGGTAATTTAAAAAAAATTCAGTGCGTTCAGTTTCATTCTGTGAGTTCCACAGCTTGACTAAATGTAGTAATTTTGTCTTACGCGACTTGTTCTTTGTTTGTTAAAAGCTGACGTCAATGGTCCATATTAAACCAGATACTCAACGACAATGATGTGACTTTCTACAGGGGGACACAGGTAACATTTATTAGACGGATACAGGGGGACACAGGTAACAACTATTAGACGGATACAGGGGGACACAGGTAACAAATATTAGACGCATACAGGGGGACACAGGTAACAATTATTAGACGGATACAGGGGGACACAGGTAACAATTATTAGACGGATACAGGGGGACACAGGTAACAATTATTAGACGGATACAGGGGGACACAGGTAACAATTATAAGACGGATACAGGGGGACACAGGTAACAATTATTAGACGGATACAGGGGGACACAGGCAACAAATATTAGATGGATACAGGGGGACACAGGTAACAATTATCATACGGATACAGGGGGACACAGGTAACAAATATTAGACGGATACAGGGGGACACAGGTAACAATTATTAGACGGATACAGGGGGACACAGGTAACAATTATTAGACGGATACAGGGGGACACAGGTAACAATTATTAGACGGATACAGGGGGACACAGGTAACAATTATTAGACGGATACAGGGGGACACAGGTAACAATTATCAGACGGATACAGGGGGACACAGGTAACAATTATCAAACGAATACAGGGGGACACAGGTAACAATTATTAGACGGATACAGGGAGACACAGGTAACAATTATTAGACGGATACAGGGGGACACAGGTAACAATTATTAGACGGATACAGGGGGACACAGGTAACAATTATCATACGGATACAGGGGGACACAGGTAACAATTATCAAACGAATACAGGGGGACACAGGTAACAATTATTAGACGGATACAGGGGAGCCCGCCCTTCTCAGACTCCCCGATGTCTGACTTCAGCTTCCCGCCTTTCGAGATCGTAGCCTACTTTTACACAATTGCTGTTCATAACATCGGTAAATTCACCTCAATTTTAAAACACACTCCCTTTAAAAATTCCCTCCCATTTAAAACTCCCGCCCCTTAAGACCAGAATTGGTCTGTTGTTGGCTGGTTTTAAAAGGGGGTTTCGCTGTACAATGTCATTTTCCCCAGGTGCAAAATCTATAGGGCGTAGGATTCCCGTCATCTGTGTTTCACCTTACTGGTCACTGTGTTGGCTTTGTCACCCCCAAACACCCCATTGACCGACTTTCTGACACCTTTGAACAAAGCTGGTCCTTACTGTAAGTGTGAAAACATTGTCCGCTCTCCATTGTCCACCCTCTGTGATTCTGCTGACCCCAACACGCGCAAACAGACAGGTGTATAGATCTCTCACTGGTCTCACTAACGGCTTCCTTACCTGGGGTGGCGGCATGAGACGACTTTGGCCCGCCGAAAATGAGCTCAAAGTTGAGATGATTGAATTCACAAAGAGCGCAAAAACCGGCGTGCATGGGCGGTCTTACATACGTCTGGCACAGCGTTTCCTGCTTAACTTTGAACACACCACTCCTGGATATTAGCCAGTCCTGTCTTATGTCTAGTGACCCTGATAGTTAGTTGATTGGTTTAAAAGAGATTTTTTATTATTGAAGTTAGCTATCAAGAAACAGTAGCAAACAAACAGTAAGGGCACGAACTCAACCAAGAGCTCACATAGTCATTTCTTTAATTGTGTTTGGGGGGTTAGACTTGTAATGTGTGTCTCATAGTATATATTATGCGTTTGTGTGTTGTTGCCCCCAGACTAGTAGTAAACCTCACAGTAAGAATGTGCCCACGCCCCGTAATATGGACCACCTTCAATAAGTAAAAGAAAGAGAAAGACTGGTTGCAGTCGTAAAAGCCGAACATCAGTCTCCAGGAGACCAAGGAAAGCTAAATTTAGCGTTGCCAGCACGAGAAACTAGAGCTACATCTGCCGCGCGCCCATGTTATAGTCTTTAACGATAAGGCAAAAAACAAACCACGCGTTCAAACATCGATCAATGCGTCGCATTCAAATGCAGACGACAACACGCCTTATTCATTGCTTCTCCACCACCTCTGGGGCTACGCATAATAATAATAATAATAAAGATAGCTTATATAGCGCCGCTTCACAAATTTAACTATGCTCTTAGCGCTGTACATCGAGATATAACAATTTCAATAATATAAATACAAAGATGATATTATCATAATACACATTTACAAATATCACTCACGTGCATACATCCTCGTGCACACCACGCGCATACGTATACACACTCCCACTCATTAGCAAGTGCTTCCATCCCCCTGCCACTGAGATGTTCATATACCCCCCTGGACAAGCTCACACCATGTCCGTCTCCTCTCTAGACTGTACATACACTCAGCAAGAAAAAGAAAGACTAAATGCAAATTTCATACACAACCCTATGGCTCAATCAAAGCTGAAGCAACTATACAAAAAAGACACACTCAAACAACGAATCTAACTTCACCTCTAACAGTCTATAAAGATGGCAAGGACAATTTACAAGGATTCGCGAAAAAGGTGCGTTTTAAGGGAACTGCGGAAAGAGTCCTTAGAAGCAGAATGGCGAACGGAGGAAGGGAGAGAATTCCAGACAATGGCAGCCGCAGAAGCAAACGAGCGATCTCCAAAAGAAGGCAAGCTTCGCTCGAGAGTTTCCAGTTTGCGACTGTCAGCGCGTGAGCGGAGGTTGTAGTCAGAGGGATTGTCATATGTGACGAGCAGTTCCTTGAGGTATTTAGGGCCATCTTCAAATTTGGCAGAGAAACAGATACAAGCAAGCTTGTATCTGATACGAGCGGACACGGGAAGCCAATGAAGGGAACGAAGAACGCATCAAGGAATCAGCGAAGTCAGTGAAGTAGTAGTAAAATTAATATAAAAAGTCCTACGGTTTTTAGCCATTAAGGACTTGAGTGTTTGTCCGCTTTTGAAGTCAGCGAAGCAGCACTGCGCGAGCCTCGACCCCCGTCATTTCTCTCCGCACTGCCCACAACATCCTCATCTCCTTCAATACCTTCACCACGCTTCGCTGAATGCAAATGACACGCAGTCACGCTGCCCTGCTCCTCAACTCCGCGGTCAGACATCTGAGCTGCGACGATGTACAAGCTGGACAGGTCAACCGAGAAGCAATATCTGGGTTTGTTGGTTCCGAGAAAATTATATCCAGATTTTAAAAGAAAAGAAGAACATAATTTCATGTTTTTTCTTAATATATGACGTGGAGTAGATACATGAACAGAAAGACAAACACACATGTTAATCGGAGTTCCTTTGTCCTTCTTGGCAGCCGACATCCTTCACCCCTTTTAAGACAATATTGTTGCTTTTTCAATTGTTAGTGCTGGATTCGAGGTGAGGTGGAAGAGATAGTAACTTGTAAAGCAAGAAGAAAGAACTGTTGGGTCACGGTTTAAAAATAAAATCTGAATTTTGGAACGTAAGCAATCTATTATTTATTTCGGATTTTTAATTCACACTAACCATGTATTTATTGCTGAAGACCAAATTATGCTATGACGTTAACGTGTATTGCTCCTTTTTACCCGATTTCAGATGCTGATGCAAACAGACTCTGTTGACATTCTTGCATTGGAGAACACATGTGGTGAAATGAAATTGACTGCTGGCGAGACACAATGTCAAAAACATGGAGATCCTGACAACTACTCAGCGGGATTAAGACAATTACAACACAACTGTCGACATTTCGCCTTTTAAGGCTTCTTCAGGACTAACATAGAAAGGCAAAACAAAACAAAAGGAAAAAGAACCAAATTAGGGAAGCCAAAAATGTGGAAGACAGTTAACAATTGAAGCCAATAATGTGGAAGACAGTTAACAATTGAAGCCAAACATGTGTGTCAACAACGTAGGCATTACCTATACATATTTCTAATACGCTCTGGTTTGACACTAATGAGGCACTTAACCCAGTTTTAGCCAGTCCAATCTTTCAGATCAAACTCTCTCTCTCTCTCTCTCTCTCTCTCTCTCTCTCTCTTTCTCTTTCTGAGAGTACATGCGATCATTATTTCAGAAAGCAACAGACAGATATGGCTCAAACAAATTAATTTCCCCGCTACCCCGTATTGATTTATATAAAACCAGTTTAGCGTTTTCGGGCTCAACAATTTGGAATTCGCTACCATGTGAGATAAAGGGGTCAAGCACGATTAAACACTTCAAAGCGCAGCTTCGCAAATATCTGTTGTCACGAACAGTTACATTCTGAAGCTGTTTCTAGCAAGAATGCATTGCTATCATTAACCTCTACATATTTTGTTGATGATGATAATGATGTCGACGATGATCATGATGATGAGGTTGTTGCAGTGTGTGTGTGCGTGTGTGTGTGTGTGTGTGTGTGTGTGTGTGTGTGTGTGCGTGTGTATGTGTGTGTGCGTGCGTATATGTCTGTGTGTGTGTGTGTGTGCGAATATGTGTGTGTGTGTGTTCGCGGTATGTGAGTGTGTGTGTGTGTGTGTGTGTGTGTGTGTGTGTGTGTGTGTGTGTGTGTGTGTGTTGTATTGAGTGCGAACGTGATTGCAGGCATGCGGCGCGCGTGTGTGTGCGAGTCGACTTTTCTTTTCCTTTGTATTATATTGACATACATGTACATTTCAATGTTCTATCATGCATTATGTATTCGTATAGGTAATGTTGTAATTAGTAATACTGTATGATTGCGATTGACAATTGTCCTTTTATTGTCTTTATTTTTATGTCTTAGTTTAGCAGGGACAGATTGTAAGACTAGGCGTGAGCCTAAAATTTCCATCCTTGAGTAATAAAGTTCGTTCGTACGTTCGTTCGTTCGTTCGTTCGTTCTCTCTCTCTCTCTCTCTCTCTCTCTCTCTCTCTCTCTCTCTCTCTCTCTCTCTCTCTCTCTCTCTCTCTCTCTCTCTCTCTCTCGCTCTCTCTCTCTCTAATTCTATTATCCCTCCCGCTCCGTAATAAAGTTTTCGAGTTCGAGTTCATCGATGGCTTTGTCATTCTATACATGTAACTGAAAACCGCCGGACAATTACATCGGAAGAAAAGATTGCTTGACATCTGTGTTTGACACCGTTGGTTGTCACGAGTGCCGTAAGGGCCCTACTAATGTGAACTAATGATGTTGAAAATAAAGGCCCATTTTGAAAATCTTCAGACCCAAGTGCACGAGTAAAGGAATTTTGTTTAAAGCGACCGAGACTCTTCAAATCAATGAATGGTGCTTCATATCCCACAGGTACTTTGCCTATTATAGAATATTATACGATACCGGCCGAGACTCTTCGTCAACGGATCTCCAGCCAATGTCCTCAACAGGTTTATGGGCCTGTGAGGACGTACCGCATCAACGGCGCGGCGTGCTTTTTAGAAAACCCTGAATTTGTCGTTGCCCACTTGTCGTGTCGCAATTGAAGTTTTACAGTAGCTTTGGAGTGGAGGACAACTGTTTCTTTTTTTGTTTTTGTTTTGCTTAACGCCCAGCCGACCACGAAGGGCCATAATCAGGGCGGTGCTGCTTTGACATATAACGTGCGCCACACACAAGACAGAAGTCGCAGCACAGGCTTCATGTCTCACCCAGTCACATTATTCTGACACCGGACCAACCAGTCCTAGCACTAACCCCATAATGCCAGACGCCAGGCGGAGCAGCCACTAGATTGCCAATTTTAAAGTCTTAGGTATGACCCGGCCGGGGTTCGAACCCACGACCTCCCGATCACGGGGCGGACGCCTTACCACTAGGCCAACCGTGCCGGTCTGGACAACTGTTGAAGTTCTATGTTCCACAAAGAGCAAAGAGGATTAAGTCAAGATAGCTTTGCACCTCAAGACATCTGGTTAGTATGGTCTTCGCGTGAAAGGCTTCCGTAACTGTCAAGAACATTTTCTTCAAAAACGCACCTTTGCAATATTGAGCAACACATTTACTTCCCAAATTTGAATGTGGCAATATAGAAGAAACTCGGGTGCATACTCTCAACAACATGTACAGAGAGTACAGGATTTTTGCGTTTCAACAACGCTAACGGATCTAAACGTTCAAATACCTTTAACTGTTTTCCACGCTTCAAAATCGTTGATTTAGCACCCCCTTCAGTCTGTCGACAGTATCAGATAAACTATTTTTGTTCGCCTTCCAAACTTGCACATCTTTTTCTCCTTTTTTGCGCAAAATTATCAAAATAATATCCGTCTAAACAGGAGAATACTCACCCCCAGAGCTAGGACGTGTCTCACACTGTCGGAGAAATGGCGAAATCAGCACATCACAACAAATGATCCTCACTACCACTCTTAATTCAAAATAAATAAAAGGAGAAATCCGGACTTTTTTCTTTACTTATCAACTTTGAACATAGTTTCAAAAAGTGTTATTACTGCAGGTTACTTTTTTCATCGTACTAGAAATATTTTGATAAAAAAGCTTAGTTATTAGAAGGTTTCATTGTGGACAAAACAAAACATTCACTGATACGGTGAATGTGTTTTTGGAGAAAAAAAAAGTAAAGGTTTACGAACTTCGACGACTTTCTTTCCGTTAAGCGTACGACTTCACCGACCGACTGTTCTGAAATGCCACCTCGTCGTTCAAACTCCTGTACAAAAGCCAGCAGAAGCCGCCTTCCTCGTCAGGTCGACCATACAGGTCATCCGAGAAAGTGATGTTGACGTTTTTGACACCTGTGCCGGAGGTGAGAATACAACTTAACCGAGCTTACCTGCTTCCTTCAAATTAGTTGTGCACCTTCTCGACCTGAGAATGGACGGAAAGGTGACAGGTTTTTGCCCCAATTCTTATTTTCTGGGCCAATGGGGTGTGCGTGTACGCATTTTGTGATGTAGAACAAAAATGATGTAACTGAAGAAGTGTGTCATCTGAGGTTGCTACTACAAGTTTTCATACTTTCTTTCTTTATTTGGTGTTTAACGTCGTTTTCAACCACGAAGGTTATATCGCGACGAGGGAAAGGGGGGGAAATGGGATAGGGGAAAGGGGGGAGATGGGATAGGGGAAAGGGGGGAGATGGGATAGAGCCACTTGTTAAGTGTTTCTTGTTCACAAAAGCACTAATCAAAAAATTGCTCCAGGGGCTTGCAACGTAGTACAATATATGACCTTACTGGGAGAATGCAAGTTTCCAGTACAAAGGACTAAACATTTCTTACATACTGCTTGACTAAAATCTTTACAAACATTGACTATATTCTATACAAGAACCACTTAACAAGGGTAAAAGGAGAAACAGAATCCGTTAGTCGCCTCTTACGATATGCGGGGTGCAGAGAAATAAGGATGTGGAAAAGAAGACTTTTGGTAAGTGAAATAAAGGTGATGGATCCAGTCAGGTAGAAATAAGACAACAAGAAAAGAATTGGAAAACTGCAGGGAATAGTAGGGAGAGTTTTCTTGGAAGGAAATATAGGTGAAAGGACTGGTAAGGCAGAAATAAGACAAAAGAAGAGAAGTAAAGGGGTGGGGTAGCTCAGTTTAAACGCTCCCGCCGCGTGAAGGCGACCCCATGGGAGCAAGTTTTCATAGAAAATGTGCAAACAAAAAGCACATTTGACTGATTCCTACATATTAGTCTTGTAGCGCGTGCTTAATTACTTTCCAGGCAATATGTAAGTTAACAGAAGTAGGATGAATTAACACGTACGAGTTTCCGTTTGAATCCTATTGGAAAAGTCATCTACATCAGGTGGACACATTCCAAGGTAGTGTCTATCATTGCAACGATGTAAACAGTTTGCTCAGAACTTACCTACTTATGGTCCAATACAAAAATCATCGTTATTATTCAAAACACACTCCCAACAACGTGTCCTGTGACGCTGTATTTCAAAGCTGTTGAATAAAAGCAAAAGTTGGACAATATTTCAGATTATCCTTCATATAACAATCTTAAATCTTAGAAACTAGTAATCAATGACAACATAGGCTATTTAGCCGACATGCATGACGCTCTTACTAAAAGCTCGCAGCAGGACAAAACCTTGCAACGGTTGTTGTTGTACCCCCAGTGTCGATTTTATGCCAAACTGGACAATGCCTTGGGTAGGAAATACGCGGTCACTCCGGTGAGTAAGACGTATACGACTGCAGATGTCAGGCTGTTATTATTCATACTCATGCATATACCACTGAGTTATATATAGCCAAGTGAATACAACTCAATGGCTCCCCTTTCCTGTATTGTGGGGTATCATGTAAATGACTATTGGAGCATTTCTTAGTTTGTTGTGACTCTCCGTGTGCGTTCGTAACGAAAGCTGGGGAATGCGAATTTCATGACAGAATCATGATGAATCAAAGACTGCAATATTTGTGAGTGTACCCCCTGCACTGACTTAGTGAGTGCGACCAAACATACTCGTGGGAAATGACCTCTTACTACCAATCATATATAGTACGACAGAACAGTGCAATATGCGCCGTTGTCGTTCCCCCACTGAGCAGTGAGTTTAATGCCAATGACTTCATACTACTGTCGAACCTGTCCATAACGACCACCCGAGGAATCGATCAAAAGTGGTCGTTAGAAACAGGTGGTCGCTATGGAAAGGTGAATGATATGGAAGAAAAACTCGTCTGGGATCTTTGGGATGGTCGTTGCAGACAGGTGGTCGCTTTCTATAGGTGATCGCAAGTGCAGATTCGACTGTATACCAAAAGGTGAAGAAAAAACACGTGACCGGGTGATTATGCTGAATGGAAGTGTCCGGCTTCAGTGTTTAGTGACTCGGCACTGGATATCTGTCGTACAGAGAATTATTTCGTACCTCGATCTGGCGTTTTGACTACTTGACTGTCCTACCCAGTTCACCAAGCAGTGAGTTTCATGCGACTGACTTCATACCATAAGGTGAAGAAACGACCATAAGGTGAAGAAACGACCATACTGGATGAAAGCGTCCGATATTTGTCACTATATACCTCCCAGAATCGCTTTAATATTTAATGACCCAGCACTAGATGTCTGTCGTCAACTCTGCAGAGTACAGTGACATATTTCGTTTCTCTTGCGTGTTAATGTTGAGTACTGGTCCAGTTCACCTAGCAGCTATTCTAGTGCCAATGACTTCATACCAAAAGGTGAAGAAAAGAACACGCTGAATGAAAGCGTCCGATATTTGTTGTATATCCCCCCAGCACCGCTTTATTGTCTTGTGACTCAGCACCGATGTCAGTCGCCCACACTGTGGACTATACAGCGGGTTATTCCGTTGTTGACTGGACTGTCCTGCCCAGTTCACCTTTTATGACACCTTTTACGACACTCCGCGCTTTTCGCGGAGTTGGACTTCTGAGAAAATTAACCATGTCGATTTTACGACAAAAGGCAGGCACCTTTGTTGTTTATGTGTGTCGAGATATTTTTTTGTTTTGTGAGGGAGGTGGAACTTTGTGAGATTGCTTGACCTTTTCATATATGGTGTATGTTGTTCCTCCTCTTTATATACAGGTAAAAAAAATAAAAATAAACCACTGTGAGTTTTTGTTTATTTTGTATGATAAAACTAATTATGTGAGTTTAATAATTTAAGAAAGTTATACAGAATAGACATCCCCTTTGAGAACCCTCGATGGAATACACCCCACCCCCCCACCCCCCCTTTAAACAACTTGCTTTTTGTGTTTAAGTTTGTGTTCCTAAGCTCTCTACATTTACTTCATTTTTAAGACTTCCTCCCTTTTAAGACCTGCATTTATAAAGATATTGGATGTCTTCAAAGGGATTCCACTGTGCTTCTACCAGTACTCATGAAAACATGTTCATTTGGGTGGTATGAAGTTGGTAACTGACCACAAATTAGAATGTTATAACTAAACTAGAGAGAGACACCAAGATTTTAAAGGGACTTGCACTTTACGCTTGAGCCCATAAACCTTAGTAGTAAGATGCCTTTGAGGTTTACAAGGCGGCCGCATACATATGTGTGAATCTACATTATAAGAATCTGATCAGCATTTCTGAATTTCACGTCTATTCTGGACATAGACACCAACATTTAAAATGAGCTTGCACTTGGCGTCAATGAATAGTTTTAAGATGCCTTTGAGGTTTGTAAGGCAGCCTCACCATACATCTTTGCGAACCTACATTACACTATATAAATCTGGCCAACGTTCAGCATTTCTGAATTTCACGTCTACTCTGGAAATAGGCATCAACATTTAAAAGGAGCGTGCACTTGGCTTCAATAAAAGTTTCAAGGCAGCCTCGCCATGCATCTTTGCGAACCTACGTTACACTATATGAACATGGCCAACGTTACACTATATGAACATGGCCAACGTTACACTATATGAATCTGGCCAACGTTACACTATATGAATCTGGCCAACGTTACCCTATATGAATCTGGCCAACGTTACCCTATATGAATCTGGCCAACGTTACCCTATATGAATCTGGCCAACGTTACACTATATGAATCTTGCCAACGTTACCCTATATGAATATGGCCAACGTTACACTATATGAATCTGGCCAACGTTACACTATATGAATCTGGCCAACGTTACACTATATGAATCTGGCCAACGTTACACTATATGAATCTGGCCAACGTTACCCTATATGAATCTGGCCAACGTTACCCTATATGAATCTGGCCAACGTTACCCTATATGAATCTTGCCAACGTTACCCTATATGAATCTGGCCAACGTTACCCTATATGAATATGGCCAACGTTAC
Source organism: Littorina saxatilis (assembly GCF_037325665.1). Classification (NCBI taxonomy): domain Eukaryota; kingdom Metazoa; phylum Mollusca; class Gastropoda; order Littorinimorpha; family Littorinidae; genus Littorina; species Littorina saxatilis. Next base: position 25,433,832 of record NC_090250.1, on the reverse strand, counting down.
CCTATATGAATATGGCCAACGTTACACTATATGAATCTGGCCAACGTTACCCTATATGAATCTGGCCAACGTTACACTATATGAATCTGGCCAACGTTACCCTATATGAATCTGGCCAACGTTATCCTATATGAATCTGGCCAACGTTACCCTATATGAATCTGGCCAACGTTACATTGTGCGCGAAATCAACACGTGGAAACTGAGACAAGCAGCCGTCGGATCTTTTTGATAATCGATTTAGCAATATTCGACGCAGCTGTAGTTTTTGGAGTTTTCCTTTGAAAGAATCTCACTTTTGTGCCCTTTCGTGGGCTTATTTCTGTTTGCATCTCATCAAAAGAAGAGAGAGAGAGAGAGAGAGAGAGAGAGAGAGAGAGAGAGAGAGAGAGAGGGGGGGGGGGGGGGGGGCTAAGGACAAGAATGTAAAACAACAAAGCTCCAGCGGTGTCGAGTCCAATCCACCACCATCCAAAAGTCAACGGACAGGTAAGCCCACGCGGCGCCGCTTTGATCTTTCCTCTCTGGACTCTTTGATGGTACCGCCACAACAGTTAACGGTAAGGCCGAGAGTCTACCTGTGTTGCTACGCAGAACACTTTAGATCTACATCACTGAGGTCAATGGGTCATTGCCTTGAATTCAAACTCAATAATACCAAGAACACTTGATGGTTCATTGGCAATGCTATGGTTGAACAGAACTCAATTATACCAAGGACACTTGATGGTTGATTAGCATTAAAAAGAACTCGATCATACCAAGAACACTTGATGGTTGATTACCATTGCTATGGTTGAACTAAACTCGATTATAATACATGTACCAAGATCAGTTGATCAACTTGATGATTCATAGCTTCTGCTATGGTTGAACTGATATCGGTTAACCAAGAACACTTGATCATGTTGATGGTTCACTGCTTTCGTTATGATTCAACTGAACTCGATAAAACATTCAAGTTTCTGGAAAAGAGCAAAATTCATGCCCCCTGTAAAAAAAAATATACAAAAATCAACAAAAACACACAAACAAAAAAGCGACATCGCTCGAATTACACGGTAGTTCTCTCTTCCCATTTTACACCCTACGGGAGACCGAAGCCAATTGTAAATCAAAAACAAAATTGATGTAGCAGACAAGGGGAACAAAGCACAGAGAATGTTAAAGAAAAGATAAGCCCGTTTGTTATAACCCAAAAATCAAAGAAGAAAACCTATCCAGGACATGATTATGCGAGAACTTTACATAATTTGTAGAGGGTGTTCGGCCGTTTGCACGCTCTGGTATTGTGAAACCACATGCAATAACAATAAGAATACAGAACATGAAAACATAAATCAATGCTATTATGTTGAGTAAATCAATGGGGGAAACGCGTGAATGCGTACACTACAAACACTGCAGTGGGAAAGGACAGCCAGGACCTACGAAAGTACATGGTAAAGTAACAAGTGCTGGAAATTCGAAACGAAGTAACAGATATTTGAGTGCAATAAATGTTCTAAAAATACGCATACAGAAGTTAAACAAGCTTTAAAACACAGAGAGAACAGCAAAACACTCACTTTTTGTTTGTCAAGCGTGACCATTCCTTACTACCACCGCGCACTCCAACAACGCCGATTTTTTCTCACGTCCAGTTCCAGCACATTCATTTAGCAATCAGCAATTTCGATCATTTAAAAGGGAAAAGCTCATGCTGCTTAATTTTCTTCCCTGACTCCGAGAACAAAGCGTGACCACTGTCATCTTGCACAGAAACTACATCCAGTTGTCTGTCTTCAAGCTCCAGAACTTTAATTCAGCGTTCGATCAGCACTCTCCATCATTGCAAAGAGAAAACCTGGGCTTCATTTTCTGGTTTGACTCGGAGAACAAACAGCAAACGCTGCCTGCCACTGTCCAGCTACTAATACCTTGAATTACCTGCTGTTTATATGACTAAGCGATCACATCTTGAGGGCTTATTTACACAGGGTGTACTCGACCGTTAGTATTTTCCTTG
>NC_090250.1:25406824-25426824 GCF_037325665.1 Littorina saxatilis | reverse complement strand
TCTCACATGGTAGTTCCAAATTGTTGAGCCCGAAAACGCTAAACTGGTTTTATATAAATCAATACGGGGTAGCGGGGAAATTAATTTGTTTGAGCCATATCTGTCTGTTGCTTTCTGAAATAATGATCGCATGTACTGTGGGGTCTCGTTTATTTGAACCTTAAACATTAAAAGCGCCTTATTAAATAATAACTGATCTTTAAGTGATAAAAAATTAAGGCTGCTAAGCTTTTGATCTGTTGATGTTTGCGGACCCGGCATGATAAGTTTAGCTGCGCGACGGTGAAGAGAGTTTACTTTTTTTTAAGTGAACATCGCTACAACCATCCCAAAGTGTAGATGCATAATTCAGATGAGGTAAAATATGACCAAAGTAAAACAACTTGAGTGCTGAGGTATCAGCGTAATGCTTTAATTTGGAGAGAAGGAACAAGTTTTTAGATAAGGTTTTGGTAACACGGTTGAGGTGGGACTGCCACTTTAATTCAGCGTCTATTGTAACCCCGAGAACACGATGGCTGGTTACTTGCTCAATGGGTGTCAGGGTGACTAATTTAAACTGAGATGAAGATTCAGAGGAGCGAGTTGGTGTTTCTGTCGTGTTGTGATCACCATGCATTTAGTTTTGCCTGGGTGTATAATCATTGAGTTTTGTTTACACCAATCAAATATGTTGTTCAAACTCGTTTGAAGAGAGGTTTCAATAGATTGTAAACTTTTACCGGACGTGTAAAGAGACGAGTCGTCTGCAAAAAGGTCATTAATAACCGTCTTGTCTGTTATATATAGTGGTAGATCGTTAATGTAAATGCAAAATAAAAGTGGGCCCAAAACTGATCCTTGTGGGACGCCGTGTATTAGCCGTCCTATGGAAGAACGGTTACCATTAAGGGAGACAAACTGCGTTCTGTTCGCTAAATAAGAACGAAAAAAAGGTAAGTAGGATGCGTTGCCTAAATAACAAGATAATTTCTTCAACAGAATTGTGTGATCAACAATATCAAAACGCTTTCTTAAAATCAAGGAAGACGGCGCCGACTGTTTCCGAATGGTAGTGGCAGAGAGCCATGTATCGCATAGTTTAACGAGAGCTGTGTGACACGAATGTTTAGGGCGAAATCCTGATTGAGATGGAGCGAAAAGACCACGGCTTTCCATGTGCAGAAGCAAGCACTTTAGTACATGTTTTTCTAATGGTTTTGATAGAACAGACAATAGCGAAATTGGCCAAAAATTGCTTATGTCGGTTAGAGAGAGAGAGAGAGAGAGAGAGAGAGAGAGAGAGAGAGAGAGAGAGAGAGAGAGAGAGAGAGAGAATTGAATTGAATTGAATTGAATTGAACTTTATTTAACACGGATTAAGATTTAAGGCTACGCCTTTTCTTACAATTTGTCCTTGGGACGCACAGACACACAATGATAAAATTGAAAAATTAAAAATTAATAAGTTAAAAAGTTTACCAACAAAAGGAGGTCAGAAAACTTCAACACGTGATGATAAAGATGACGATGACGATGATGATGATGATGATGATGATGATGATGATGATGATGATGATGATGATGATGAGGCATGAAGAGCAGAGAGAGAGAGAGAGAGAGAGAGAGAGAGAGAGAGAGAGAGAGAGAGAGAGAGAGAGAGAGAGAGAGAGAGAGAGAGATAATGGTCGTTAGATATGTCAATATGTGCATTTGTATGTGTGAGAGAAAGAGAGAGAGAAACAGAGAGAGACAGAGACAGAGAGAGACAGAGACAGAGAGAGAGAGAGAGAGAGAGAGAGAGAGAGAGAGAGAGAGAGAGAGAGAGAGAGAGAGAGAATGATCGTTAGATAGATCAATATGTGCATTTGTATGTGTGAGAGAAAGAGAGAGAGACACAGAGAGACACAGAGAGACACAGAGACAGACAGACAGAAAGGCAGACAGACAGACAGAGACACTGAAAAAGAGTGAGATAGATACATTTTCTTTCTTTATTTGGTGTTTAACGTCGTTTTCAACCGTTCAAGGTTATATCGCGACGGAGGGAAGGGGGGTGATGGGATAGAGCCACTTGTCAATTGTTTCTTGTTCACAAAAGCACTAATCAAAAATTTGCTCCAGGGGCTTGCAACGTAGTACAATATATTACCTTACTGGGAGAATGCAAGTTTCCAGTACAAAGGACTTAACATTTCTTACATACTGCTTGACTAAAATCTTTACAAACATTGAATATATTCTATACAAGAAACACTTAACAAGGGTAAAAGGAGAAACAGAATCCGTTAGTCGCCTCTTACGACATGCTGGGGAGCATCGGGTAAATTCTTTCTCGTCCCAACCAATAATGGGACTCCCCCTAACCCGCGGGGGGCGTGAGATAGATACAGACAGACAGACAGACAGACAGAAAGACAGAGACAGAGACACTGTCACATGTATACACACAGAGAAAGAAATACAGTAGAATCCGCTTAATAAGGCCATGTTTAATAAAGCCACCCGCTTTTTGAGGCCAATTTCTGACTGCACGGATTTTACCTTATGTTTTATGCTTATGCTTTTATTAAATCCACCCGCTTAATATAGCCACTTTTGTCATGCACCAAGGTGACCTTATTAAGCGGAGTCTACTGTAGTTCATTGCCAAAGGTCAACGGTATGAGGTTCCGTGCCTCGTTTCAGTCTCGCATGACCTCCTGGGTTGAAGAGACAAGAAACTACGACAAACAGACAACCCGGCCGCGGCTCGTGCCTGGGATCTTTTATCAGATGTATCCACAGAAAGGAGGATCATCCCTTGGTCTTTAGGGGACATTCACACCCATCCCAACTCCGATGTATCAAACACAACGCACGACCTAGATAATAAAAGTTCGTCGACATTATTTTCTTTCATGAAGTACCTTTTGCAGTAACAAACACATGCCCAGGGCAAAGTCCTTGATGAAAGAGAAGGAAAGGGCGGAACACGGTTTGAACAGAACAAATTGTGTGGGTCTCTCTTCCCCTCAACTGTTAGACAAAGGTGCAACTTAAAGCTCACAAAGCACTGTCTGAGAGCACCAGACCATTTCCAAGGGCAAATAGATGGTTATGATGTTCGCTTTGCCTGTGTTCACGTGTCTTTGGAAATCAACTATGCAGGACTATTTTAATGAGTCTCCTTTTCACGGACGTTTAACTTTGACAGCGGAAGGAAGCGGCGAGACAAGATACGTCACGAGCTCCAGGTTATGACTTACTGTACTTTTACTGTTTTAAGCAATAAAACTTTGTGGTGTGTGATGGTGGTGGTATGGAGGTATGTACATACAAAAACTTGAGTGTGTGTGTGTGTGTGTGTGTGTGTGCGTGTGTGCGCGTGTGTTGCGTGCGCGCGCGTGGGTGCGTGTGTATGTGTGTGTGTGTGCGTGTGCGTGCTGATAATGGTGGGTTTGCTAGAGGCAGAGGTACAGAGCTCCCGCTTTCCTGTCTTTGTGTCTGTCCATGTGTCTATATGTGTGTCTGTCTGTCTGTGTGTCTGTCTGAGTTTCTGACTGTCTGCTGTCCATTCATGTATCCCACTGTCTGGCTGTGTGTTTTGATTAAAAGACTATAAAACGTTACTCAAAAAAGTTTCGAGAAAGTGTTTTTTTCAGCACAAAAAAATGCATGTCCTGATTTGCATTTTGCACACTCTCTGCCTTCTTTCACCTTTCCCTCGCACCAATCCCAGTCCACCGACACACGTTTCAATTGTAACATTGTTGTCTTTTTTCACGCTGCGTTAATCCTGTTTTCCCCCTTAAAGTGTAAAACAGCAAAAGGTCCAGCACTGGCCGTACAAAGAAGAAGTGTCACAGTATACGGTGACCGCGAAGAAACGCTACCGGACAGGCCTTTTGATCCTCCGCCGATAACATTCCGCAAGAAGTAGTATATATGGGTACCTCTGGATTTGATAGCGGATTTTAACTCACGACACGATGTTGAACTTCAGTTGTTCATCGTCATCTGTTTGACTGCAGAGAGGTGATCAGTGAAAATAAAAGTTTGTATGAGGCAGAATCTTCATCCTGGTCCATTTTTGCATGGCGATTTGGTAACTTGGTTGAGGTGCACGAAGCGACACTTAGCGCCACCCAAAGGGATGGTACGCAGCCGCGGGATCGAATTGGTTGAAATTGAGATTTGTGTGTGAATCTAGTCAGAACCCGCGGTTTTTCCCCACCCAGTTGGGCGGCACCCAGTTTCGCTTCATGCACATCAGCCGGGGACTTTTAAGTCGTCCACATTTTTCGTATACAAACCTTTTAATGGTGACCCTTTCGACACCCTCGATATTTTGACTCTCGGCTCCTTATAGAGCATTCCAACTTTTCACTCTCGACCTGTTAGTACCTTCTGCATTTCGAACTAAAACCTTTTGGCATCGTTGATCTTCTAGTTCCGAGCTAAGTCACTGGTCACTCACAAAGAGAAGCAATGGTTATGCAAGACCTGCATGTCTGCCTCTTTTATCAGAACGGGTAGGACATGTGAGGACTGTGAACGTCCTAAAATGACGTAAAGAATTTGAGGTTCAGCAGAACGTCGTCACTTAAAAGTGTCCAATATCAATGAAAAACGAATGTTCGCAGGAGTGGCGTGCACTGAGATTTGTATATCTGATAAGATGGTACAGCAGCAATGGTTGGCATGCAGGCATAGAGCAGTCAGTACTGGTAGAACTGAATCAAATAAGATAGAATCTGACGCTGGGGATCACTACGGTGCAGTCCTAGGTCCTAGCGAGCTGTGTCCGCCACACCGCTGCATGGTCTCCTACGTTCGTTACCTGACGCTCCAACGACCATGTCGGTCACTGCACAATGTGTACGAGTATCTTGATGTGGTATTGTCGTACGGTGTTTTTTTCCTTACCAAAACATTGTTGCATTCTTGCTAAGTACACGAAATGACAATGCTGTCAGTATGTCAATTTTGATGCATAACAAGTGTATACTTTACTTTTTCTTTGTTTAACAGGACAAAGAAGGCATCCCACCATTATAAATATGATTTATTGATAAATAAACAAACAAACAAACAAACAGAAAGGACAACAAAGACAACAAAACATTTGTTTAAAAACCCACCAAAAGTCAGTCTTAAGACGATGACCGGACATGGCCGTGTAACTGTATGTTTTATCCCTCCAGTCTCTATACCCAGCTGTCCTGCCCGTCACCCTGGTCCACTGCCCAGACATGGCAAGGACAAAGGTGAACCCGATAAAGGTTGGACATATCAGGCTTCATTCACACTCTGCAGTGACCAGACACGGCGGCCAGTGCTGACTACGTGTGCTCTTGATCCTTGAGGTCACAGACCGTCTCTATACACCCGGCTGTCTGGCTCGTCACACCAGCCATTTTGATTGTCTTAATACCGAAATCTGTAGAACAACAACATCATTGGCTAACTACTATTAGGTACAGAATAAGGACACTACATCATTATCAGACCTTTAGACTGCAAGGACAAAAAGGATAAACCTACTATAGATATGACTGTCTTAATACCAAAATCTATAGAACTACAACATTTTGTTTGTTTGCTTAACGCCCAGCCGACCACGAAGGGCCATATCAGGGCGGTGCTGCTTTGACATATAACGTGCGCCACACACAAGACAGAAGTCGCAGCACAGGCTTCATGTCTCACCCAGTCACATTATTCTGACACCGGACCAACCAGTCCTAGCACTAACCCCATAATGCCAGACGCCAGGCGGAGCAGCCACTAGATTGCCAATTTTAAAGTCTCAGGTATGACCCCGGCCGGGGTTCGAACCCACGACCTCCCGATCACGGGGCGGACGCCTTACCACTAGGTCAACCGTGCCGGATAGAACTACAACATATTTGGCTAACTACTATTAGGTATAGAATAAGAACACTACAGTATCCGACCTCCAGACTGTAAAGACACAAAGGACAAAGCTACTATAGATGTGAATAGTAAACCTTCATGCGAAGCCAGCAATGCCAGACACTACAACGCCACTATCCAACTGGACGTCATGCATAGCCACCGATGATCAGACATTGCAGTATCACTACGCAGAGCACTTCACACTGGTAGAGTCTGCCTAGCCTGAGTATTCGGTGCTTTACGTCCTCACAGACCTCTAAACCTGTTAGGGAGAGTATGAACAAAAAGTGTCCCTAATTGGCCACCCCTGCCGCTGAGAAAGTTAGTACTTAAATTTGAACTCCATCACCACTTTCAACTGTTATTGTATTGTAAAAGTGAGAAGAAAAAAAATCTTTTCAGAAAAGAAAACAAAATACTTTCAACCATTCACTCCGCGACAGGTTCGACACTTTACTCTCGGTTCTGCGACACCAATTTCCGACCAGAAGTCAGAATGTTGAGCCTGAATGATGTTAGATAACCAACATTTATTCACGGCGTACAATAACCACCCCCTCCCCCTCTGACCCTCAACTCACAGACAGTCTCAATGGCTGTCGGATTCCTGACACTCCTACTCGACACTGAGAGAACAAGGCAAAAAGCTGAACCTGTGGAATATTTGTAATACCAATCTTAATTCACGACACATCATAGCTTCTTCACATACTCAGCTGACTGGTTCCTATTCCAAAGACAAAAATTGGACCTGCCAACGATTTGTAATATCAGTCTTCATTCTCGGCCTATAATGACAGAACACAAGCCTAATACGTACCATCGGGTACATACTTTTGACCCTTCTCCAAATACACACATAGTATTAGTATTGACCTGTCTGTCCCTATCTCTCTGGTCTGTGCTCGACACAGAAAATGCAAAGACAATGAGCTGAACCGGAAAATATTAGAAATACTGATCAGTCTTCAAGCGCATTCTTCAGTATCCAGACACCCCCGTAGTCCCATCTTAATGTACCTTTGACCCTCCGAATCACACCCTTAATCCCACCAGCTGTCCGATCCGTCATACAAATACCCAGGCCTGGAGATTACAAAGACAAAAAGTCTGTAAAAAGAATCCCACACACTCAAGAGATAATGTCGTGTGAATTCCAGACATGTTTTCCAAAATCTCAACCTGTCGTGGACGTCGTTTCAGACTGACCGGCCACAGCAGGGGGTCAAGCCGGGGCTCTGTGTCCACTGCGGCTCGCTGCCAACCCGACAATAAGTCTGTCCAACGATAATCTTGGTGGCGGGGGTGTTCAATTAGTGAGAGTGGGGGGGGGGGGGTGAGGTTGTGGTAGTGGTTTAGAGGAGATAAAGGGCGTGGGTGATGGTAAAGGGGGCGCCGGGGTGGGTGGTGTGTGTGGTAGTGGTGGTGGTGGGGGGGGGGGGGGGTTATGGAGGAGATTGTAGACATTGATTGACAGGACTTGAGGCGGTGTTTTGAGAGGTGCATGCTGGGAAGTGTGTGTGTGTGTGTGTGTGCGTGCGTGCGTGCGTGCGTGCGTGCGCGTACGTGCGTGCATGCGTGCGTGTGTGTGTGTGTGTGTGTACGTGTTGCATTTTATAAAGAATATCTGAAAGAAACCAATCAAACAAAAGACCGAGTCGGTTTGCAAAAGTAATCAAATGTTTCTTTTCAAAAGAAATTGGGAAAACATGGATCCACACAAGAAACGTTTTCTGTGGAGTTGTCTTCTCATTTATGTATTTAACCGCTTATTACAAAGGTTATATGTATATCGTGACTGTTGTGATAGCGACACGTCTGTTTGAGTTGCTGTCCCCACTGTTATACACAATGTACAATGTTTAAAACCTCTATTCGGTGCCAAAAACGTTTATGTAACGAAGTTAAATGGCCCTCAACAGTACCCCCTTTTTAAAGGGCCACACAATATTCGATGTCACCCCACCCCTTTGACCAACATTCTTCGGACAATTGCTGGTCAGAAATCGGTGCTGGGGCTTAGCAGAATGGCCTTAGAGTACCATGACCCGAGAACCGGTCAAGGTACTACAGTCCAGCAAAGCAAAACATTGAACATAATGAGGGAACGGAGAAGTTCTCGTTTATGTAGCTAGTTATTACATGCTCACAGCCTGTGATGTAAACATTGAAAGTCTGGTTTGGAATGTGGTCTGGGGTTTCTCATTGGTGAAATTCACTTGAACTGGTTTCAGGCCACTGTTTTCAGGGAGAGAATGTGGTTTGTGCCCTGACTGTGGTAGTTAGTAGGGGAGGTGGCATAAGGTTTCTAATGAAATCCGCTTGAACTCTTGAGAATAAGAATCGAACTGACTGTGCAAGGTTTTGTACCCTAACTGTGGGAGTTTAGTTTAGGGGGTAGCAGAGGGAGAGAGAGAGAGAGAGAGAGAGAGAGAGAGAGAGAGAGAGAGAGAGAGAGAGAGAGAGAGAGAGAGAGAAAGAGAGAGAGAGATGAGAGAGAGAGGGAGAGATAGAGAGAGAGTGTAGCATTACAGAGAGAGATTGAGAGAAAGAGATAGAGAGAGAGAAAGAGGCTAGCATTACAGACAGAGAGAGAGAGAGAGAGAGAGAGAGAGAAAGAGGGTAGCATTACAGACAGAAGGAGAGAGAGAGACAGAGAGAGAGACAGAGACAGACAGACAGAGACAGGGAGAGACAGACAGAGACAGGGAGAGACAGACAGAGACAGAGAGAGAGAGAGAGAGAGTCGACACTGGAATGACCATAGACCAGACCAAACACTGAGGAGAATGACACGAACAGATTTCAATATTTTGCATCTTCAAAGAGTTTTACACATAACGAGGTTAATCCCCCAGTTATCGCCGCAAACATCGCTCAGTATCTACTCCTAGTATCTAGACTCAACACGCAAAGAAAAACAAAAACAAACACTCGTATGAGGCAGCTTATTTTGGTTCCGCAGATATCTTTAACCACAAAATTAGTTCAACTCCCTTGCAGAGTCACATGTGGTCTAACTGTGTTCTTATCATTGCCAAGAGCCAGCGGGACACTCAACACAGACCGAAATAAACCAAACCCACCCACAAATCTAGTCGTACCAACATCAGCAAACATATCGGGAAAGTGAAAACGTTGTGTATCCTGCTGAGGTCTCTGCGCCAGTTCATCCTCTTGGCTATCTTCACCTCTGTCAGTATCTGCGTACAGGTACCCCTACTGATGCCCCAAAGCACTCCAACTATCTTGCGGTGCTGCAGCAGATGCCCACAACAGGTTTGGCGAGAGATGAAAACTGAAACCGGGTGCCCATCTAAAAGCATGCCTTACATTTCTGCAAACATCCGCCTCAAGCTATCCTCCAAGGTTTCATTTTGTGGAAAGCTATCGATGACGATAAATTATCATTTGGTAATGTTCTTTGCAGTGATTCTGGTTTTCGATTTTTGTTCTCTCAATTTTGTGATGCTGTCTTCTCTGGCCAACAGGGAACATCCTGCACACCCACGTACAGATTGGCAATGGGGACAAACGGCAATCCCAGTCAACATTTGAATCGCGATATAATTCCACCCTCTTGATTTTCAGAATCTATTCTGCAGATGATCATCTGCAAGACGACACATTACAATCATTACAATTACAATCGTCTGCGCGCGACAGCCGTCGCAGGCGTGCACCAAGGAGAAAAGTTACATCCTTCTGGTGCTAAAACCGCCAACAAAAGTTATCTGGGCCGATAGATCTGTGTGGGGCAAGAAACATTCTTGGCATCAGTATCAGCTCGAGAGGCGGGTCTTTCATCCTTGGCTAGCTCCACAGAGATATACTCTATACATCTATATCTCTGTGGCTAGCTCCGTGTGACGACCAACGAGCCTCGTCAGCACCGGCAGCAGATAGCGCAATCTTCAGGTGGTCCCCCATCGGGCATCGCATACTCTCACTCCTGTCTGCAACTGCAGGAGATGTCGGATGGAATTAGAGGTGAAAGGGGAAGCGTCTAAAGTGCTGTTCACACGATCGGGTTTCAACCAACTTTTTTGACTGCAGATATCGCTCAGTAATTGGTGGGGCAAATTCGATGAGAAGTTAGCCATGTGAAGTACAGTCCCACCTCCGATTTTCAACTGTCTTTCAGCCGACTCTCAACCGACTCTCATCTTTGTCGAAACTCGATTTGAGCACTGTTGAACAAGAAGAATTTGAAGTTACTTATATAAATACGGATGCGCTCTCGGGTCGGAGGCTATATTTAGCTGAGGGTGCACACGCTCTTCCATCGGCTCGTGTTGTTGTCGTGACATCTCCTGGGTCTGTACGGCAGAATCTGATGACAGTTGGCGTGCCACTTAAAACTGTTCGTACAGCCACACCATTATAGCGATTTTGTTCTGTTAAAATCGTCCCGAAGTGTGTCGAAAGACGGATGAAAATTGGCGATATCAACGGCGCTTAAGACTGTACTATCTGCACAGCTGCAAGGTGGTATCGGCAGAGCAAGGAAAGCTTCCCCGGTATTATCGGCACGCGTAGAAGATTCCGTAATTCCGTAATTTTCTAGGTTACGTGTTTATCTGACGTCGTGGTGCACTTGTTGCGATAAAAGTATATTTTACTAAGGTACTGGCAATATCATGTTAGACAACGCGCTTTCGCCCTTTCTGGGTTAGTTGTGCTGACAGAGCTGATCATTAGTGTTGGTGCAAAACTACACCGAGTCAGCAGGAAAAATGTAATCTGGAGTGATAGTGTGGGATATGATTGGTGTTCGTACCGGGTTTGTGGTCGTGGGTGCCCTCTTGACAGAACAAGATGTACAGAAGCAACGGTTCCCGAAAAGCGCTAAAAGTAGCCAATACCCCCCACCTGTATATTCTCCACATAGACAATCTCAAGTACAGAACACAAGCTAGACTTTATGGGTCACTGTGAGTGTCGATAAAAAAACATAATTAAAAAAAGTCTATCTTTTGCTTCTCAGATTCCGATGTTGGTAGCCATACAGGGGAGCTGTTTGAGACTTCAATTTTGAGGCAAGAAACATACGTCAATACAACAAACGACAAAAGCACAACAAACAAATGTTACCTCATTAACCGACTATCTTCTTCTTCTTCTTCTGCGTTCGTGGGCTGAAACTCGCACGTACACTCGTGTTTTTCCACGAGTGGAATTTTACGTGTATGACCGTTTTTACCCCGCCATTAAGGCAGCCATATGCCGCTTTCGGAGGAAGCATGCTGGGTATTTTCGTGTTTCTATAACCCACCGAACTCTGACATGGATTACAGGATCTTTTCCGTGCGCACTTGGTCTTGCGCTTGCGTGTACACACGAAGGGGGATAAGCCACTAGCAGGTCTCCACATAAGTTGACCTGGGAGATCGGAAAAATCTCCACACTTAACCCACCAGGCGGCCGCGGCCGGGATTCGAACCCTCGACCTTCCGATTCAGAGGCCGACGTCTTACCACCCCGCCACAGCGCCCGTCATTAACCGACTATTAAACCACAACAGAACCGTGTGTCAGCAACCTCACAATTGAATGTAAACTGTCCCCAAATGTACATTTAAAGAAGAAACCAAGCACTCCGTACACGAAATAAATGTCACCAAATTCTACCCTCCAGCCAACTTCTGGCAAAGACAAATGGACGCAGGGAAAAACCAAAACTCACGTGACAAGTACCCTGTACTCCCTGCAACGGTATGTTGTCACACTTTGTCTGATGACTATGATCAGGAAGACTTGGACTTGACATACCACCATGAGTCAAAGGAGGTGAAACAAAAAAAACCGCAATCAATCAGTCGATTATCTTCAGGACACAAATCGGTCATTGTGGTCACGCGGTGTGCTGTCGTAACCAGGGAACCATTGTCACATTGTCATAGTTTCTGTTTGTGGGTTATTCTCCAGAGCTGTGTACCATTTTGTGACATGCATTTCAACTAAATCATTCCAACGTATATTAAATGGGAACTATAATTCCTATGTATTCTCTTTACTTTTCCCCCAGTAATGCTCCGGTTAGATAATGATACAGACATGCAACCACAACAAACCATAGTATATAATATATTTTCGTCTTATTTTTTTTTTAATTGTTAGTATTCAAATCCATGTCAAAACCTTTGGTTTCCATGTTACGAAGGTGGTGTACTTTGAAACCCTTGTAATTTGCTGAACGTAGACAGACAAAATGGGCAAGTATTTTTAATTCTTTCTCTTCAGGCCAAGGATATAATATAGAACCAGTATTTATTAATTAAATCAATGTGTATGGTTAAAATGTCTCAATTAAGAAAAGGAATATCAACTACGTAACATTGTTTCCACTGGTACACAGCTCTGGAGAAAAACCCATGTATCTGTTTCTTGTTTCTCGGCGTATTAAGTCCGATTCCTCCTGAAAACGTCCACAGTCACAAAACGAGTTATTGTACAGGCATACAGACTAATTGGTATGTACCGAGTGTTATAATCAAGGGTAAATCTAAAAACCTTTTGATGTAAGGCACAGATTATAGTTGTATTGTTTACCAAAATCCCCCCCCCCCCCATCCTCCCCCAAATAAACTATTTCAGCGGGAAAGGCACGGGGGGAAGTAAGTCAACAACACTTCACTGTATTCACTTTATAATCAACAGTTTATTGAAAGTAATCAAAGTGACACATACTACCGCAGGCGCGAAAGCAAACACAGTGCATTTAGGTCTACCCACACCGTAATGGAAATCCTGTTGAACAATCACCTTTCCCCATCCCTTCGGACAAAAAAATCAATTAAAATACTTTTCATACAAGTAGCCCACACATTTGTACCTATTGTAACCCCCAACGTTGTTTGTGCCCCCAATTCTTTTTTGTCATTGTGCCAAGGCGCGCCTCAGTCAGCCATATTTGTAGGTCTTCGCCGCCCCCCCCCCCCCCCCCCCCTTCCCAACGAACGACGTCACTGTGTTAAAAAGTCGGATCGGCTGGCGAGCGAGCCAGGTACACAGAGATAGGGGGTGGGGGTGTTCGGAGGGGATTGGACGACTGATTTTAGACTCTCGCGTTGTGAGTGTAAGGACTTAGAAGGTGTTTGGAGAATGCTAATGAGACAAACCCCCTGAAGTTGCTACAAAAACACATGCTTGCAGGGTGATGTATTCAGCCAAAACAGGTGTACAGATGCAATGAGGAACTCCACGAGAGCAAGGTGTATTGCGGTGAGAGTTTGAGAAAAATAGGAGGAACAGGTTAGCTTGTCGAATGAAGAAGCAAAAGACAAGTCGCGTAAGGCGAAATTACTACATTTAGTCAAGCTGTGGAACTCACAGAATGAAACTGAACGCACTGCATTTTTTCACAATGACCGTAGTCCGCCGCTTGTGCATAACGGAGTGAAACTGACGAGCCTGTTCAGCGCGGTAGTGGTTTCGCTGTGCTGCATAGCACGCTTTTCTGTACTTCTCTTCGTTTTAACTTTCTGAGCGTGTTTTTAATCCAAAAATATCATATCTATATGTTTTTGGAATCAGGAACCGACAAGGAATAAGATGAAAGTGTTTTTAAATGATTTCGAAAATTTAATTTTGATCATAATTTTTATATATGTTTAATTTTCAGAGCTTGTTTTTAATCCAAATATAACATATTTATGTTTTTGGAATCAGAAAATGATGAAGAATAAGATGAAATTGTTTTTGGATCGTTTAATAAAAACATAATTTTAATTACAAGTTTCCGTGTTAATGACCAAACTCACTCGTTAGTTTTTAAGCCACCAAGCTGAAATGCAATACCAAACCCCGGCCTTCGTCGAAGATTGCTTTGCCAAAATTTCAATCAATTTGATTGAAAAATGAGGGTGTGACAGTGCCGCCTCAACTTTTACAAAAAGCCGGATATGACGTCATCAAAGGTATTTATCGAAAAAAAGAAAAAAACATCCGGGGATATCATACCCAGGAACTCTCATGTCAAATTTCATAAAGATCGGTCCAGTAGTTTAGTCTGAATCGCTCTACACACACACACACGCGCGCACAGACAGACACACACACACAGACACACACAGACACACACAGACACACACACACACACACACACACACACACACACACCACGACCCTCGTATTGATTCCCCCTCTATGTTAAAACATTTAGTCAAAACTTGACTAAATGTAAAAATGATATGTCTACGCTCACACGAAAAGAAAGACACACACACACACACCATTGATGTAGTATTCCAGGCATGCTAATGAAAGCGATACTAATTACTATAAGTGATACATTGATCTGTTTTGCTTCATCAAGAAGCGTTTGCAGAATGACTCCAGTACTTGACACTGTTTTTTCTCTCGTTGAACTGCTCGCTGCTCTTCTGTCGGTCCTGGTCGGCTGAACCCGTTGCTTGCTTGAGGCTATAAAAGGCAGGGGTACTGAAAGATCTTTTTGGTGCTAGTGCAGCAATAAAATGTGTTTCTCTCTGTAGAAAAAACTATAAAAACTATTGAGCTTTTAAATGTTATAAAACTCTGATCCAAAAATATCAACCTCTTTCAGAAGTTTTGGAACAAACTGCAATAGGTTTTACAAATGATCAA
This sequence comes from Littorina saxatilis, assembly GCF_037325665.1. Lineage (NCBI taxonomy): Eukaryota > Metazoa > Mollusca > Gastropoda > Littorinimorpha > Littorinidae > Littorina > Littorina saxatilis. The sequence continues at coordinate 25,412,338 of NC_090250.1, read as the reverse complement.
AATGCGAGAGACATAATCGGTCCCATAAATATCGGAACATTAAAATAAATATGGGGTTGTCCTTTTGAATTTGATTAATGTTGCCATGTAAAAATAGGTCAATGATCATATATCAATGCTGTCGTCTTTGCCAAATATGTAGCCATAAAATAGATACATAATAATTTGTGAAGGCTGAACCATGATGATCTCCAGTTGCGTGCCTCAAGGTGTATAAGAAGCACTAACGCTGTTAAAAAGTGTTGGCAAAATGTTCCCGTTTCAGTTTTCCGGCAGTGTCTTGTCCTTTTGCCCTAGTCTGTGCACAGGGCGTCGACATGGTGCCATGAACACTATAGCACGCACTCTTGACTCTCCCGCACGCAATCTATTGGACACACACAAACACACGCACGCACGCACACGCACGCACGCACGCACGCAATCACACACACACACACACACACAGTTGACTTTGTGCCGCACAGAACACAGATCCCGCTGCAACAAGCTTGATATATCTGATTTATTTCGAGCCACAGGCCTGCACAAGGAAGAACTTGTACTCTTGAGAGTTTTATAAAGGAATTTGGATCATTTACAAATCGCTTGTTGAAGGTCATAACGCACAGCAATAGCCACTCACACAGATAATTAGGGGCGGGGCATTTCGCACTACTTCTTAGAGCGATGTTTTCGCTTTATGGATCTCGTGACCAGCAAGCAAACACTCGGAGACACACACAACCGTACGGGAAGAAAATGTGACATGCTTAATGACAGACGCACTAACAACGGACAAGATAGGAAGAGATAAACAAATGAGGTAGGAAAGAAAGAAAGAAACATTCTAGTGTTCCATCATTTATTCAACCGTTATGGATATAAAAGTACCGTTGTCGCAAGCAATTTAGAAACCCACTTTTTCGCCCAATGAAATGGAGGGATGCAAATGTGTTTATTTACAATTCCAAAGTACTCAACCACAATCTCTATAATCATACAGCAGTGGGAATCACAAGACTTCAACAACATTATAACCCTGCTACAAACATGTATCACGGTGCTAATGTTTTCCTTGCTGGGGGCGAAGTATGTCATGGGGAAAGCTTGGAATATTACATGCGACCCCCCCCCCCCCCCCCCATGGCTTTGAATTCGGGACCTCGCTGGATGAAAAAAACATCATCTGTCTATATATCGCATGTGCGACTCTAGTTGAAAATCCCTTGGGAACTGTAATTTGGTCAAGGATAATAAGTTCGTTGGTTGACTTGACTGAATATTATATACCTTAATTCACATATTGTTTTAAACAAAGCTAGAATTGAATAACGTCTGGGAGAAATTTGATTTAGGGGGAAAAGTTACAAGGACGAGATACGTGTACATAAGTCGTCCTTCGGCCAAGTACAACACAAAATGTTGTCAGAAACTTAAAAAGAATGAAAGATTAGTGATATCGACACCGATTTTAGTCCACACATCCATGTGTCGGAGATCTCGAAACTGCTGTCTGTGGTCTTACTACATAACGCAGTGCTGTTATTCCCCCCCCCCCCCCATTGTGTGTTGCTAATATTAACAATTCTGCTATTTCCTATGTCAAAGTAAACGTTTGGGTGTTGGGTGTGCTCAGATTATGTATGCTCACTTCACCCTTCGTTTGCATAATCTCACTTTTTCCGTCAGAAATAGACATGAGTCAACACCATCGTCCAACTCCTACCTGAAGGCAAGCAAACCCACACATTAACATGCCTGAATGAATACCACGTATATAGATATCTATATTTGCTGACGGCAGTTAGCGAAATAAGTACGAAATTACTCGCTGTTTAAGAATGTGCCGACATGATCAGGGATGGGATCACAAATGTGTAACACAGTTTTGTCAAAAAGATCTAAAAGAATGACCCCCCCCTCCCCCTTAACACCCCACCCCTATCAACGAAAATAAAAATGGGGGGAACCTTTAAAATCGTGTTATATGGTGCAATCTAGGGATTTCAAAATTGGTATGTGGGGCTGAATTCCGATGGCCGACATTGGCGAATCTGTCAGAATTTAGGCAAATGCTTCGGCCGTAATACGTGCAATAAAAGGAGAAAATACACCAGAACAACAACAGTGACAGAAGAAGCAGCATGCAGAAAAGAATTGGTTCATTCATCTGTCATCTTCTAAACACATTAAAGACCGAACCAAGCATCATACAATCCCTGTACAAAAAAGCTAACAAACATACGCAATATATTTAGACTCCAAAGACATCGTTGGGAAAAAAAAGAACCTTAAATAGGGAGAGAAAATAACCCAAAGAAAGAAGAAAGAACAAAGAAAGACATGGAGGGAGGAGCATGACTGCACGAATGAATACATTGATGGACAAAAAAAAATTAAAATAAAACACGAATGAACAAACAAAATAACAAAATAACGAAAGAACGAACGAAAGAAAGAAAGAAAGAATGAAAGAACGAACGAAAGAATTGGCTGAATGAATAAAATAATGATATCACACACACAAAACTCCGAGTGAATGCATACTGCCTCAAAGAAGCAACGCTTTGTGTGTGTGTGTAAACTTCTCAGGTTTCACATGCTTCTCAAAACGCCACCCTTATATAAACTTTTCAAAAACACTCCCCAAAAAAGTTGACACTTGTGTATGTACAGAGTGAAATTAACTCTTTTCGCTCCAGACCTGTACATTCTGGACATGTAAAGGTAAATCTCTCTCCGACAAAGACTGGCTTTATCAGGTAAACAGCAAAGACGTCATGGCGACTGGAATTTAAAACACATCCCTTTTTGGCGTTTACTCACAGGTAAGTTAAAGTAACAACCGACATACATTTTGTGTTTAAAGATTTTTGGGATTTTTTTTAAAGTAAACGCTTCTTTTAGGTGTATAATAAAATGTTAAATAAATAAACTTACCTTTCTGATGTTTTTATGATGATTATTATTGCTGTTAGATTAGACTAGATATATGCAAGTGAAGAGGTTGGACCAAAGGGTAAGAATTAATATGTTGTGTTGTAACACAATTTGATTTTCTGGTATAGTTTCGTGATCTTTGGCGTGGTCGTTTTACGTGATGGTGTGAATAAGACAACTTGAATGGGGAAATGTGGTACTTAGGCTTGATTTTTACCAATGACAATGACAGGAAAATGTTAATAATTCTTTGCAGTTTTACCATGCATATGACTGTTAGAAAACGTAACGAGCTGTTCATCGTCTCCATGTAGGAAGAAGGTTAAGATTTATTAAACTGTGCATAATCGACTCAACTCGATGTTAAGTCAGTTGAAACATGATGCAATTTGTTAAGTTATGCCCCATGGGCCATGGGGGGCCCGGTAGCTTAGTTGGGAAGCGACCCAAATTTCCGAGCGATGGGACAATTAAGTAATAAAAATGAAACAAATGTAAGCTTGGAACTAACTTTTCAGGTAAAAGTCTGCTTGAAAATAATTCATAACATGAAGAGGTCGCATACTATGACAGATACAATAAAGAAGAAGAAGGTTTGAAAGTAAGTAGATTTTTGAAGCAATGTAACCCAACCTGAGTCGTCTTTAAAACTCAAATTTCGGGTGACCGTGGCTTTAAGCAGATGAGACTGTCTGTTGAAATTACATATTCTAGTCTCGCGAGGCAGTAGCTCCGTCGCGATCTTGTTTGCGCGCGGCGTGAAATTTAATGCCTTCTCTTACATTACGGATGACGTAAAGAGCATGTCTGCGCGCAACTTGTTCTGTGCCCTGCTGAAGGTTTGGCTTCGTCAGACTGTATTGCCGAGCATTTTGTCAGTTTAAAAGGATGTTACAATGAAAACCCATTATGTGTTTAAAGAAAGGTGTAATTGTTAACTCGACCCGTCCAGGTTTGTTTTCTTCTTTCGCTTTGTTCCTCTTTCGATTTTTTTTTTCTTTCATTTTGTTTGGAGACAGTAACCTGAGGTGGGAGGGAGGAAAGAAGAGAGAGAGAGAGAGAGAGAGAGAGAGAGAGAGAGAGAGAGAGAGAGAGAGAGAGAGAGAGAGAGACGCTTGACGCTTGACGCTTTGACACTTTATTGTCATTAGCTAATAAAAGCCTTATAGACAAGGTAAAACAACAATTTCTGCATCATTCATAAAAGGGGTAAAAGGACGAATGAACAAAACCTTGATAACAACAAAAACATAGCAAACTAGTTTATGAGTACGAGCAAAAAACACACCGACACGAAAGCCATAGGTAAACAAAAATATCTAAGACTAAGGGTAAAAAGCAAGGTATAGTATGTACACACAAAGGAAAATACTGATCCAACAGTTAACACACACTCATAAAACCAATCAATCTGCAGACCACACATATTTAAAACCAATAAACCACTAGTCGGCGTTACCCTTGCGTGACTAGTAGGGGAACATGTCTAAATACATATCTATACAAAAACAACAATGGCTGCAGACGAACAAACACACACACACACACACACACACATACACACACACACACACACACACACACACACACACACACACACAGATACGCTTATATAGACTACACCCGCACACGTGTAAATCCACGCGTATACATGTACACGCAACCCGATTTAAATGAGAAGACCATCCAGTCCAACATTTGCGTACGTAAAAATTACATTATACATCATTTCAGCTTGACTCATCTAGTTTCTTTTTGCGCATGTTTAGTGCCTTAGAAATAAATTGTGCAGTTGCTTCGAGTACACTTTCTTCATCCAGGGCTAGGATACGGGTTACATCTTCCATTGAGGCTGGTTCAGAACAGAGAGAGAGAGAGAGAGAGAGAGAGAGAGAGAGAGAGAGAGAGAGAGAGAGAGAGAGAGAGAGAGAGAGAGTGCGTGCATGCGCGAGCGTGTGTGTGTGTGTGTCAGTGTGTGTGTGTGTGTGTGTGTGTGTGTGTGCGTGCGTGCGTCTGTGCATTTGTGTGTCAGGTGTTCCATGGTCGAGTCTGGATTGCCCGAACACAAGGCCTGGAGTGCTGACAAAGAGTCTGAGAAAAAGACAGCTTTCTTTGGACGGCTTTCCAACTGTACGACTGTCTCTCTGGCTTTGTGGAGTGCCAGAACTTCAGCCTTGTAGTTGGAGCACATAAATAAAATTTTAAAAATCAAATTATAAAACACTTACAACTATTAGAGACAGCATTAGGTAACAAAAGATGATTTCTAACAAATAAAAAAAAGACAACAAAATATAAATATATTAATGATTGAATAAATAAATACATAAATACATAAATACAAATACAAAAAATAAAAAATGATTTCACCCCAAAGAAAACAAAAACAAAAACCTTTTGGTTGCCGGGCACAGATGAAGTAAACAAAAAAGTTGTCTAACTCCGTCGCGTTGGTGCGACCTATTATAGCACCAAATGATAAAAGGTTTTAAAAAATCATCTTGCAAGCGGCAACTGGCTGGTTAAGTCTGTTATCTCTGCCAAGCTCAGCGTTAAGCCTGGGGGGGGGGGGGGGGGAGCAGGCTCAAAGTT
>NC_090250.1:25374324-25399324 GCF_037325665.1 Littorina saxatilis | reverse complement strand
TCAGAGAGAGGCTGCCGTGCCCTAAAATCTGATTGGTCGAAACGCTGGGGGCAAAGGTTATACGAAAAAGGTCTATGACAACTCTTTATTTTGACAGAGATCTGCTTTTTTACATCTAGCCCTCGCCCTAAAAGCGACTAATAGCTACCATTGCTAAAGAATAAACACAAAAACTTGTTTGTACCTACTTAAAAAATGCAAATTAAAGTAAGAGCATACATATATATGCACCCACAGGTATATATGTTCATGACATGCCATTACTGCAGAAAAAGTGTAATTCATTTAGGGTAGTACATAGTGTTCAAATCTGGGTGTAAAACAGTAAGGAAAAAACTGCAAGAGAGAGGGTAACCGATAGAGGGGGGGGGGGGGGGGGGGGGGGGCAGAGAAAAGGAAAGATACAGGGAGAGAGAGAAATGGGGCAAAATAACAGACAGATAAATAAACAAGTAAGCAAATCAACTAAATGTATTCGCAAAAATCATCATGCTTTTACTGCTTTCCTCTATCTTTCTCCTGTTATTTTAATTTACTAACTTGACATTTTACATGGATTTTATATATTCTTCTTCTCTGTAAAACGGGTGACGAAGTCCAATCTGGTTCTCCTTATCCGTGCCAAGACTTGTTTGAGATTGTACTATCCCTCAACGTTCAGGGTGAAAAAAAGACTGAGAAAAGCTAGATCTCACAGAAACATCAGAACATGCTTGTGACAGAAAAGTAACTACTGCGGAGAGGAAAATGGATGATGATGGATATGAGATTATCTGTTACAAGGCAAAAGGGACGTCAGTAAGAAAAAATCTTTCCAGCTAGCTTATATTTGATGCACATTACTTCCTTTTGACTTTCGCGGAGAGGGGAAAACACGTTTGTGTAAAAAGTATGTTATTAGAGCCACTTCTCTGTACAAAAGCGGTGTTATCAAAGCTGTTGTATGTCATATACGCAACCAAAATGTTCCCATTGTTGATACAAAGAGAATAGTTACGATTTTCTTTTTCTTTGTTATTTTACAAAGCTTACATTAAACAAATGAGTTTGGTCAACATTCGCTTCTTTTGAACATTGTGAGTCGGGGACTAAGCAACTGCATTCGTGATACGGTTTGGCATAATAATTTGTTCAAGGAACTACAAATGTCAATACGAACAAATACTTCCACTAACTCCTGAAAAAATCGGTCGGGAACTCTTTCAAACACGGGCAATTCATTCAAAAGTAAATGCAAAACAATACGCAGAATAAAATGCATGTTGGTTTGTTTCACTGAGGGATTGAATGACCTTACAAACTCGTTTTATGGCCGTCAAAACGAACACAAAACTCGGACTGCAGACGCAGGCAAAATCGTCACACCCTGATCCAGACACAAAACAATAAATAAATAATATAACAAAAGTAAGGGAAAAGGAACACCCTCTTCCCTCCTCTTCCATCGCTTTATAGCCAAACAAAAATCTTAGCCAAAGTCATGAATAAAACATGACCTTTTTCATATTATTCCGCCGCGATGTGCAGGGTCAACAAGTGTGGTTTTAAACAAATAAAAACGCGTTTTTACGCTTTTTCCCCCTTCCCGTGACTCCGCCCCCCCCCCTCCAACACACACACACACATACGCACGCACACACGCACATGCACACACACACACACACACACACATGCACACACACACACACACACACACACACACACATGCATGCACACACACACACACACACACACACACACACACACACACAGTTCTCCGTTACCCATTCTTCCCTCTTCGTCTCTGGAAGTCATGGAGAGAAGACCAAAAACCATTGGCTCTGCACAGACATTTATTCATCCATGCATAAAATATTTTACGATTATATTCCTACAAGAATACAAAGAGGTCTGTTTTCGCCGAGGTAAGAAAGTAAAGTGTTTATGAACGTCCTATTCACAGATGCTGCTCATAATTGGTGTTCACACCACAGAAAAAGCTGTTTAAGTAAACATCAAACGCATTCTGCACAGCTAATGTAAGCTCTTGTTGTTTATGCATTATGCACCAATGTTGTTTATTATATATGAATCGTGCTCCAAGGGGTATTTTCATCTTGAGTAAAGCAGGATATCTGACTTCTTTACGTCAACAGTAAGAAGGAAATAGCCTTGGGGTGGGTTTTTTTCTCACAAAATATTGTGTCTTTCACTGAATTTTTCGAATATGTCACATTTTCATGAAATGCATAGACATGCAAAGCCGAACAGCCACGCATGCGCGCACGTGCATACAAAAGACACAAATACAGTCTTTTTTTGTACGAAATGTTCCTGTCTCGTTTTGTGTCGTTATCTCCGATCTTGTTTTATTATGAGTAATGTCTAATATGCTGGCTGTTAGCAAATGATAACAGACACGTCAAGAAATGGATACATCAACTTGAGCCGGCAGGCGAATGTTGATATCATTTTCGAGACATTTCTGTTATCATTTGCGAACAGCCGGCATATTAGCTTTAGAAATAACGGTGTTATTACCGGCCAATTTTGACCAAACTAAAATTCGAAGCAATCCCGCGACTTGGTCATGGAACAGCCTAATGGGGACTGGATCGCTCGAATCTGTTAATGCTTGCTAGTCGAGCATTCTCGTGACGTTGATCAGCCAATCACTCACCTGACGTGATGAATATTAATAGCTGTAAATGCTCTCATACATCAGTCTCACACCAAAAACACCCCATGCTGAACATGCATTTCAGTTGCTTAAGCCACTTTCACACTTCCGCAAACAAGTCTGCGGATAGCTGCGGACGGCGATCCGCGGACCTCCGCAGGAAAAATACTGCGGACGTGGAGATAAAGAACGGTGCACGTGTGAAACGCGGACAGCTACGTTTTGATTGCGTGCTGTCGCCGTGTTGACCGCGGATTCGCTGCGGATGGATGGCGGATAACACCGCAGATCCACAGCGGTTGTTGGTGGATCGCGGCGGTCTGTCAGCGGGTGGCTGCGTTCAGTGGGCGTGCAGATGCCGTGTTAAGTGCGGACATTGCGGATTGCAGCGGACGATCGCGGTTTTACGCCGACTTTGCGCGGGTAAAACGCGGTTTTGGCGGTTTGACGCCGTGAAATTTGGCGTCCGCGGGCCCAGAAATCGCTGCGGAACGTCACGGATGAGCAAGTTCGGGATATTTCATGGGCTAAAATCCTGGGGATTTCATTCACTGCTACCTACGATTATACATCTGCTGAATATAAGGGGGAAACTTTCTTTTTGTGAGGTGTTTATATTGGACCTGCTGAATATCTGCTGTTATCTACTGGTGTCTACTGCTGTCTACTGTAGTATATCACAGAGCAGAGTTCCGAAGATGCACATTGATGCTGGTTTGCAAACAAGAATGCTGATGCATGTGCAATCATGTCTGCAGATTGCCGTAGAGCAAGAACAATCTGATGCAGTTCAAAGAATAAGAAGACAGAGGAAGAAGATAAGTATGTGGGTCAGACCATGGTTGAATCGCAGACCTCTCTATGGCCATTATGAGCTACTGATAAGGGAACTGCATGAAGACTTTCGTTAATATTAGTCGGATGGATCCAGTTGCATTTCATGAACACTTGACAAGAATTGAGGGCAGGATTACCAAGCAGCAGACCCACTGGAGGAAGCCCTTGGCTCCAGGACTGAAGTTGGCCATTACTCTGCGCTACCTGGCAACTGGTGACTTTGCAGTATGGCTTTAGGGTTGCCCACAACACTATCTGCCTCCTGGTGATATAAGTCTGTCAAGACATCATTGAAGAGTTTGCAGTTGAAGTCCTGGCTTGTCCCACCACTCCAGAGGGCTGGAAAGAAGTTGCAACCGGATTCTACAAGAATTGGAACTTTCCTCATTGTGTGGGTGCTATAGATGGTAAGCATGTCGCACTGATGTGCATTGGGAAGTCTGGCAGCTTCTACTACAACTACAAGGACTTCTCTATTGTGCTGTTGGCCCTGGTGGATGCAGACTACAAGTTCTTGTTTGTGGACATAGGACATACTGGTTCAGGATCAGATGCTGGAGTGTTTGCCTCAACTCCCCTGAAGGAATCCCTAACAGATGGCATTATTAACCTCCCAGAACCTGAACCCCTGCCCAATGATGACAAGCCTATAGCCTTTACATGGTTGGAGGTAATGCATTTGCACTGAAAACCTGGATGATGAATCCCTTATCTCTCAGACAGATGACACATGAACAGAGAGTCTTAAATTATAGACTGGCAATAGCAAGTAGCCTAGTGGTTGAAAATGCTTTTGGACTACTTGCTGCCCGCTTCAGATGTCTCCTGACAACCATGACACAAAGTCCAGAGGGAGTCAGCATTATCACCTATGCCTGCTGTGTCCTGCACAACTTTTTGAGGGTCAGGAACCCTACCCTGGACGTTACTTTAGTGGACCATGATCAGCCAGCCAGCCATGAGTTCACCCCAGGATCGTGGAGAGACAACGCACATCTGCCAGACATTGAGCCACGTCCTCTGCGTCTTCTGGTCATGATGAAGTGTTGAGGTCCGCCGCGGTCGTTTGAATGGCTGGAAGACCGCAGAGCACCGCCTTAAGTACGCAAGGGAACGTCGGATGAACGTCGTTATCCGCGGCATTGCGCAAGTAGTCCGCGAAGACCGCTGTCAACGCGTGTTCAGACCGCCAGTCAACCGCGGATGCACACGTATACTTTAACCATGTGCTATTATCTGTGACGAGTCCGCTGAGTGAACGTGCCACAAACGCAGACAACCGCAACTAACACGCAGCTAACCGCAACACAAACGCCAACTAAACACACCTTGCGGACGGCTGCGGACACATCACGTTGCTAACACGTGCTCTGCGGAGGCAACGCGTGCCCTGCGGAGGCAACACGTGCTCTGCGGACTGACTGCGTTCTCTACACGGCCAATTTCCCCGCCAGTGTCCGCAGCCAAAAATTAAACCAGTTTGATTTTTTCCGACCTTCTGCGTGGACTACTGCGGTCTTTGCGGACCACGGAGGACATCTGCGGACTGCTTCTGCGTTACTCACACGGATAGCTGCGGAGTGCCGTCCGCAGCTATCCGCAGTCTTGTTTGCGGAAGTGTGAAAGGGGCTTTAGCTATTTCTTGTCCAAGAGAGCGAAACTGACTCAGAATCAACGCCAGACAAAAAGAAACTGACGTCAAAAATAGACTATGTGTAAAAAGGGACACGGTTTGATAGCTATAACATTTAGCGGGTCACCTGAAATCAGTCCTGTTCTGTCAGCTTGGTCACATGATGCACTTAATGGTAAAAGATATATCATGCTTGAATTAAACTGGGATGATAGGGCTAAATGTGTTCTGACATTGCATTCTTCAAAATAAAGGACCTTTACATATCCGTGATCCTAGAAAATGAATTATAGAGAGAGAGAGAGAAAGAGAGAGAGGGAGAGAGAGGGAGAGAGAGGGGGGGGGGGTAAACCGAATTGGGAGGGAATATTTGTAAGTCACTGAGTGCATTTTATACACACTCCCACATAATACCAAAACCTGGAGCTAATGTGACCCAAAACTTGAAAATTGTCCAGCAACTCACTGCAGTTTTAAGGCAGTTCCAATCGTAAAGCAAACCATGATGGCAGCCCCAAACATTTTCCACACAATAAATTCTCGTCATGCGAAGTATGCACACAAAGATGCAAGCAGGTGTTACAAAATACAAGGATTTGCCAAGTGTAGTCTGAGAATAATGCAATCTGATTTATATACAGGTTCCTTTCCACTCAAACCATTTCGAAATAATTTATGAGACACGTATCTTAATCCTCACACGTCCTTATCTAATGTGTTTTAACTGACAGTGAAAGAAATTTGACAGTATCTTTTTTTCTAAGTAGAGGGTAAAATGTGTGTAGGTGTCTTAAGATAACAGCCTACAGTGTGTGTGAATACAAGTTCAAAAGTTTGCGTTCTCAGATGCAGACACGGATCTGTCATGGCCATATCATACTGACTCAGAAAATTCTAATATTGTACTACTCTCAAAAGGAACATCTGTTTGCCCTCCAAATGGCGACGTCTAGCCCAGGCAAACCCATAATCATTCGGCTCCCCTGCATCTGCATACTAATTACACACAGGTAGATTGAAAACACTCGTCAGTGACTGAACTTTTTGTCTGAACAACTAATATATTTTTGATGACAGCAAAAAAGCAGAGCGAAGAAGTTGTTTTTCCAATATTCATCTGTGACACTTATGGCCGACTGCACTGGCTGACATGGTCGTGAATGCAAAACAAATAAATAAATACAATAACATGCACTCAAGCCAGGCATTATTCTTATAGTGTACTGCACATTGTTAAAATATAATCTTATGTCTTATGTCTTATGTCTCATTAGATTCGCAGATTTCTCCACGAAAAAATGTCTTTTATTTAAAGGGGTAATATCTTTGATCAAACGCTCTCAGATTGCTTTGAAAGTATTGCGATCAGATTAAGGAATTTACAAAATGGTACCATGCAGCAAGACAGCTAGTCTTCACTTTGCAAAACCAAATGTACTAAAAAAATTTTTTTTTTAAAAAGAAGTGTATTGATTTGAAAGAACAATAGAAAGTGCACTCTTGTGTGAGTTTTGGTTATTGCCCTTGACCTCTCGTCTCGATGTTGTAAGTTTCCAGGGCCGCTGGGTCCCTGGTGGCGACTGACGCAAACCGGCTCAGTACCCAGTTTTAAACTTTTTAAAAGCTCAGGTGCTCATTCAATCACTTTGGTCTAATTAATGAGCATACTTCTGATGCTTTTTCGAGCAAATCACACACACACACACACACACAGACACACACACACACACACAGACACACACACACACACACTAACCGAGGTTTTATCAGCAATGGTGACGGGTTCTTATTATTACCCGTCACCATGCATGAGCGCTGTATGAGCTCACCTGGTCTTTAAATAATTCAAAAAAGAAAAATCACCAACTTCTTGTTCAAAGCAGACAATGAATTCTCCGTTTCGTTTCACATTGCTCCCAACACCATCCTCATCGCCAACCACTGCAACAAAATGAGGCGAGGAGGTAAAATGAGGCGAGGAGGTAAAATGGCCCAGAGGAAAGAGATATTTTTTTCTAACCGTGATCTGACATGCATTTTTTTGTGTGCGTTTGTGCGTACAGGTAAGAAAAACAAAGTTACACATTATTAATTAAGCTAACGTCTAGAAGTGAAGTATTGTGGGTGTGTCACACATTTCACAACTGACATTAATTTCAGGAACACTTCCCTGAAATACATCAAAACTCCAAATCAAAAATAGATTATATCAAACATTACGTGCAGGAAGTTTGAGTTTACAAGAATCTTACAGTTTCCTCGTCACTACGGTGCAGTCTCGTCAAACAGCGTTTCTGTGAATGTCCTATTGCGTGACATAATCATGTTCTTTTCTAACCCCCTCCAAGCGTTTAAATACCTTCTTTCAGTACTTTAAAACCCCGTAAATTCGTTTTTATCGCTTATTCGAAATTAATAAACAGAAGGATTAAGTTGACTTATTACTCTCTAGAAAGGTACGCATGTAACCCTTTTCGTGGTACCGTTGTGAAGGAATTAATGTGAGGATGAGTAGTTTAGTTTCGTGTGCGTCAAGGAAAAACCAAAATTGGTGCAAGAAATCTCAGAAGGCAGGCGCTTAAATCGCTCGAGAGGCCATTTCGTTTAACTTCAATCACTCGTTTAGCTCCAAACTAGGGTTTGACTTTAATCTGTTTTAAAAAATGTTTCTTTCTGTTTATGTATTCATTGAATTTACACTTATATAACTGTGAGGAAAAAACCTACGGCTTAATGCGGTGTTTTCAAAACGAAGTTAGAAAAAAAATGATAAAATGGCAAACAGTCAGGTCATTAAATATGCAAAAGCAGTTAATAGGATGGACACACATCAGGAGGTCATCGAAATATTCTACACTGATAGCAAAGTCGACATATGAAGTTAATCTGTGTAAAAAAGACTACATTTATCTTTTAAAAAAACTGGTTAACATATCCCACACACACTTTTGACGATCAGTACAGCACTAAAACCTTGCGCACATCAAGTTCATGTCTTTAAACGCAAGCGGCTAACACACACAAACACACACACACACAAACACACACACACACACACACACACACACACACACACACACACACCTAACCCCACCCCCCCCACACACACACACACACACTTGACGATACAGTGCTTAAACCTTGCGCACATGAAGTTCATGTCTTTAAACGCAAGCGGCCACCTTGTGTGTGCTACTATTACTGTTAGCTCTGACTTATGTCCCCACTGGTTGATAGGTCCTGGCACCCACACACATACCTAAAGTGTGGATGGTTACCTAAGAGGCGGCACTGGGTGTAGTGCCTTTCTAGTGCACTTGCACTACAACAGCACTGGGTGCAGTACTCGCTCCGGCATCGAAGAATTTTGCACTAAAAAATGCACAAAATTTGACCTATTTCGTCGCCTATAGAGGACGGAAAGAATAATAATAATAATAATAATAAATAACTTTTCTATAGCGCGAGTCCCATCAATTGGCTCCAGGCGCTTTACAAATTCATTATAGAATAAACTAGCACAAATCAACAAGCATACAAAGCATACATTTAACTGAGACATAACACCAAGAACCCAAGCACTAAGCAAAACTTAGCGTACAAACTTCCGGTTGTAATGGCGGACTGAGACGACGTCTTGGGCACAGGGCAGCAACAAAATCACAAAACATCCGCAACATGGGGCCAAAACGGGATCAAAATAAGGATCAGGACAGCAACCAGAATAAGATTACGTCTTTTGCTGGGGACCGGCCGCCTCCCTGGGCGGAAAAGATGGAGGAGCGGATCATCGAACGCATCAGTGCCGTCACCGAGAGCCTGGAATTCCACGCGGCCGCCGTGCAACAGTTGAGGAAAGACACAGAAACCTTTCAACATGAAACCAATGCACGATTTACGGAGTTCGAATTCCATCAGAGAAAATACAACCTCTTGTTCTTCGGCCTGAAATTTACACCCGCAACCTGTGAGGAGAATGTACGCAATTTTATGACGCAGGAGCTGGAGCTTGGCGAGGAAAGTGTGAAGTCCATGATTTTCCAGAACTGCCACCCACTACCATCTAGACCCGACTCCACAGCCTGCATTGTTCGCTTTATCAGGTTTGCAGACAAGGAGTCAGTTCTTAGGTCACTCAGAAAGCTAAAAGGAAAGCCAGGTGCGCGTGGTGTATCGATCAGAACCGACCTTCCGAAAGAACTTCGCAAAACTCGCGCAGAACTCAAAGCCAAGATGGACGGCCTGAAACGTGAAACGCCTGAGAGAATCCTTAGGATCGCTGAGCGGGGCCAGGAGATCAGAATTGAAGAAAGAAAGAGCAACAGATGGATCAAAGTTCAGTAGGCCTAACCGTCAAATTGCGATTTTCTGTGTGTCCGCTACCTAGTACAGTGTGGTGCTTCGACGACTGAGAACTTCGATCGATCGGCGCATCGGAATGTAATTTAGATCTAAACCTTTGGGCGTATATTGTAGCGCGCTAGACAACTGACATATGTGTGTATTTTTGGCTTGTGTGTAAATTGATGTAATTAACACGGCAGTAGCCACAAATTTACTTTACTTTTTTTTAAGCCCAGAGGATCAGAGAAGCGTGTATATAAAGGAAAGAAGACCGAACAGACAGACAAGCAAACAAACAAACAACACCACCAACAGTGGACAAAAAATGCGGAACACGAACTTCCAGTGTCAAAAACTCGATCATGTGTCATGACGGTGAACTATTTAATACGAATCATCATGTGTGCTTTGTGCTTGTGAACTTGGACAAAATGGGATACCATGGAACAGAAACTATGCAGTGAGCGGAGAGAAAAAAAAGAGAAAGAAAATGAAAACAACAGCAAAGGAACTAACTAACATTCAACGTACTAAAAGAACTGAAGGACTGACGAAGATGTAACGTGGATTTGCACCAGAACTTTTGTGTACTGATCAGTCACACTGAGTATCGACTTTGTCTTATTTTACGCTTACATAATTATGTGCTTCGTTTGCGATAGTGGACAATTTTGTGCCTGCGTAGGCCACAGCTCAGGTAAGAGAATGATGGTTTTCTTGTATAGTATTCCTCCGCGCCGCGCAATTTTTCAACCACTTTGTCGGCCTTGAATATATCCAGTGCATTGTACACACGCGTCCGGTGAGGCGGTCGTCGCTCTAGTTACGGTTGTTTCATGATGAGCTTCATCTTTTGCACCTGTGTTGGTAACGCGATAGGATGTTGTTTTGTTTTTGTACCTGTTCATATCACTGGAGGCACGCGCGCCCGTGTGTGCAATCGTAGTAATCATTCCTTATATGATCACAGGGTCCAAATATGGCGAGCGCGCGTGTATTCACGATACTGAAAGCGAGGCTCACGTTCTGCTGATGACGATGTGTAAACTCCCCACAGCACTCTTACTTTGCGAAATGTTCTGTTTTTAGGAAGACATTAATGGTTTTTGAAACAGTTCACTACCAATGATTGAGAGCTCATTACCCCAAATAAAATTTAAAAGCGGAACTCATTGGAGAAGAATACAGTCCCATTGATGGTCGGTAGTAACCATTTCCAAATAAGGATAATGACATCACGGGCGGCAATGATTTGCAAATACGTCATCGGCTGAGCGCGCCTACACATATTCACAAACACGCGTGTCCATTATGCTTTTTCTGCCTTTGTTGACTACTCTGGTCGTTGTAAACTTGTGTTCCTTGCTGCTTGTTAATGTTGGTCATGATCTCGGTAGATATTTTGATGTAGACTTGTCTATTGAAATCACCTTCTCTGATGGTTTTTTTGTGTGTGTTTTTTGCGTCTTTTGATCATTTTCTCCGATTTTCGTTTGTATGTTTTTTGGTCAATCGCAGTAAATTCCAGTCTTCGTGTACTTTTATGTTAATTGATAATAAGGTTTCAGCTATAAGATGCTTTCTGGGCTGCCTTCCTGTGTTGTTTGATGATGTTCCAATTATAATTTGAGTATTGTTTTTTGCTTGGTTTTGAAATTCAATCATGTGACCTAGCTGGTAAACTCAGTGACCAGAATTCATATTCCAGCTTGTTACATTTCCAAAAATGATGAAGATATATTTGTTTTATGTTTGTTCTGGTTGTGTCAGATTTCATGTTGTACCTTGAATGTTAGCCTGGTTTTCTTAACTTTTGTTCAATTTTTTGTATTGAAGTTGATGAATGATGAGGTAGCTTGTGCTTTGAACTTTAAAACTAGAGCCTCCTTATGTGTGTTTTTCTAGTACTTATTTGCGCTGATAGGTGCACTCAATTTGTCATAACAATTGATATGAATCTGCCCATACATTATGCCAGCTCACCAGTGGTCAATGCATTATTTGTAAAATTACTGTCCTATCCATACAGTCTGTCTACTTGCTCACTCACTCACACACACACACACACACACACACACACACACACACACACACACACACACACACACACACGCACACACACACAAACACAAGCACACACACACTCACATAACACAGCTGCTTCCTTTGTTCTTTATTTTGTTCATTATTTTGTTCATTCTTGTTAACTTGATGACTGAATGCGATAAATTTATCCATACTTTGTACTTCATGTACATGTTGTGGTTACTGGACCAACTCACTCTTTGCAATATCAAGTTTATTCATTTTATTCGCTCATCTGTTTTTATGTTTACCCGCTCACCAACACAAAGAAAACAAACAAAATGATTACTCTCAAACTTTGCTTTGAATGTACTTCGTCAGTTTGGATTGTACACAGTAAGAATTACATGTTTTTTTGATCAGGAGTAATTAAACATTTCTTATAATGTACAATGTGTGTTTGAGAAACTTCCACAAGTACAATATACTATTTCTAGAGCATTATATTTTTGTTGTTGTTTTTTTTTCTCCACATCACTTTATTGTCCAGCTTACATTGCTCTTTAGTAACTAAATTTTGCAGGAAACAATCTGTACTTCTTGTACTTATTGGTTACTTCATGTGTTGCTTTTATTATTATTATTTTGAATATTGTTCCGTGTTTTAGTGTCAAGACTTTTCAATTTCAAGAAACGTGTAAATGTATAACTATATGTATGTCCATGCAGGGTTCCCTATCTTACATAGTCCAATTGCCCTACTGGCCTCTACTGGAAGTAAAAAGTTAATGTGTCATTTTTTGTTGCAAAATATTGTCATTGTAAGCTTTTTGGTGTCTGAGAGACACCATTTTTATTTCCCAAGTGTTTTTTGTTTTATGTTGAAAAATCAGCAATGCTTGTCATATGAACTTTGCATATTGCACACTGCAACACACAACTTTACACTCAATCATGTGCGATATTAAGATAATGTCCTCAAATACCCAGGGCCTAGGGAACTTTCAAAAAAGGCGTGATGTATTTCAATACCTGAGACAAAAAGATTGTTCAATATTCTTTCTGCAAGACACACATTTCCATAGCAAATTAGAAAAACAAATTAGAGCAGAATGGGGTTATGAATGTTTTTTCTCCTCATTTACCTCTCAGTCTCGAGGAGTGTGCATTCTATTCAACAACAATTTTGATTTTAAAGTTAAGAAAGTTGTAAAAGACGTACAAGGCAACTTTCTACTGGTTGTAATAAAAACTGTTGAAAAAGAATTTCTTCTAGTAAATGTATATGGCCCTAACAATGATGACCCTGCATTCTACGCAAACCTGCAAGAAAAAATAGAAGGCTTACATGTTCCTAACATAATAATAGGTGGTGATTGGAATCTAGTATTAAATCCAGCCTTGGATTATCAAAACTATAAGCGTAATAACAATGTTAAAGCGCAGGAACAAGTTATTGAAATGGCTGGAGAGTTAGAATTAGTTGATGTCTGGCGAGAAGTGAATCCTGAGACACTTAGATATACATGGAGACGGAGTAATCCAATACAACAAAGTAGACTTGACTTCTTTCTTGTATCAGAAAACATCTTATCTGAAGTAACAGAAGCAGACATTTTACCAAGTTATAGAAGCGATCACTCGCTAGTAACGATTCAACTAGAATTTCAGAAAGAAGCTAGGCATCGTAATTTTTGGAAGTTCAATTCATCCCTTTTAAAAGACAAAAAGTATGTTGAAGCAGTCCATAATACTATCAATCAAATCAAAGAACAATATGCTGCATTAGTTTATGATAGAAGCAACATCAAAAGTATTAACATAGAGGAAATACAACTAATGGTATCGGACCAACTTTTCCTTGATACACTGTTAATGGAAATTAGAAAAATGACAATGGATTTTAGTGCAAAAAAGAAAAAAGCAGACATACAAGAGGAAAAACAATTAGAGGAAGACATTCAACAGTTAGAAAATATATTGAATAAATCTGATGATGACATTCTGAAAATACAAGAGAAAAAGGAACTTTTGGTAAATTTCAGGAAAAATAAAATACAAGGAATATTGCTACGTAGCAAAGCACGATGGGCAGCAGAAGGTGAAAAAATAACAAAATACTTTTGCAACTTAGAAAAAAGACATTATGTTAGTAAACAAATGTTTAAACTAATATCAAATACAGGACAAAATTTGACAAAAACCAATGATATGCTAGAAGAAACAAAAGACTTCTACAAACATCTATACTCTGAAAGAGAAGTTCAAAATATCGATCTGGATAACTATGCACAATCACTGCCTAAACTCTCAGCAGATGAAGCTGCAAATCTAGAGGGTGTAATAACATTACAAGAAGCATCAATTGCACTAAAGAACATGACAAATGGAAAAAGTCCTGGGACTGACGGCATGACTGTTGAGTTTTTCAAATATTTTTGGAAACAACTAGGCAGTTTTGTGGTTAGATCTTTAAATGAAGGTTTTGAAAAAAAGGAAATGTCTATAACGCAAAAAGAGGGGATTATTGTGTGTATTCCTAAGGGAGATAAATCCAGAGACTACTTGAAAAATTGGCGGCCTATTTCTTTACTGAATGTTACTTACAAAATCGGGTCTTCCTGTATAGCTAATCGCATAAAGAAAATATTACCAAAAATGATCAATGAAGACCAAACGGGATTTATTGCTGGTCGATACATAGGTGATAATCTAAGGCTTTTGTACGATATCATTGATTATTTAAAAGAAAGCGATTTACCAGGGCTGTTAGTCTCAATTGACTTTGAGAAAGCCTTCGATAGTGTTAACTGGCAATACATGCACGGTGTTTTAAAATGTTTTGGATTTGGAGAGGATATACAACGATGGATACAAGCATTTTACACTAATATTAAGTCTTCAGTAATAGTTAATGGGAAAGCTTCTAGATGTTTCTCAGTAGAGCGCGGCTGTCGCCAGGGTGATCCCATCTCACCTTACCTTTTTATTTTGTGTGCTGAACTTCTCGCTTGTAGAATTCGGGATAATGATAACATTAAAGGCTTACTCATCTCGGGAACAGAACATAAAGTGAGTCAGTTTGCAGACGATACCTCATTGGTGTTAAAGGGTGATGAAGAATCCTATGAAGAACTCTTTTCTGAACTAAATTTCTTTGAAAATATATCTGGATTAAAACTTAACTACGAGAAAACTTGCAACGTTTGGCTTGGACGAATGAGAAACTCAAATTTAAAATACTTAGAAAACCTAAACATGACTTGGAATCCAACACAGTTTAAAATCCTTGGGCTCTGGTTCACTAATGACTTAAGACAAATGGCAGAACTCAACATAACAGATAAATTCAATGAGGCAAAAAAACTATTTAATATTTGGTCAAAGCGGTCAATTACTCCCCTTGGTCGTGTGGCTATACTCAAATCATTGATTTTGTCAAAACTCATATATTTGTGGATTTTGCTACCTAATCCACCAGACCATATTATCCAACAACTACAAAAACGATGTTTTGAATTCGTGTGGAACAAAAAAAATGACAAAGTGAAAAGAACCGTAGCTGTGCAAACAGTTCAAAATGGTGGCATTAACATCCCCCACATTGGGAATTACATAAAATCACTGAAAATTATCTGGATGAAAAAACTCTTGTCACAAACCGAGAATCCAAAATGGAAACAGATATTACAAATCTTATGTCCTGAGGTTGGGTTGTTAACTAATTATGGTCCAGCATTATTGCTTAGAAACAAAACTGTGAATCCGTTTTGGAAAGATGTTTTTAATGCTACATTGGAATTTTTTGACAAGGTAAAAATTGATCATTCAGATGAATTTTTGATGGAACCAATTTTTTTCAATAATAAGTTTAAGATTGGTAACTCATTTTTTCACTTTGTTGATTGGTCATACAATGGAGTGTATTTTGTAAAAGATATTTTACATGATAATGGGGAATTTATAACACTTCAAGAGCTACAGGAAAAGCTTGATGTCCATGTTCCAATTTTAGATTTTTATGGCTGTATTAGCTCTGTGAAAAGTGCGCTGCGTAAACGACATCTTACTATTGTTGATCTTAATGGTGCTTTAACAACGAAAGCGTACTCGTTAATAATAAAAGCTGACAGAGGAGCAAAATCATTTTACAACATTTTAATGGGTGACCCACTTATTCCAAATGCATGTAAAAACTGGGAAAGGATCCTGGCAACAGACATTGTTTGGCCTAAAGTGTTTGCCAAAACAAGGAAAATTACAGAGATAAAACTAAAGTGGTTTCAGATGAAAATAAACTATAGAGTTCTTGTAACAAACTCAGTCCTTAGGGACATGGGTGTGCTTGCTAGTAACGTTTGCAGTTTTTGCAAAACGGAAAGAGACACTGTTTTTCATTACTTATGGCAATGTGAGCACGCTCGCGCCTTCTGGGCTGATTTTGAGAACTGTTTAAAAGATAACTGTCAAAATTGTTCCAGGCTATCGCTTAACCCTATACTTGTATTATTTGGTTGGGATGACAAAATTAAAACTGACGACGGTTTTGATCATATCTTATTGATTGCCAAATTTCACGTATATAAATGTAGAATTTTAAACATGAAACCAAGATTGAATACATTTTTGCATGATCTTTCGTACGCTTATAAAGTAGATAAATGTACGCATTTTATGTCCATGTCATCTGCCAAACATACCACAAAATGGATCTCTTACATGTCTTTAATTAATGTCTGATGTGCATTGTTTCATTATCATAATTGCATGTGCTGAATAAAAATCTATGAAGAAAAAAAAAACTTAGCGTACAATGTTAAAAGTACACACACACACACACACACACACACACACACACACACACACACACACACACACACGCACGCACGCGCACACACAAAGATACCATTGACAAAGAGACCATAAAGCACATGCAGGGTAGAGAGTTCCAAAACAGAATAGGGTTGTGGAGAGTCTACTCAGGCTAAGCAAAGGCTTTACGAAACAGGTATGTTTTGAGTTGTGTTTTGAAGGAGGAAAGGCTGCTGGAATCACGGATAGAACTTGGAAGCGAGTTCCAGACGGTCGGAATCTGGTACCTAAAGGTTCTTTCACCAAAGGTCTTGGTCCTGGTTTTGGGGATGC
The DNA here is from genome assembly GCF_037325665.1 of Littorina saxatilis. NCBI lineage: Eukaryota > Metazoa > Mollusca > Gastropoda > Littorinimorpha > Littorinidae > Littorina > Littorina saxatilis. The sequence continues at coordinate 25,382,681 of NC_090250.1, read as the reverse complement.
GAAGGAGTTTTTCAGAGGAGGATCTGAGAGAACGGGATGGCTCGTAGATACTGAGGGAATGGGACAAATAGGGGGGAAGTGATTTCTCAAAACAGCGGTACCCTAACAGAGCGAGCTTGTACTCGATTCTATACTTCATGGGAAGCCAGTGAAGGGTGGTAAGTAGGGGAGTGACATGGTCTTTCTTAGACTTCTGCAGAATGAGCCTTGCAGCACTGTTCTGGACTCTCTGTAAGCGATCAAGTTCTTCAGTGGGGAGGCCGGCAAGCAATGAGTTGCAGTAGTCAAGTCGACTCAGGATCAGAGAGGAGACAAGTTGAACAGTGGCTTGGAGTGTCAGGAATGATCTGACAGAGGAAATCTTGCGCAACTCAAAAAAGGCACATTTACAAACAAAACTAATGTGTTTTTGCATTGTCAGAGCAGAGTCCAGGTACACGCCTAGGTCCTTAACAGCGGTTTGGGAAACAATCTGAGTGTCGCCTATTGTCAGGGAAGTACAGTCAATCTGATTTAAAGCATGCCTTGAGCCTGACAGCATCACCTCAGTTTTTGAGTCATTCAGCTTGAGTTTATTGTCTATCATCCAGTCTTTAACTGACTCAATGCAGCGCTCAGTGTTTTTAACCACTTTTGGAAAATCACTGGGGGGAGCAGAATCCTCTATTTGGGTGTCGTCGGCATACTTGTGGTGTTCGCAGCCATGCCTCGAGATGACGTCAGATAGGTCCTGTGTATATAGTGTAAACAGAACCGGGCCTAGAACAGAGCCCTGAGGTACTCCGTGCTTCAGGGGAACAGGGGATGATTCTTTTTGACCTATTTGTACTCTTTGAAAGCGTTCAGAGAGATATGACACGAACCACTGGAAGGCTTTGTCGGCAATTCCAAACGTGAACTGTAGTCTCTTTAGGAGGACGTCGTGGTCGATGGTGTCAAATGCCGCCGAGAGGTCTAAGAGTGCGAGCACAGACACTTCCTTGTTGTCAGCACTGGTCAGCAGCTTGTCAGTTACGTAAAGAAGAGCGGTTTCTGTGCTATGATTTTTCTTGTATGCGGACTGATGGACGTCCAAAAGATCATTACTCAGCAGATGTTCTTGGAGCTGCGCTAGCACACACTTTTCTAACAGCTTGGTCAGAAAGGGTAAGTTTGAAATGGGTCTATAGTTCTTTAAGCACTCCGTGTCAAGGCCTGGCTTTTTTAGAAGTGGTGTTATGACTGCCTCTTTAAACTGTGCAGGCACAGACCCAGACTGAAGAGAAAGGTTTAAGATTCTCGTTACAACAGGAACAAGGAAATCCAGGCAAGTTTTCATGAGTGACGTGGGAATGGGGTCAAGTGTGCAGGATTTTGGAGCACATTTTGAAATAAGTTCAAAAACAAACTTCTCAGAAACAGGGCTAAACCGTGTAAGGGGGGTCCCTGAAAATGCGGCGAAGGACATTTGTGTTTTGGATGAGTCGAGACCTTTGCGAATGTCAGAGATCTTCTGGTCAAAGAAATTGCTGAAAGTCTCGGGGAGTTCTGATGGGGGAATCAATTTAGGGAGGGCAGTGGCTTTCTTCTTCGCGAATAGCTCATCTGTTACAGAAAACAGAGCCTTGGTGTCTTTGCACTCAGCGAGGCGGGATGTATAGTATTCCTGCTTGGCACTGGTGTGGAGAGCTTTGATGTCGTCAAGCTGTTGACGATAAATCTGACGGTGAACTGTCAGGCCTGACGTTCTCCATAACCTCTCCCACTTGCGTACGAGCCGTTTGTGGTCCTTTATATCTTCGGACATCCATGGGGCTGAGGGACGATCAGTGACTTGCCTGGTGACAAGGGGGGCGTGGCTGTCCATCAGCTGACGTAGACAGGTGTTGAAGACCATCAAGAGGTCTGTGTCTGGCGTGTCGGCAGCAGTGGAGGCGGCAAACACCCTCACGTCTTCCCTGAACTTGTCCACGTTCATCCTCTTCAGGTTTCGTGACGTGACCGTTCTTACTGCAGGCTTGGGCTTCTGAATGCAGATGTTGAAGAAAAGAGCTGAGTGGTCGGATATCTGACGGATGTCTCTCACAGAAAATGAGCTTGTTGGATTGTCGGCCTCACGCACAACAAGCCAGTCAAGAGTGTGACCATCTGTATGTGTGGGTTCATTGATCAGCTGAACAAGACTATAGTCCTTCAGAAATGTCTTTACTCGGTTCACTGAACTGTTTGCCTGTGCGTCGAAGTGACAATTAAAATCACCAACAAACAAGTGTTTCTTTGTGTGGTACATTTCAAGAAGGTCTGGGAGTTCGTTCAAGAAATCCGTGTCTTTCAAACCGTTCTTTTTGCTGGGGGGAGGACGGTAGATGCATACAAAAAACAAAGATGACTGTTGATGGGAGTAGTGCATTTCAACAGCTTCGAAAGAGAGAAACTGTAGTCGCTTGAAAAACAGGTTGTTGGTAAGGTGAGTGGCATTTTGAACATTGTTATGACATTCTTTCCGTCAAAAAAGTCAATTTAACGGTGTTAAATGAAGCGACCATCCACACAATTAGGTTGCCATCCAGAGTTTAGGTTGCCATCCACGTGTGGATGGTTGCCTTATGGTGATTTAGGCAACCAAACCTGTGGAAACATGGGTACACACACACACACACACACACACACACACACACACACACGCGCGCGCGCGCGCGCGCACCCCCCCCCCCCCCCCCCCCCCGCGCACCCCCCACACACACACACACACTTGACGATACAGTGCTTAAACCTTGCGCACATCAAGTCCATGTCTTTAAACGCAAGCGGCCATCTTGTATGAGCTCGTATACTATTAGCTCTGACTTATGTCCCCGCTGTTTGATAGGTCCCGGTACATGCTGACTCCATTCAAATGAAAACGTCCCTGCTTTGTGTTCCACTACAGCTAATCATGTCAGGTAGGCTTACCGCGGCGCTCGTAATTCAGGATCTTTGACGTGTCACAAAGTTCGGGCTTAATCCTCATTATCGATGTATAATGTGTCTGATGTGAACAGAAAGTGTCAGTAAAGTAGAAATCACTTTGCGGGTTGTTTTTTCTCTCTCTCCTTTTTTCGTGCGGGGCAGAAAGAAAACTAATCCTGTCTTAATGGAAATATTAAACTAAACTTATGAATTCTGTAATTGCGTTTTTGAAATACGAAACTAAATATATCAACTCTGCAAATTACGTTTTAGGGGCAACGTGTGAAGGTCTAGTAAAACCTGCTGAATTAATTTCTTTCCGAGTGACAAATGGCAAAAATATTTATAAATACGGACATTGGTATTCCCACAGGCACAGTTCGTCCTGTTCTTGACAGTTGTACATGGTTGGTAGCGCGCTGGATTTGTATTCAGTTGGCCGCTGTCAGCGCGAGTTCGATCCCAGGTTCGGCGGAAATTTATTTCACAGAGTCAACTTTGTGTGCAGACTCTCTTCGGTGTCCGAACCACCCCCCGTGTATACTACATTGGGTGTGCACGTTAAAGATCCCACGATTGACAAAAGGGTCTTTCCTGGCAAAATTGCTTAGGCACAATTAATAATTGTCTACCATACCCGTGTGACTTGGAATAAGGCCGTGAAAGGTAAATATGCGCCGAAATGGCTGCAATCTACTGGCCGTATAAAATTTCATCTCACACGGCATCACTGCAGAGCGCCTAGAACTGTACCCACGGAATATGCGCGATATAAGCGTCATTGATTGATTGATTGGTATTCCCACAGGCACGGTTCGTCCTGTTCTTGACAGTTGTACATGGTAACATGTTAACCTGCCGAACGAAATGTCATCAACACAGTAGACAAATCTCTTAAGCTCTTAAGCAATAAAAACGAAATAGGTAGTCTGGTAACTTGTTAAAAGGACGTTAGTTAGTTAGTTACCGAGCTAAAGTCTTTTTCTTTGTTTGAATAAACATCTTTCTGTCAAATAAGAGTTCTCTTGTTTTGAATGATTTGATACAGTGTAAGAACATATATAGTGCGGGTTATCACTGTTCAAATGAAGTCAGTCATCAATTTTTGTGTTCCAAACCCTCTCAAATTGTAACGAACAAGCAAACGGCGAGTTTGGTTTCAATAAACTACAATAGTTCTCACACTCTCTTTTTAGTTACTCTGTCGCACACACTGTTTTTAATTTCTCCTCGAAAAACAATCTAACAATACACAAATAACCAAGCACCTAAATGTGGTCATTGACATTGTAGTGACAATCATCTTTATAGGATAGTCCTCGGAACTTAAACACGACTTTTCATGAATTGCACAAAACGAAGACTGAAGTAATAGAACTCTTCTAAACCAGTCATATGAGTAAGTTAACAGCCTCACAAAAATCAGTAAATTGCAAAAAACATACATAGAAAGAAGATACATAGAGAATAATACTACATAGCTTGATGTGTCATACTTAGTTTGCACGAGTTGCTTTTTAAAAAATGTAAATGCGAGCGAATGCCTGGACTGTACTTTGACCCGACCTCATGTAACGTGCAAATATAGACAAAACGAAACATTTTCAAGAAGGTCGATCTAATGGTCCTCGTAGTATAAAGACATACAGACAGGCAAGAGACAAATAAAAGAACTTAGCTGAGTAGGCGTTGAATTTGACCTCTACATCAAGACATTTCTCGACGTTATCCGTCTTGATGTAGAGGTCGAATTCGACGCCCACAATATAACTAAGTAGTACTAAAGGATGGATGCCCTTACAACATATTAGAATTAAACTTGACCATAGGTCAGGAATCTTTTTTTCCGGGGGAGGGAGGGCGGGGGTACTCTTATTCAAACACGTCTTTTTTATCATTCAAACAATTCTTTTTTTTAAATGGTTCTTTTTTGAGAAACTCAAAGGTGCTCTCATTGAATCATATATTTGCACATGTTAAACTAGATCATGCAGTCTAATTCGCACAAATCGCGTGAAGATGCAGAAAGCAAACAACGAGTACCTGTTTCCACGGGACCCCCAGTGACAATGGAGAAAACAATGGCATTAAAAGCAAACGGGTGGACGCTTCGCAACATTGCAATGCCTGTATCAAGTCGTCAGACTGCGCCTTACCCCCCTTGGATTCCCAAAGCGGACACCAGAGTTACAGAACTTTCCGAAGACAATGTGATGCTGTGTTATGTTGAGTGCGTAGGTGTGGCCGGTTTTGGGTGTGTCTGTCGACAAGATTTGACAAGAGGGGCATGGGAAGTGGAGGGGGTAAAGGAGAGGGGTGAGGGTTATGTGAATAACAGCTTAATACAAAATGGATGGCGCTTTTGTTAGTCGTAATTGTTGTCGCTGTTGCTGCAGCTGTTGTTGTTATGCACTGCCTTGACAGAAGATCTTCGTGGTGGAAACTTCACCATGTGATCACAGTTTACACTGAGGCCAATCTGTGGGGTTAATTGATATATCAATATTTACAGACTTATCGGGTAACGTTAGATACTTGATATGTAAGCAAGACGTGCGAGACATATACCACTTAAACGCCCCCTCTCCCTCCCCCCTCAGGTATGACCATTTTTTGTGGCTGTAACCATTTACATTAGAAGCTACGCTCAAATGCATCAACTTCATTTCGTAATTTCATTTCGTGAGCAGCTAGTGAAACCTAATTGTATAATGTCATTCAAGAAGAAAGTACAAGTGTCGTTACTTTCGAACTCTTTTTCTCTCCCTCGTTCAATAAATTGTTTTAAATAAACACTCAAATGCACGTGGATCATGGGACTTAACATTTCTTCTTTGCTACTCCATTCAAACCCGGAAGAAATATGGTATGGTCAGGATAAGAGCAAACTCCGGAGAGCGACTTAGTCCCACAATTCGGCTATGGCATTGTTTATGTATTTATTCTGTGTAATCGTTGTTCAAACGTGGCCCCATTTCCATTCGTGCAACACCAAGGAAAATGTATGATTACTTTGAAATTCAGATCCTTTTGGAGGACGTGCGTTTGTCGTGAACCTGTTCTCCCAGTCTTGTAAACTACACGGGATGTAAGTGGAACGGTCATCTGCACTGTATTTTATGCCTGCACAAACAAGCATGCACGCACTTAAACACACACACACACACACACACACACACACACACACACACACACACACACACACACACACACACACACTGACACCTGAAAGAATAACACGTCAATGAGCACTTAGGTCATCGCACCAAACCGACATTTCGTTATCTCCTCAACAAAGGAAAAGACACAGTCGTGCCGAGTTGTGATAAATTATGTCTTATTTGTGTAATCTGGTGCAAAGAGTCAAAAAGAAAACGGATGTCTGCGCTCATGGTGTGGTTTAAAGTCAAATGTATAAATGTCAGTGTCATATTTCCTGCCATTCATCACAAGTCGTATCATAATCATGATGTGATTAGCCTTTGCACCTTCGCTTTCTGTCAAACGGAAGAGAGCAGAAAAGAGAAGGGAAACTTGGTGAACCAAATGCCCCCAACTATTGAAAATAATCCCCATTCACTTTTCAAAGTTGTGTAGTTGACGTGTCCTGTAGTAGCACGACGGATCAATCTATACTGGGCCCCAACAGTAACGTGCAACTTTTCACATCCACACAGACAACGAAAAAACGGGTTCTCTAATATTCACTTGATACTTTTGTTTCGATATGTAAAAGAGGCAAATAACCCATTGCGCCAAACTATTCCTAAAAAGACACAGGGTGTGTATCTTCTTCCAACTAAACCATGACGTCGTAAAATGTCCACTTGAAACTACGTCAAAACACGTTCAAAAGAGAGCAGCCATACATATACACTTCTCATGCAACATTTGTTTTCCGATAATCGACTAATTCTGAGCACTAACCGTACTTGACGCACAAAGCCTGATCAGCCGAACGAAACTGGAATTCTTAAATGAGAAACGGATCCAAGACGTGTCTTCTTGACCCTATCCTCCAATGGGAAATGTCTAATGTCGAAAACGAAGCAACATTCGAGAAAACGTCAAAACGCGAACAATCGTGTCACGTAAAAAAGATGTCACTTCTTGTGCATGTCTCCCGAGGAACTGATGCAACATTTCGTGACAGAATTTTGTCTTGGTGACTTCGTCATTATCAGTCGTAGAAACTGCTCGAAAGGTCACCACCAGGCTTTGCATATATCGGTATCGTATGTCATTAAAAAGGTGTCGGCACTTCCTCCAATAACCAAAGCTTTCACGCTAGCTACGCACTGGGAAACCAAGCAGTACCGAGTCTATCGCTTTCCTACCTGTGCAAATTAAAGGTAGATTTCTATGTCTACGTTAAAGTATCAAACGCGTCAGGTAAATGAAGTATTCCACGTAAAACGGAGGGCGAGGGAGGACAGGTACTTGAAAAAGAAGGTGCACGTGTACGCGGAGGTGTCCAACAGGTGAATTACAGTCGTCAAGAAAGCGCAAGAGGCGCGGTGCTGTGAGTTAGCATACCGACTACACTCACTTCTCCAGTCAACAACAGGAATGCCTGTCACTCGGTTTCGAGGTAACGTTTGTTTGTCATTCTTGTTTTCTACTTTTCTGATTTTAACTTCTCAGCTCGAACTCTAAAAAAAATGTTAGTAGTGAGAGAGAGTGAGAGATAATTGTAAGCCCCGCCCCCCCCCCCCTCTCTCTCTCTCTCTCTCTCTATCTCACTGTCTGTCTGTATGTCCCTCTCTCTGTCTCAGTCTCTGTCTCTCATTCTCTCTCTCTCTCTCCCTCTCTTTCTCTCTCCAACACTCCCTCCCCCTCTTCCCTCCACGATTCCTCTCTCTCTCTCTCTCTCTCTCTCTCTCTCTCTCTCTCTCTCTCTCTCTCTCTTCAGATGAATGCTAACTCAGTGTGGTCGGGGTAACAACAAAGATGCACCAACAGCGAGTAAGAAAAGACACACCGGGACATGTGACAATTCTGGAAGGCAATAATGCTGGTCCCCAGGCTGCACCGTCAGGGGTCCTACTGATGGACCGAGCCGTCGCGAACGGTGTCACACAAGTACTAAGCCAGGTCTTGACTGCAGAGGCTGTTGCTGTCAAAACTGTGTGGTCATCGCAGTATTGTCAAACATCCATCTCTGTGTGTCTTTGTGTGTCTGTGTTTCTCGGTCTTTCTCGGCCTGTGTCTACTGTCTCCCCCCTTCCCCTTCTATGTAATTCAACAATTTTCTTTTTGTCCTTTTTTTCTGCCTGTATCTTATGTGTCGTATTTGTCAAAGGACATGTTGAAGGTTCTGCCTGTATCTTATGTGTCGTATTTGTCAAAGGACATGTTGAAGGTTCTGCCTGTATCTTATGTGTCGTATTTGTCAAAGGACATGTTGAAGGTTCTGCCTGTATCGTATG
>NC_090250.1:25209324-25361824 GCF_037325665.1 Littorina saxatilis | reverse complement strand
CTCTCTCTCTCTCTCTGTCCCTCTCTCTTCTTCCGATATTCTTAGTCTCATTCATAATTATGGCATGCTTCCTTACTCGCCTTTGTCAACTATCAATACGCGTGTGCATGAGTGTTTGTTAATTATACTTTGACGTGGTTGTGAACAAAGGCTTTTCGTTCGCAAAGAACACAACACAGTTTTTTTGCCACAGAGACAAAGGAGGAAGACGTCTATAAACGTTTTGAGCACTTGCTGTTCGGAAGATCATTTGAAGATCAACTGCTTCATGGCCAAATGGCGTTTGCGGTTGGGATGACTAAAGTTTGATTGCTGTCATACTGCGCAGTGAGGTGTTTCTTTTGGTTCAGTCTCACAGCTGCACTCCGTTGTTATGCATGGGTGATTCTTTCACGAACAGTTTCCGGGATTGAGCCTTGTTTGTTGTGATATTTGTGCTAATTCATTTTTGTGAGTATTAGTATGTGCGTGCGTGCCTGCGTGTGTGTGTGTGCGAGTGTGAGTGCGTGCGTGCATGCTTGTGTCTGTGTGCTTGTTTATGTAACTGTCTGTTTTTATGTTGGTTGTCGTTGTCATTTCAGTTTGTATGTGTCTGTTCCTATGATTGTGGCTGTTTGTTCCTGTTTGTCATGATTCAAAAACAAAGAGACTGCCAACGTTCCAAAATTCAGAATAAAAAAAACCAAGAAAGGTAGGTTGTTGGAACGTTTGTTATTGACAAAACAGTACGTTACATTCACAAATATATCGACCCAACGGTTTTTAAAGTGCGCAGACTACAGAATTTTCGCTTGGGACTTTCCCAACAAGCGGCCAAAACATTGGATCAAGCTAAGTTCTTGTTACTCATTGTTTGTCACTTTCCCAACAAGCGGCCAAAACATTGGATCAAGCTAAGTTCTTGTTACTAATTGTTTGTCACTTTCCCAACAAGCGGCCAAAACATTGGATCAAGCTAAGTTCTTGTTACTAATTGTTTGTCACTTTCCCAACAAGCGGCCGAAACATTGGATCAAGCTAAGTTCTTGTTACTAATTGTTTGTCACTTTCCCAACAAGCGGCCGAAACATTGGATCAAGCTAAGTTCTTGTTACTAATTGTTTGTCACTTTCCCAACAAGCGGCCAAAACATTGGATCAAGCTAAGTTCGTGTTACTAATTGTTTGTCTGTGCACTTTAAAGACCGGTGGGTCGATATATTTGTGAATGTAACGTATTGTTTTGTCAATAACACACGTTCCAACAACCTACCTTTCTTGTGTTTTTTTGTATCATGTTTGTCATGGCATGCACCCGTGTTAGTCACTGCTTCTGTGCTTGTGTGTGTTATCTGCAATGCCCATGCCTTATCTTGTATGTTTGATCTTTTCTGTATTGCTGTGTTACGTACCGTTTGTTTGAGTGTGTGTAAATACCATGGTCCTTTTTGAGTGTGTAACTGTTGTTGCTTGTGTGTGTGTGTGTGTGTGTGTGTGTGTGTGTGTGAGTGTGTGTGTGCACGCGTGTGTAAGTGTGTGTGTGCACGCGTGTGTGTGTGTGTGTATGTGTGTGTGTGCGTGCCTGCGTGCGTGCGAGCGTGAGTGCGTGCGTGCGTGCATGTGTGTGCGCGTGTGTATGTGTGTGTGTGTGTGTGTGTGTGTGTTTCTTTGTGGGTTTTTTCCTAATGTGCATTTGTTTTTCTTTGAGGTTACTTTGTGCATGGTCTGTGTGCCAAAGAATACAACAAGATTAAAGCCAGCAGGCCATCAATTATAACACATTAGTTAAAACTTGCAAACTTGAGGCAATTAAGTCAAAAAAATGGTTGTCACCGTACCTGTTTCTGGAGAGACGTTGACTTTTGATAAAGGGAAAACAAAAGTCGATCAAGGTTGTACCTGTCTCCACTCAGGTGAGATTCCAAAACAGTGAATCACTTGACAAAGCCATAAAGATGCCAATCACAAGATGCTGCCACCGCTGCGCATCCAGAATCAGCAGCAAGGTCCATAAAAACATCAAAAATAAACACGCACCCTGTAGAGTTATGACAGATGGTCCCTCCGTTTGGAAACAAATATAGCTCAGTCTTTCCTCCCACTTCAGTCCATGGTAAACGAATCAAATCAGTGGGGTATGTGTTCTACCAGCGGGTGTGATATCTACCCGTTTAACTTGTTTGCCTCGAACCCAGCGTGAGAAAAGTGCAGGCATCACACCCAAACACAAGTCGATATTGTTCGATATTTGCAGAATCATTTTACCAGGTGTTGCCCACCCGAGATGTGCCCACCCGTTTAATCGGTGTTTGAGGTTCAAGATACACTTTTTGGGTCCACCCGTGTTAAACACATATCTTCACAGCGAGGTAGCGGGTGGAGTAGGTTCGTCGTCAGCAACACAAACATTTACGCCCACTATAGCTCGTGCTTTTCTGAAAGGCTTTTGACAAATGACCCATGTCTTATTCTCGATACACTTATGTGTGCCTTTGTTTGATCACCTTCATATAGACAAGTCAAGAAAGAAGGATTTCTTTCCTGTGTTGTAATTTGTCCACGGGTATGAAGATGATTCAGGGTGTACCTTGGAGTGTTGTCACCCAAAATGACTCCTGCAAATAGAACTCAAATCAAACTCACTTGGTGGTCGATCCACTTTGATGCCCGGTAATACACGTAGTATGTTTAAAATCAAGATTCTTTTATGTCGAAAGCATTATCTTGCCTTGTGTCATTATTACACTACTCTCACAGTTGACATCAGTCCAGCAAAACCTCTAATCATCACTAAGAATAAATAAATCAGCTTAAATTCCACGCAGCTTTCTCTCTCCGGTCGTATTCATTCCAGAATCGACGTCACACGTTGGCGTCGAGTCGATGTCACACGATTAAACCGTTTTAAAATTGATGGAGGAAATGATCACTCAATTGCGACGGGTAATGTGTAGGTTTCCTTAACACCTCACTACCCTGAGACAAGGAGGGGTGGATCGTCGAAGCGATCAACCGGAAAATTGAGCAACCTTTTTAGGGCGTGGGATCATTTTCAATTTGAAGCAGAGAACGCGTATGGGAACTAGTTGTGCGTCACGAAATTGAATTTTTGATGGCTAGATCAGTGATTCTGACAGCCGTGTGCGGTTGAGTAATAAAGCAAGGACGATTATGGTCTCCATTTTGAGTACGGGTGGGAAGTAAACCACACGCAGAGCTTTGTGATTTGCTGAGTTTTCCCATGGATCCCAAAGCTTCTATTATTGAGTCTATTTTCAGTTCAAGGCAGTCACACTTGAGAAGTCGATCGTTGGTTTGAAGACTTTACAGCTGAAGGAAAAAGTGTGCGGATCAATCACAAAGGTATTATTAACTCTCAACTTCAATGAATAAGATCATGTTTCAACATGCCTTTTTTTTCCGTGTGGACAATCACGTGACGGGCGCAATGGCCTAGTAGATAAGTCACCGGCCTCCTATATGCCACACCTAAATTTGCATCTATAAATGTTTCAAGGACATTATTGTGCACTAGCCTATATGCTGACCTACTCATGTGTAGAAATGCTAGTGTGTTATACCCGTTCGTGCGCAAGATCAAGTGCGCACGGTAATCCATGTCAGAGTTCGGTGAGATAATAGAACCACTAAAATGCATCCCCCGGAATCGGCGGAGGTACAATCGGTCCTAAAAAAAAATTTAAAAAAATAAAAACCACGAGTGTACGTGGGAGTTCCAGCCCATGAACGCAGAAGAGGAGGAAGGACACTCATGTACTTTGACACATACCGCAACAAAGGAAACAAAAACATGGCTGCTTTCGGTGCAACGGTGAGGGATGTTCAGCTGAATTCATTTTTCAGATTGACAACAAGTGTAGGTACAAATGTGTTAATAAAAAAAAGACTTTGCACTCTGCACAGAAAGCAGCAAGGCTGGAGATTTGTAGTGTACAAGATACAAGATACAAGATACAAGATACAAGATACAAGATACAAGATACAAGATACAAGATACAAGAAGTTTTATTGTCCTCATCAATACAAGGAAATTTGGCATGTGTGTGGCAAGACATAATACACAGATACATAGACATTTACAAAGCAACAACTGAAGTTCAATATCAACACACCCTTACGCACACATACCCACTACTTCAGACACACAGGCTACATGTGCCCCTCGGACGTACGCAACCCACAATTCATCCAGCCATACAACTCCACATGCCTTTACTCATTCATGCAGCACTCTAGCGCCCGGCCATGCACAACTCACACACTGGAACCTTCGTACGGCTACATATGACACCCGCACAAACGTTCATTAAGTGTGTGTCAAAGTAAAGGGATTCCCTTGTCCTTTCTTTCTTTATTTTGTGTTTAACATCGTTTTCAACCACGAAGGTTATATCGCGACGGGGAAAGGGGGGGGAGATGGGATAGAGCTACTTGTTAATTGTTGATTGTTCACAAAAGCACTAATAAAAAAATTGCTCCAGGGGCTCTTGCAACGTAGTACAATATACTACCTTACTGGGAGAATGCAAGTTTCCAGTACAAAGGACTTAACATTTCTTAAATACTGCTTGACTAAAAATCTTTACAAACATTGACTATATTCTATACAAGAAACACTTAACAAGGGTAAAAGGAGAAACAGAATCCGTTAGTCGCCTCTTACGACATGCTGGGGAGCATCGGGTAAATTCTTCCCCCTAACCCGCGGGGGGTCCCTTGTCCTAAAAGAGATGTTCAGCTAAATTCTTTTTTCAGATTGACAATAAGTGTAGGTAGAAATTAATTCATAAAAAAGACTTTGTACCATGTACAGAAAGCAGCCAGGCTGGACATTTTTGCCGTGTCCAAGAAAAAGAAATCCCTTGTCCCATCTGAACGCGTTGACGGCTCTATGATGATCCACAGGGTGGCACACGCGAGAAGGAATAGGTCTTTAATGTTAAACAGGTTAAGTTCCTAAAAACAAAACTTCACCAGTCAGCCAACAAGATCCCACTAGTCTCAAAGTTACATTTTGGACTAAACTAAAATTTTGGGAATCAAACGTAGGACAATAGCTGTACATTTCTTTCTACTTTTCTTGCTCGCTAGTGCCATGTTTGTCACCCTTCCTCCACCCTTTCCAAAATGTCATTGTATAAAGCAGTATAGTAATTGACTGTGTTTTGTTTTTTGGTTCCTAGGTAGGTTAATGTCGTGGCTATAGTTTTGACAGCGAGTTGGCTACAGTGGAACCCTCCTTGAAGACCCTTTGAATTAGGACTCGCTCCCTGTAATACCCTGTTTACTCACATTTTCTGTTCGTTACCTCTGTAAGTTAACCCCCATTTTAAGATCCCCTTCTTTTTGAGACATGATTTTCTTAGATTTCTTTGCTTGTATTTGTCTGCTTATATATCTTTATTTGCTTTCTTTTCGTTTACTTGCCACACATTAATTTGCACCAAGAAATAACTCGATGTTTCAAGGACGTCTGCACTAGTGGGTTGATGTATGGCTCTTTGATTCATAAAGTGAACTGTAACGCAAAAGGATCTCGTCTAGGAAAAAAATGGGTTTGGCACATTTAGAAAAGCACCAGACCTTGTCCCATTTCATATTAGTTTTGAAGCATATGACGCGGGATCACACATACATGCAAAAATACATACCACTCGCACTCCCTTGCAAACTCTCTTTGCTCGTATCTGTGCGGTGGAAGTAGCAAACAAATCCAAAACATTTTGATTACTTCGTCGGCATTTTGCAAGCGAGAAGCCACACGATCTTCAGATAAGTTCATTATCTGTTTCATAAGTGTCTGTCTGTCTGTCTACTACAAAGACCTTTGGGTCGACGTACTAGTAAATTTAACGTTTTGTTTTGACAATAATGAACGTTCCCATTACCTACCATTATATTTTGTTGATAAAGAAAGACTGAGACACAAAACATTTGTCCATAGGTATAAAGGAGGAAAAGAATGTGAGATTGACAATATTCAAGCGTAGAATGAGTGTTAAGAGAGAGAGAGGTAGAGAGAGAGAGAGAGAGAGAGACAGAGAGAGACAGACAGACAGACAGACAGACAGACAGACAGACAGAGAAAGAGAGAGAGGGGGTGGGCGAGAGAGATGGAGGGGGGGGGAGTAGAGATGGGGGAGAGAGAGGTAGGACAGAGAGCAACAGACAGACAAACTAACTGAGAGACGGACAATGACAGAGAGAGATAAAGACAGAGAGACATAGGGTGGTGAGAAACAGGAAGAAGAGACAGAGACAAACAGACAGAGATGTTGCTAGTTGAGTGACAGCAAAGGACAGACACATTTTATTTTCAACCACATAGGAATCACAATGCGCAATGCACAGTTCAAACCCATGAGTAATTTCCACAAACCACTGGGATCATCATAAACATTCCTCACAACAAGGTCACAGAGAGGCTGAGACAGAGACGTGAAGAAGTCCAAAGACAGTAAGAATCGGACCCTTTTCCCAAAGGACACACGAGTTTACACAAAACTCTCAACATGATACCCCAACAAACCCGTGGGAAAAGAATGTCAGGATTAGACCAAACCTCCCTTCAAAAAGAATACGGGTTTTAATGAAAATAACAGACCTTCATCCCGGCTAAACGAGTGTTTTCCGAGACAGGCAAAATCCAACAGATTAAACCGAACATTCGTCCAAAAAGCAAACGGGTCTTGATGAAAATGAGAGACCTACATCACACTAAATTTTAACGAGTGGTGTCCGAGACAGGTTAAATCCTACAGGTGAACTCGGACACCTGTGTGCACGCCCCAGTAAATCCTCAGGGTACACCAAGAATCGGGTATACTCATCTCCCGGTACACTAAAAATCAGGTATACATACACCCAAGGTTTCCAAGACAGTACAAAGGTGGTCTGTCATCAAAGTGTTGCGCCTAGCTTATGGTACGCGTCAACGACCTCATTCATCAACAGACGCGGGTGGACTGTTGACGAGGCCACCCGATAAGTACCGGGTGGTATATCGTTATCATCTTCTTCTCCTGCTACATCTGCCCCTTCTCCTAGGCTCTCTGGTGTAAGTCTATCGACTATTAGCGTCGTTGTTTATGTTTGGCTTGTGGCTGTAAAACAGAAACAGACATGTTAATGTGCCCTTACATCTGTCTCCTCAATGCCATTATCCATAATCCCTGTTTCTGTCTCATGATCGTCGCGTCCTCTGCTGTCTTTATCCCATAGTTCATGTGCGGTCACCCCTCTCTCTCTCTCTCTCTCTCTCTCTCTCTCTCTCTCTCTCTCTCTCTCTCTCTCTCTCTCTCTCTCTCTCTCTCGTCCTCTCTCTCTCTCTCTCTCTCTCTCTCTTTCTCTCTCTCTCTCTCTCTCTCTCTCTCTCTCTCTCTCTCTCTTTCTCTCTCTCTCAAATGATAACTTATGAACATGTCATACCGGATCTTCAGGATTGTCCGTACATTTTGATATTTGTTATTTGATAATACTAATAATGCATAATCTTTATTAAGCGCATGTATCCAGGATTTAACCCTACTCAAAGCGCTGTACAATCATTGGAAGAAAGTCGCGAGTCATTGCGACAAAATGAGTTAATTGTTACCGTTAGAGTTTTTCCTCATGGGCGAGGGCTGATTGTAAAGGCGGTCCTTAAATGAGCCCGAAGCCGACTTCGCGAAGACTTCACGAAGTCTTTTTACCAAAAACACTCAGTGCTAAAGCTTCGTGCGGCCAGCTTTGCGAAGTATACTTCGCGTAGTCGACTTCGCCCAGTTAAGGACAGGCTTAGAAAAAACAAGTCGCGTAAGGCGAAAATACAATATTTAGTCAAGTAGCTGTCGAACTCACAGAATGAAACTGAACGATTTTACTCGTAGCATCGTCAGGCCACCGCTCATGGCAAAGGCAGTGAAATTGACAAGAAGAGCGGGGTAGTAGTTGCGCTAAGAAGGATAGCACGCTTTTCTGTACCTCTCTTTGTTTTAACTTTCTGAGCGTGTTTTTAATCCAAACATATCATATCTATATGTTTTTGGAATCAGGAACCGACAAGGAATAAGATGAAAGTGTTTTTAAATTGATTTGGACAATTTAATTTTGATAATAATTTTTATATATTTAATTTTCAGAGCTTGTTTTTAATCCGAATATAACATATTTATATGTTTTTGGAATCAGCAAATGATGGAGAATAAGATAAACGTAAATTTGGATCGTTTTATAAATTTTTATTTTTTTTTTACAATTTTCCGATTTTTAATGACCAAAGTCATTGATTAATTTTTAAGCCACCAAGCTGAAATGCAATACCGAACCCCGGGCTTCGTCGAAGATTACTTGACCAAAATTTCAACCAATTTGGTTGAAAAATGAGGGCGTGACAGTGCCGCCTCAACTTTCACGAAAAGCCGGATATGACGTCATCAAAGACATTTATAAAAAAAATGAAAAAAACGTTCGGGGATTTCATACCCAGGAACTCTCATGTCAAATTTCATAAAGATCGGTCCAGTAGTTTAGTCTGAATCGCTCTACACACACACACACACAGACACACACACACACACACACACACACACACACACACACACACACACACGCACATACACCACGACCCTCGTTTCGATTCCCCCTCGATGTTAAAATATTTAGTCAAAACTTGACTAAATATAAAAAGCAGCAATTGCTTACCATGTGGTAAAAAACAAGTCGCGTAAGGCGAAATTACTACATTTAGTCAAGCTGTGGAACTCACAGAATGAAACTGAACGCACTGCATTTTTTCACAATGACCGTAGTCCGCCGCTTGTGCAAAACGGAGTGAAACTGACGAGCCTGTTTAGCGCGGTAGCGGTTTCGCTGTGCTGCATAGCACGCTTTTCTGTGCCTCTCTTCATTTTAACTTTCTAAGCGTGTTTTTAATCCAAACATATCATATCTATATGTGTTTGGAATCAGGAACCGACAAGGAATAAGATGAAATTGTTTTTAAATCGATTTCGGAAATTTAATTTTGATCATAATTTTTATATTTTTAATTTTCAGAGATTGTTTTTAATCCAAACATAACATATTTACATGTTTTTGGAATCAGAAAATGATGTAGAATAAGATGAACGTAAATTTGGATCGTTTTATACAAAATAAAAAAAAGGTATTACAATTTTCAGATTTTTAATGACCAAAGTCATTAATTAATTTTTAAGCCACCAAGCTGAAATACAATACCAAAGTCCGGCCTTTGTCGAAGATTGCTTTACAAAAATTTCAATCAATTTGATTGAAAAATGAGGGTGTGACAGTGCCGCCTCAACTTTTACAAAAAGCCGGATATGACGTCATCAAAGACATTTATCAAAAAAATGAAAAAAACGTCTGGGGATATCATACCCAGAAACTCTCATGTCAAATTTCATAAAGATCGGTCCAGTAGTTTACTCTGAATCGCTCTACACACACACACAGACAGACAGACAGACAGACAGACACACACACACACACACACACACACACACACACACACACACACACACACACACACACACACACATACACCACGACCCTCGTCTCGATTCCCCCTCTATGTTAAAACATTTAGTCAAAACTTGACTAAATGTAAAAACTACGAAAAATATCTTATCTTATCTTTTCTCACCTCTTTTCTTTTCTCTCCAAACTGTGACACTTCTATATATGTGTTTCCCCACAGTGTCCATCCCAACAATTCACGAAAAGCAGATCAACTCGCACTGCGCTCCTTGCTCTGTAAACCGCTTGCTTCTTGTAGGTTCTTCACTTCGGTGGTATTATTTACATTTTAATAAAGGAAAAGATCCGTTCTAACCCCAAGCTGACCTTATGCTGTTGACAGGGGGCGCCGAGGAACACATAATTTACTAACTCCTTCGATTAACTTTTAGGAGATTTCGTTTCACGACCACCCAATGCAATCGTGATAGTACAATCGCAAATCCGAAATCGTGCAACGAAAAGTTTTAAAACACTTAAAGAAAAGGTACATGCTAAAAAGTGACTGACCTCACAAATATGAATGCAGCTCTGTGAATTTTTAGACTCGAACAAAAGCGACGCAAAGTGTATGTTTGACATCACATACAGATATATGACGCGATCGCTTGAACTTCTGATGCATTGCATTCGTAAAATTAGGCCCCCTGTCGGTGATTGTGTTGTGCGTACTTTTGCACAACAAAAATGATGACAAAAACGATGTTTGGTAGCTTGTTGCCAGACCAGCTTTTTGTTGTTGTTGCTGGTCCTCGGGGAGCATATTGCCTTCTATACCCCTCGGACCAACACAAAAGCTGGTCTGACGACAAGCCACCAATCATAATTTTTTATCATATTAATTCAAGGCAGACTTTTCCCACATTTGAAATATGTTTTTATATTTTGCCGACTACCTACATCAAATGTCATCTCCCACTGATCGGTTCCGACTCTCAAAAGGAGGTAGGTGGACAACTAACTCCAAGTTGAAGGTGCACAGGGGAAAGCAGGTATATCTAGAGAACAAGAACTTAAGAACTTAAGAATTTAAGACGCCATAGAGCCGAACAGTTATTGGTGATTTTGTCCTCGGGTAGTTTGAAGCACCACTAAGCCTCACAAAATAAATTCATTGAAAAACATGATGTCTCACTCTTAACGGAAAGCCAGGATGTTCCCGAGCGGTATAGCGTATATCAAGTAATGTCCCATATAGCTCATGGCTACCTCAGAGGACGTAAAAAAAAACAATAGTCAGTCAGACTGTATGCACAAGCTCGAGGAGCTCTTTGATCAGAAACAGATGGTTTATGTGAGGACGAGTGGGCCTTCAAGCATTGATCTGCTTTTCGTTCCATCCGGATTCCGATTTAGGAAAGCCTTCAACAGCCTGAAGCTAACCCCGTGGGGTAGAAGGAGGGCGTGAAACAACTGGAAATTTATTAACTCCCTCGGCCGTTTGTTAGAACGTTAAGGTGTCCCGGCCACCCACTGCCACTGACTCTTGTTATGGGGCTGTCAGCACGAGGGCAACCTACGATGCCGATGCCACCCACACGTTCACTCTTGGGCTGGCGAAGACCTGTGTTCTTCAGATTTACGACGTGCGTGTTACGGGTAGATCTTGTTCTCGGGTACCTGTGGCCTTGATGTCGTCGCCGAGTGTGGTCTTTGCAGAAAAGAAATATTTTTTTAAACTTGTTTCTGTTCTTCTTTCCGACACCTTTGCTTGCTCTTTTATGGGGAATAACAGACTGCTCTGTGCTCGCTTAGTGCGTAACGAACAGCAATATATCTGTTTTGTTAGAGCTGACACGTCTTATTTGCATCTGATTTGCATGTGCAGTTTGTAAACTTCAAACTCCCCTACAAAAGAGGTAGTTTCGGTTCAGCTGCAGACTAGGACTCTTTCTATTCGATGGTCACTGGGTGGTATAAACATTTGTTGTTGCTTGTTGTTGCTTGTTGTTGCAAGTATGCTGTGCTTGACTTTGCGAACGCATGTATGTTGCTCGAATTTACTTTCTAAGACACATTTGCTGCCATGGTAATATATCTTCTACAATGTTCGAAGGCAGACCTTGGCGTCACCTTACCGGACAGAGGTGGACGAAGCGAAACTGGGTGGCACCCAGCCGCGAGGTCGGATTGGTTGAAATTGAGATTTCTTGTGATTTCAACCAATCAGACCCTACGGCTTGTTCCCACCCAGTTGGGTGGTATTCATTTTCGCTTCGTGCACCTCAGCCCTCTATCCCAATCGTGAAAAAAGTTTGACAATTCTGCCGAAACGACAAGTTTTTGGCGATTTGAGATAAGTTTCGGCGTTCAGACGACTGCCAACACCAAACGACCTTCAAGCATATCAGAAGGCGGTCTTGAACTTTTCGTATAATAAGCCAGGACAATCTTACCAAATCGTATACGGTTGTTTAGATGAAACGTTTCGAAATAGTAATTACATCTCTCTGCTCATTTTCCGCTCATTTTTCTGCTCACTTCAAGCTCTAAGACTTACCCCACAAAGAAGCTTTCTGCACACCTTTGCAAAATTATGCAAACTAGGCAAATCATCGCACCGTTACTCAGCTAACTTCTCACAAATTTACAACTCCTTGAGAGCAGATATACTGTTCAGCGTTAAGTGCTCAGATGTAATCCCACTTGAAACCTGATCCACTCAAGCCTACTCATAATGAATACAATCTCAAAGTCAATCAAGCTCCAATTGCATCATACACAGATTACTTAAAGATACCATACTGCCCGTAAAAACTATCATGTAAACCACCACCGTTTTTGTCAGGCTTTTTCTTGGAAGGGTATATATATACCAACAATCCACAGCCTGGATCCTTTCTTTGTGACAGGGGAGGCTACCGCTCCTTTCACAGCAGACTCTGCACCCGAGTTGTTGGCCTTTAAGTCAACACCGGTGGATTGTGGAACTCTGTTTGTGATGGGGTCTGGTGGTTTCCGATTGTCTGTATGTTCATGGAAACCTTCGGGTTTGCATAACGCCCTAACACTTTCAATCCTGTTTGATTGCACTTCGCCTCCCGAGGTGATCGTAGTGTTACGGCACTCGGTTACACTTTATAGAGTGGGAAGTTTTTGCTGAATTAATTTTGCAAATAGACGATTTCCGAAAATAACTCTGCCGGGGTTGCATGGGTGGTGAAAGAGTGAATGTCCTTCCTTTTTTACTAGGACAAACATTGGAGAGGCCAATCACTAGCGAGGGGTGTGTCGGAAACACGTGGACAGGAGCTCGTATGAAGTTATTTGTAAGAGGAAAAGCAAGGGTATTCACTCTTTCACAACCCATACAAACCCAACAGAGTTATTACCGAAAATCGTCTATTTACATGGGTGTCCGACACGAAATTGATTCAGCAAGCAAAGAAAAAATCCCACTCTGCACATAAAGTAGCCAGGCGGTAGATCGTTGGTATGTGTCAATGTGAAAGTATGGTCTTATCCTGTGTCAACCACACAACTACCATCTTATCTTATGTCAACCACACAACTACCATCTTATCCTGTGTCAACCACACAACTACCATCTTATCCTATGTCAACCACACAACTACCATCTTATCCTATGTCAACCACACAACTACCATCTTATCTTATGTCAACCACACAACTACCATCTTATCCTGTGTCAACCACACAACTACCATCTTATCCTATGTCAACCACACAACTACCATCTTATCCTATGTCAACCACACAACTACCATCTTATCCTGTGTCAACCACACAACTACCATCTTATCCTGTGTCAACCACACAACTACCATCTTATCCTGTGTCAACCACACAACTACCATCTTATCCTGTGTCAACCACACAACTACCATCTTATCCTATGTCAACCACACAACTACCATCTTATCCTATGTCAACCACACAACTACCATCTTATCCTATGTCAACCACACAACTACCATCTTATCCTATGTCAACCACACAACTACCATCTTATCCTATGTCAACCACACAACTACCATCTTATCCTATGTCAACCACACAACTACCATCTTATCCTATGTCAACCACACAACTACCATCTTATCCTGTGTCAACCACACAACTACCATCTTATCCTATGTCAACCACACAACTACCATCTTATCCTGTGTCAACCACACAACTACCATCTTATCCTATGTCAACCACACAGCTACCATCTTATCTTATGTCAACCACACAACTACCATCTTATCTTATGTCAACCACACAACTACCATCTTATCCTATGTCAACCACACAACTACCATCTTATCCTATGTCAACCACACAACTACCATCTTATCCTATGTCAACCACACAACTACCATCTTATCCTATGTCAACCACACAACTACCATCTTATCTTATGTCAACCACACAACTACCATCTTATCTTATGTCAACCACACAACTACCATCTTATCCTATGTCAACCACACAACTACCATCTTATCCTATGTCAACCACACAAGTGTAAGGATTCACGAAAAATGTTTGATATAGAGAGCTTTTGGTTTGTACATCTGTCCCCCTTATTTGTGTGTGCGCTCGCGTGCATGCGTGCAAGCGTGTGTGCGTGCATGTGTCTGTTTGCATGTGTCTGTTTGACTGTCTGTCTGTCTGTCTGTATGTCTGCCTGCCTGTCTGTCTGTCTGTCTGTCTGTCTGCCATTAGGTTCATTGGAATCCAGTTGCAGGTGAAAAGAGAGAAAACCCTATGCAATAACAAGTCTGTTTAAGTGCTTTCATAGCACATACACACGAAAAACTACGTAAATTAAGTTACCGGAGCTTCAATACCCAGAGCTATTTCAAATCCGTCTTTTGAAACTGCTTATCTGGTAAATAAGTACAGTCAAGACTGCTCAGCATACCATTGGTACAAATAAAAGAAAATTAGCTTGATTATGTGTGAATGAAACATGAAGAGCTGGAGACCATTTTTAGTTACTCTGTCAATAATGTCATGGGCTTTCTGAAAGCGTGTGAAGATTTTGAATGAGGAAAACTAATGATCAGAGCCCCATGAATGCGCGACCAGCATGCATCCATCCTAAACTACTCACAGGGGAATACTCTGAATGAATCCCCGCAAGTGAAGCTGCTGAATGAGCAAAATAATGATCTGAACTTGAAGAATGAACAAGCAGCTTGAATCCATGTTAGGAATTTTGGTTGAATGCTATGAACACCTGGTGTGTATAAACGTCCGATGACCAGACTAATGATCCAAGGTGTGAATGGATGTGAGTTTCTTTTTCACCTTCAGTAACATTTGGTACATTACTACAAGAAACGAATTGAAGAACAGAAATACAATTATGGGCAGAGCTTCAAAAATAAACCCACAAAGGAGTCCACGTAACTTTACATTAATAACTAGTGATGCGAATGGATAAGCGTGCTGGGAGCAAGCTAATTATCGCGATGTAAACAAATAAATAGCGATTAATTCAAAAAACAGACACATTTCTGTGACCTATTGGCCACTTAAAGTGAACGAACTGAAAACTAATACTGAGAAATAAAGAATTAGCTTTGGTGTATCATGATCTCAGAAGGTGACAGAAGCAGATGATGTCAATTATTAACAGTGTTCATGAATGTATTTCCCTCCATTTGGATTCGCAACAGGAGATGAATATTACAAAATGTGACAGAAAATACGAAATAATGAACTTCAAAAGTCAACAAACAGCGAAAGCCAATGGGTATGTAAATACTAGATGAATAATGTACATGTATGATTTGATCACATCATATCATGTGTTTAGCTTCTAGCCAAAACACTAATGATACAGAGTATGATTGGGTGTCTGTCCCTCCAGATGGCGTTTGCTGAAGGATAACGATCGTTAACCTGTGGTACTCTTGCTTGAAACCTGACACCAGCAGTTTCTTTAAAATACTGTCAGTTACAATTTCGGATGAGCCGTAGAGCTTTATGCAGGTACCAAAACAGACGTGAATCGTGTTTGTGTGGGTTATGTCTGAGGCTGAATTAGCATACGTCGTACAATAACAATACCCGGATGTCGGCAGGCGCACATCATCCATGTCTTCAGTTTACCTACATGCATACCTTACCCTAGTTTTCAAAAAAGAATTTCCCGCGGGTTCTTTTTCTTCTAAGCGATAGTTGTTTTTTCTCGTTTGTTATGTCTACACAATGTGAATGTATGTCCCGAATAACACCAGCGACCAGCGGCGTTCGCCAAGTGCCATGAAAAAAATGATCATGTTGTCGAACTGCTGCAGGTCATACGACATTCATTAAAATAACCACTTATCACTATGGAAACAGGACAGGTGTAGCAGTACAGATATATTTGTTGAAAGAACACAATTGCAAAATGTACGATATTTGAGTGTCGCATAGAATTGACTTTTTATAGATGAGTCCCATAATCCAGGAGGAAGAGGTGTGTAAGAGGAAATGAAGAGGAATTCCATGAAGTCGAAAGCGAACGAGATTGAGATTGTACAAGAAACATACTGAGAATTCACAGCAAGAGGAAAAACCAGTAACCCAGGCTACAGTTTTCTAATCATAAAGCGCCACAGCCAAAAATAAGCAGATGCACTGTTTCCCGAAAAGTGTAACATTGATATGATAATGAAACGATGAGTAATGCGTGTACATACATACTTCCACCACACACTAATACGACCACGCCTAAATAGCGGGGGGGGGGGGGGGGGGGTTCATCTTACTCATATAGTATTACCTACCGGAGAATCCTTTATTAAACACCCACTTATGATCGGATGACCGTCATGCGACGGCGGACACCGCACTGAGACCGTCTGTCCGCTGTCAACAAACGGCATTGACAGGACATTCAAGGGGTAAACATTTAGTCTTCGTCTCCACTGCTGGATAATGGGGCTCCGTATGTTGATGGAAACGATCACTGTTGTTGTTTGTTTGGTTTTACCTATCAGGATGTTAGAATAATGGAGGAAGGAGGGAGGTAGGTTAGGACAGTACAACGTAGGGGGAGGAGGGGAAAACGTATAGGACATGCAGTTAGTACGCAGATTTATTGGCCAGTCAGACCAATGCCCTTGTCAAACAGGCAGCATGACAACGGAACACCTGCTGCAGACTTGCCCACTACACGATGGCCTCAGGAGCCAGATCTGGGCGGAGGCGACCACGGTGCAAGGGAAGCTCTGGACGACCTACAGCGCACGGCAACATTTGCGCGGAGAACCGGCGTTTCCATCTGAGTGATGGACAAGAAGAAGAAGAAGAAGTACGCAGATTTCGTGCCGTTGGGGTGGGTGAATGTGACGGGGAGCAGAATGGATCAAAGGGGACAGGGAATGTTAATGCCTTTTATATATATATGTATGTATGGGGCGATTTATATAGCGCTTGACGTTCTCTAAGCGCTTTACAAATTAATTTCTGCCGTGTGAGATGGAATTTTTTACTCAATATATCACGCATTCACATCGGCCAGTAAATCTCAAGCCAATTAAGGCGAATATTTACTTTTCACGGCCTATTATTCCAAGTCACACGGGTATTTGGTGGACATTTGTATCTATGCCTATACAATTTTGCCAGGAAAGACCCTTTTGTCAATCGTGGGATCTTTAACGTGCACACCCCAATGTAGTGTACATATATATGTTATTCTTGGAAAACATCCGTGTTCTTCAATAACTAAACGTTCGAACCGAAAGGGTAAGAGGTAGCAAGGAGGAGCGAGAGGGGAGAGAGTTTATGCCGGGGTGAGGGGGGGGGGGGTGGACTTTAACAAGGACAAAAGCAGCGAGAATTCTATCAGAGAAATGGTGACCCGTGTGTTTGCATTAAGTAGTCAGTGACTCTCCGTGATTTTTCTGATCTGGGCCTTAAACAAACTTGACCCTGGCATGGGTTAACTAACGCAGCTACAGTGCAACCTCCATGTTAAGATCCCCCCCCCCCCCCCCCATTTTAGACTGCAACCTCCTTGTTTGGGCCCCCCTAAATTATTACCCCCCTCCCTTTAAAAGACCCAAAGTTTTTCAGTTTTCTTTTTATAACTTGTGGAAATAATGTGGCTAACGTGTTGTTGTAAGTTTATTTTTACGGGTTTTTTTCTAGAATGTATTTGATGTCTAAATAGTATGCTTTTATTCATAGTTGATATGTAAAGCGCGGAGAGCATAGATAACTGCGGTTTGTACTATATAAGCTGTCATTATCATTAGTAAATTGACCTCCATTTAAAGACTCTCTCTCTTTTAAGACCGGATTTTCCTAACGTTTTTGAGGACTTAAAAAGGAGGTACCACAGTGTTTCCCCGTGTGCAGTAACGTCCACTTAATACCGTTTACGCGCCCGGCCTATCAATGGCTCCCAGCCATTTCAGAGGATCGTGGGATAAGCACCCACTTCTGGTACCACAAAGGTGGACAATTCTCCTCCCCCCTGGTCACTAACTTTTCTTTTGTGTGCGGTTTTACGGTGGCGGGTTTACATGCACCTGAACCAACATTCTCTACCCGCAGACTATAATTTCAGTACTTTTTCTTTTTCATTTGTACGGATTAATCTCGCTGGTCAATTGTATGCATCGATCTGGCTGGTCACCACTTTGCACGTGCTTCATCGTCACTACCCTCGGCAACAAGTGGAATAAGTACCTTGGACAGTACCATTCTTTCTTCTTCTTTTTTCTTCTTCTTTTTTTTTTTTTTTTTTTTTTTTTGCTGGCAAATTTTACAATGGACGACGTGAAGGGATCACTTTATCCGGAAATTTCCAGTATTGTTCTGAGTAAACTGAAATCGGTCATTCACTCTGGTCGATATTGACCGTATTCTAACGGACACATGTAATGCAATCGTTGTGTTCCAGACATAGTTTGACTGGTTGTCATAACAGAGTGATCTGTTTTTGTAAGAGCCGGGTTTTGTACTTGTAAAGAAATTCTTGGTTTGACTTCGCGAGCTATGATTTTTGAAGGCTTTCCTCGTCTGGAGCAAGCACGCTGGTGGCTGATGAGACCTATGCAAGATAGGCAGGACCTACAACAACGGCTGCAGGGGGAAGGTCGAGGAAGGAGCTGGTGGTGTCAGTTGTGGCGCTTTAGTTTTTCTGGTGCTGTCTCATTTCTTCCACGCTGGCTGTGCGGCTGTCCGTTAAGCCTGTCCTTAACTTGGCCAAGTCGACTACACGGAGTATACTTCGCGAAGCTGGCCACACGAAGCTTCAGCACTGAGTTTTCGGTAAAAAGACTTCGCGAAGTCTTCGCGGAGTCGACTTCGGGCTGAATTAAGGACTGCCTTAAAGAGTGAGGTGGCTTTGGTGATAGTTTGTTGCAATGATTCCCCGTTGCTGACCTCTGCTGCCCACTGGCGATGGTCAGGGGCACAGGAGGTAAATGTCTTCTTGAGGGTGTCCTTGCTCCTCTTCCGCGGCGCTTCTCTGCCACGGCGACCAGACGACAGTTCACCAATGAACACAAAAGTTAGGATGTGGTGGTCTTCCATTTTGACAACATGACCCACCAAGGGCAGTTGTAGCTTCAGCAGCTTTGCTTCAGTGCTGGTGGCATTAGCGTCTTTAAGGACTTCGATATCTGTGATGACTGAAGGCACTCCAGTGGATGTTGAGGATATAGTGCGGAGGCAGCGTTGATGGAATCTCTCATGTAGATGGATGTGACGGCGATAGGTCACACAGGACTCAGTGCAATACAAGAGGGTGGTCAGGACTACCGCCTCGTAGATTTTCAGTTTGGTGTCTTTCCGGAAGTTGCTGTGGTTGTTCCAGATGCACTTGTCTTTGTCTTTGCAAGTCGGCAGTCTACCTCTTTGTCATTCCTGGCGTCAGACGATATCACACATCCCAGGTAGGTGAACAGCAGAGCTGACTTCAGCTTTGTCTGACCGATGGGGATGGTGGGAGGGTGTTAGCTGTCATGAGGTGCCGACTGGTGGAGGACATCAGTCTTTTTTAGGCTTACATCAGAGCCCTAAAATTCAGAGGGCTCCGCAAAACAGGTTGCAGTGCTCTTCAGTGACGGTTCCGTGTGCGCAAAAAGAAATACCGGTTTGGAGAAAATCAATGTCTAACGCGATCACTGGAAGTAGCTAGACATCGTCTCCATGTCTGTTTAACCAAAGCTACAGGTCCGTCAGTTTCTCACAACCCAGCGACAGTCTAGCTGATGTCTGGATATGAAAACATGGATAATGATAAACGTTTAGTGTTGTATGTGATGTAGCTTAGTAATTAAGACTATCACAGACCTCTATGGCATACACAAGAAAGACGTAGAAATCGCTTCCCTGTCAGAAAGGTGGGTGTTTAGTGGAGGGGGGGGGGGGGGGCGTTACAAAACACTTCATGGGGTGGTACTTCCAACAACAATTTTACAGGAGAGACCTGAAAACCTACACAACTGTCACGTCATTATGCGTCAAATATGTTCCCACAGAAATATAAAATTGGTCAGTGAATGTATAGAGCAGTATGGCTATTCAGAAACAAACTTATACATAAATGTGAACTCTTAAAAACACATTCCTTCCCGTTAAAACAAGTTCGGCTAACCAGATCAGGCCAGGGTTTTGTGTGGGATAAGAAAACTACGAGAGGACTGTGCCTTTGAAAGACTTACAAACCCATCAGTCTGTTACTGTTGGGCGTGTGTGTGTCAAAGTAGAGTGATTGTTGTATCCAATGTCAAAGCCTGAGTCAGATCCGAGGTGCGTCGAATCGCTCACATGGGAAGTACTGTCCCTTTAAAAGGCTTACAAAACCCATCAGTCTGTTATTGCTAGGCGTGTGTATGTGTATCTAACCCCTAGCTGCCCACGCCTTCCTTTCTTTCAGCCTTGAGGATGGCATAGTTATGGAGTTCCCACAGCGTTCTAAAGACGACGAGATGACTTCGTTATTCACCAAGATTAAACGCCCCAGCGGTTCCCTTGCAACGCCGAACAAAGCGGCTTAGTGCACAACACGGTATAATCAGAACTCATCGAGATTTGGTGCATACCGAATGAGGTATGTTGTCTAATACGCTCTGCTAGACTATATATTAAATGCATATATTTCAAGCACTGACAAGGAAGCTTCCTGGCTTCTTAATTCTGTGGTCCCCCCCCCCCCCTTCTGTCATAAACCCGGTGAAAATTAGGGTTTTTTTAAGTGCATATTTGTTGCAAATGAATTTGACGCCAGTTGCTACTTTAAATCTTTTTTTCTCCTTGGGTGGGGGAGGGAGGGGGCGTCCGTACTTTAGCTTTCCACGGCTCATGAGTTTCTTTATGTGTCACATTGCAACATTCATGAGAAGAACTTGCTATGCGACGTCTTCGGCTTTTGATTTGCCCAAAACCGTTGTATGGACCACGAGGTTTACACAGTCTGCTGAGTTTGAAAATTACTGCTCATCTTCACGATGGGGTGCTTTGTACTTGAGGCTGGCCTCCTCTACAGAGAGACAGAGAGAGAGAGAGAGAGAGAGAGAGAGAGAGAGAGAGAGAGAGAGAGAGAGAGAGAGATTGGTGGGGGAACAGAGAGACTCAGGCAGCCACACAGACAAAACAGACAGACAGAAGGAGAGACAGACAGACAGAGATTTCTATCTTGAGACTGCAACGGTTTATTTGACACGTGTTTGTATCAACCACAAAAGAGACACACAGAGAGACAGAGACAGATAGATAGTCTTACAAAATGAGCGGGGAGGGGTGGGTGGGTGGGAAGGAGTATAGATCAGGAGGGTGAGCTGTAGGCAAGGCGGCCATACACCCTATATAACACAGCAGAAATTAATTCGGTCTGAAGGTTTTTCTTCATAGCACAATGGCGGCGGTTGTCGGTCGTTGGGCGTCAGTGTCCTTGGGCGTTGGGAGAGGAACATGATGGCCGCTTTCTGAATGAAACAAGTCAAGTCAAGTCAAGTATTTTATTGTTTTGGGCCCAGAGGGCTTTGAAACAAAGATATAACTATACAACCAAAATAAATTGGCATATTATACACTTCCATACATACAAACAAAAAGAAAAGAAAATAGGTTTAACAAAATCAGGTAAGAAATTAGACAGATAATATGTATGTATACATTAAGCGGACAACGATAATATACAGCCGAAATAAATTGGCAATACCATTATGCCATGCATCTTTTATAAAGACACAAAACACGAAGGGCAGTTTGATTCAACATCAAGACTTTACAGTGCATGTGTAGCAATACATGTTCCTTATAGGTTACGAACCTGTGAGGTCGAAAAGAACCACCAGTCGGTCATAAAGTGTAGTTCTGTGTCAGCCTGTTATTTATTTATTTTTTTAAGATAATGAATGGTTTGTAAATCGGGCTTACCAATAAAGTGAATGTACCTATCGACGGGTGTCTTTTTACATTTAGTCAAGTTTTGACTAAATGTTTTAACATAGAGGGGGAATCGAGACGAGGGTCGTGGTGTATGTGTGTGTGTGTGTGTGTGTGTGTGTGTGTGTGTGTGTGTGTGTGTGTGTGTGTGTGTGTGTGTGTGTGTGTGTGTGTGTGTGTGTGTCTGTGTGTGTCTGTCTGTGCGTGTGTGTGTGTAGAGCGATTCAGAGTAAACTACTGGACCGATCTTTATGACATTTTACATGAGAGTTCCTGGGTATGATATCCCCAGACGTTTTTTTCATTTTTTGGATAGATGTCTTTGATGACGTCATATCCGGCTTTTTGTAAAAGTTGAGGCGGCACTGTCACACCCTCATTTTTCAATTAAATTGATTGAAATTTTGGCCAAGGAATCTTCGACAAAGGCTGGACTTCGGTATTGCATTTCAGCTTGGTGGCTTAAAAATTAATTTATGACTTTGGTCATTAAAAATCTGAAAATTGTAATTACAATTATTTTTTTTATAAAACGATCCAAAATTACGTTCATCTTATTCTTCATCATTTTCTGATTCCAAAAACATATAAATATGTTATATTCGGATTAAAAACAACCTCTGAAAATTAAAAAATATAAAAATTATGATTAAAATAAAATTTCCAAAATCGATTTAAAAACAATTTCATCTTATTTCTAGTCGGTTCCTGATTCCAAAAACATATAAATATGATATGTTTGGATTAAAAACACGCTCAGAAAGTTAAAACGAAGAGAGGTACAGAAAAGCGTGCTATGCAGCACAGCGCAACCTCCGCGCTAAACAGGCTCGTCAATTTCACTGCCTTTTGCACGAGCGGCGGACTACGGTCATTGTGAGAAAATGCAGTGCGTTCAGTTTCATTCTGTGAGTTCCACAGCTTGACTAAATGTAGTAATTTCGCCTTACGCGATTTGTTGATTCTATCGATGAGGATTTCGTTCTTTTTATATTTAGTCAAGTTTTGACTAAATATTTTAACATCGAGGGGGAATCGAAACGAGGGTCGTGGTGTATGTGCGTATGTGTGTGTGTGTGTGTGTGTGTGTGTGTGTCTGTCTGTCTGTGTGTGTGTGTAGAGCGATTCAGACTAAACTACTGGACCGATCTTTCTGAAATTTGACATGAGAGTTCCTGGGTATGAAATCCCCATACGTTTTTTTCATTTTTTTGATACATGTCTTTGATGACGTCATATCCGGCTTTTCGTGAAAGTTGAGGCGGCACTGTCACGCCCTCATTTTTCAACCAAATTGGTTGAAATTTTGGTCAAGTAATCTTCGACAAAGCCCGGACTTCGGTATTGCATTTCAGCTTGGTGGCTTAAAAATTAATTAATGACTTTGGTCATTAAAAATCTGAAAATTGTTAAAAAAAATAAAAATTTATAAAACGATCCAAATTTACGTTTATCTTATTCTCCATCATTTGCTGATTCCAAAAACATATAAATATGTTATATTCGGGTTAAAAACAAGCTCTGAAAATTAAATATATAAAAATTATTATCAAAATTAAATTGTCGAAATCAATTTAAAAACACTTTCATCTTATTCCTTGTCGGTTCCTGATTCCAAAAACATATAGATATGATATGTTTGGATTAAAAACACGCTCAGAAAGTTAAAACAAAGAGAGGTACAGAAAAGCGTGCTATCCTTCTTAGCGCAACTACTACCCCGCTCTTCTTGTCAATTTCACTGCCTTTGCCATGAGCGGTGGACTGACGATGCTACGAGTATACGGTCTTGCTGAAAAATGGCAGCTACTTGACTAAATATTGTATTTTCGCCTTACGCGACTTGTTTTCCTTTTTTGTGTGCATCTAGTGGTGAGAGAGAACGCAGAACGCAAACTTGTTCATTGCACAAAGGCCACAATATACATTTATTATACAAACCAAAACTGTGTGATACGCAGTCACATCCGCTTTCCTCCACCCCGCAACCCCTCACACACATACATACTCAAAACAGCATCAACAGGTACTCCAAAAGAGGAAGAGGTAGAGAAGTAAGGAGGGAAGTATAGAGGACAGGGCTGTCTGTCTGTCTGTCTGTTTGTCTGTCTGTCTGTCTGTCTGTCTGTCCGTCCGTCCGTCCGTCCGTCCGTCCGTCTCTCTCTGTCTCTCTCTCTCTGTCTCTCTCTCTCTCTCTCTCTCCGTCTCTCTCTGTCTCTCTCTCTCTCTCTCTCTCTCTCTCTCTCCGTCGCTCTCTCTCTCTCTCCCTCTCTCGTTCTCTCCGTCGCTCTCACTCTCTCTCTCTCCCTGTCTCTCTCTCCCTGTCTCTCTCTCTCCCTGTCTCTCTCTCTCTCTCTCTCTCTCTCTCTCTCTCTCTCTCTCTCTCTCTCTCTCTCTCTCTCTCTCTCTCTCTCTCTCTCTCTCTCTCTTTCTCTCTGAAACGCACAGACACACCCGCTTTCCTCCAGCCATCAACCCCTCACACATCTCAAAACAGCGTCAACGGGAACTCCACAAAAGGACCAGGTACCGAAGTTCTCGGTAAGAAGGGAAGAACGGGGGACGGGAAGGTTGATAATAAACAAGTTACGACAAGGTGTTGCTGACACCGTTAAAGCGTGAGATGATTGGATCGGACGGGTTTGTAATTAATCCGTGTCCTGTTGGGGTAGACAACTCCCTTAGATCCGGTAAAAAGGTCAGTTTGTAATGGATGGGTAGTTGTGTTACAGCATTTTCCACCCCGGTCTGATTCATACTGTATGTAGACGCCCGCCTTGGACTATGTTTTGGACAGTTAAAGGGGGCTCGTCGACACAAAAACATAAATCTTTTATAAATGAAACTTTAAATAGGGATCAGTGGGTTTTGTTTTTGTTTTTAAACATTGTGTTGTCCGTCTGGGTTCTGTGTGTGTTTAATATTGTGTTTGTTTGTTACTTTACTTGCTTGTTTGTTTGACTAATTGATTAGGTCGGTTGTTTGGTTGGTTGTTTGGTTGCTTGCTTGCTCGGTACGGGTCTGCCTATTCTCTCCTGCTTCTTTCTTTGCTTACCTCTTTAATTAATTCTAATATTACTATTAAGGACTGTCATTTACGTGCTAGTGTCATGAGAGGTTACGGGATATATTATGACGTCCATTTTGTCATGCTCTGCTTATGACAAATACCATTTGCATATTCTAGGATGATTTACACCATTTTGCAACACGGTTTTCCTTGATCTGTGGATATCAACTTGTCGTACGTGTTCTCTTCTGAAGTTTTACATTGTCCGTGAAGAGGTACACATTTTTAATATCCGCGTTGAGTGAAGCATTTTCCTCCCCTTTGAAATTGTATACACTCACAAGTGCCTGATAGAATGTAAAGGGGGGGGGGGAGGCGGGTCGTGAAATGCAATTGAATTAAACAATCGACGACGTGGTAGGAATTGTTTTTTTTAAACAGACTGCTGAAGGTCAAAATGTGGTTTTGCGTCACTCCAGAATGAACAGATACTGTGTCTTCTTCGCATATCCTCTCGTAAAACGTACGCGGTACGTCATTAAAGAACACAGTGAAATATTCAGGACATCTCTACGCTGAATACCTGCAGCTCTTATCAGTCGATTCATGAGATATATATCTTTTCTGTGCTTAGTCTTTGAAAGGACGCGTGAACCGTAGATTTTGCTGTTAAGGAGATTTGTGTATCAAGTAGTAATATAACTATAAGCTAAGGTATTGGTTTTATGACTCAATGCTGTGAATGAGCTGCTATGATCGTCGTCACGGCCCACCATGGCACGGACATTTAAGAGGAATCGGACAATAGCCGAGCAATTGTATGAGAATGACATTTTTGGGTAACGCCCCGTATACGATTCTTTTTCTCATTAATATCTTGTAGATTCCCATCAGAAGTTGTCATGTTCTTTGAAACGTCGGGACACAGATACAATTTTTTTTAAACGTTTTTGAATGGTGACGCGCATCAGAACACTAAAATAGAAGAAGACGACAAAGCAGACGACGACGACGACGAAGACGAAGATGAAGATGAAGATGAAGATGAAGATGATGATGATGATGATGTTGATTAGGATTAGGATGATGGTGGGCACACATTTCATGATTTTGTTATTCTGGCATATATCAATATTTCTCAATCAAATTTGGCATGTTTATGTAAAATTGGCTGAATTTTAAGATGGCAGTGTTAGTTTGTCTCTAAACAGCACACAACAGTCACAAATGGTAATATCATGTACTATAGTAAAAAATCCCATGCGCAAAATACACACATAATCACTCCCTGATATTTTCGTAACCTATCACTCTAAGTCTTTCATGTTACATCTGAACATCAATAACTGACCATACTGTAGCATAAAGCAGAACTAAAGCTGTACTCTACAAACTTTTTGTGATGCGGGCCTACCTAAATACCCAAAATAGAGCTACATATAAATATCTTGCAACAATTTAAAAAATATATTTCTACTTGTGCTAGGACTAAAATTCTGCTACATGCCATAGCTATGGATATGCTGAGTAAGTATGCAAAATTTCATGCAGATACATTGAACAGTTTTGAAAATATCAAGAAGTAACTGATTTAAAACGTTGATTTTCGACAACTTTTTAACCCAAAATCTCAGCCTCTGTTGAATTAGTATCCCCCAGCCTGGTAGGGGAAACCCTCGAGCTATATTGTTTGACAGAATGTTATATCAGTTATCCTGTGCCCTTCGGTGAACAAATCAGCTGCAACATCACTGTCAGTATCACTGTCAAAACTGTCTTCTTCTTGAGGATGAGACTCTTTCAAAACACTGTACATCAATTTCAATTTCTTTTCAGTAGTTGTGGGCGTGGCACTCGAAATTGGGGCTGTTATTTCATTCTCAACAACAGGTATCGAGCGAAGATTCGACTCACAACTTGTAGGCCTATCATGTTCGACAGCTTCGTCGGTGATTTATGCCTTCTTTGCAGCTTTGGTGTGTTGATTCCCACAGAATGTTCGCTTTGTATGTGTCTTTTGGCTGTACTTCTTATCATTAGGCATGATTCTTGCTAATAACAACTAAATCTTTCAAAATGTACCAACAAACACGCTCAAAAATTATTCAGCGATCACAACAGGAAGTGAGGAAACATGGCGGTAGTGATTATTACCTCAAACTACTGTGAAAATAACCATACGGCCGTAACACAAGCGAGATCAAGTAATCCACGAATTAAAGTACGCAATTTGACAAGGCAGAATCTTCAAAACATGCCTGTTTGAGTGCAATAATCTCGAAAAGTATTCGTAATATCAGAAAAATAATAGCTGCACGATAAAATTCAGCCATTTCTACATACGTATGGGCTATTCACAATCTTGAACGAAATAAAACGATTTTTTTCACAAATCCAGCTAGTAGTGCCCCCTTAAGCCTATGGCTTATCATCGGTATGCAGGCCTGTTCAGAATAGTCGGTATACATGTGCTGAAAGTTGTCCTAAGTTCAACCACGAAGACAAAAATGATGGGTGATGATGATTGATGATGATTGATGATGATTGATGATGATTGGTGATTGGTGATGGATGATGATGGATGATGGATGATGATGATGATGATGATGATGATGATGATGATGATGATGATGATGATGATGATGATGATGATGATGATGATGATGATGATGATGATGATGATGATGACGACGACGATGATGGGCACAAGATTCCCTCAATAATGACCTGTGGCTAATCATCAGTATGCAGGTGTGTTCCGAATAGTCGGTATATGTGCTAAAAGTTGTCCAAAGTACAACCACGAAGACACAAAAACAGATAGTATTCAAAGTAACAGAAAGAGTCAAACAGCTCCGGTTTGCAGGATTTCAATGAGGCAGGAGTCAAGGAGGCATACGACCAATGAGACATAAATCATAATGAGTGGGAGGAAGTTGTCTATTGGAGATTTAATCCCCTTGACCGGGTAATTTCCCATCACCTTTGCTATCTCCCATTCATTCCTGAGAGTTTTAACGTAACTCAAAAACCCGTACCTTGTTATTCCTCAACAGAGAAGATTAGGTCTCATTCTTTCATATACCAACCCCTTTACGAACATTGAAAGTAAACGGCTAAAGGCCACTGCTTGAAGCATATTTTCCCACACTTTATAAAAGAGTTTTTTTTATTTTTTTTTATTTTTTTTATTATTAATTATTTGTATTTATTTATTTATTAGTTTGCTTGTGTTTTTTGTTGTTGTTGTTGCTGCGGCGCAGAACACAGGTAGAAGACGAACTGAAAGCTTTTGTGTCTTCTGGTGACCGAGTCATCATCATGCTTGTGTCTCACAGTTAATTACATGTTGTGGCATTGTCAGGTGTTTTAACTGCATGCTTTCAGGCATAACGCCCCAATTATAAGTTTTCAATAGAGAACAGAGAGCTACTTAAACGAGTCACAGGATGTCTTCGTTGCTTGATGTGTAATTATCAGACGTCGCGAGGAAACTATGCAAAAGGAAGAATAATAGTCCTTCGTATGTAAGCTTCAATAGTATGCTTTGAGGCAAGATGCGACTTGGTCGCTCTTTCGTTTTAAGGGAGGGAGTGGGAGAGGGGGCGAGGGGAAAATAGAGAGAGAGAGCAAGAGAGGAAGAGAGAGGAATAGAGAAAGATAGAAAGAGAGAGAGAGAGAGAGAGAGAAAGCGATGTGGCGAGGTAGAAAGAGTGTGAGAGAGAGTGAGAATAAGACCAATGAAACTTAAAAATGAATAGCTTTGCTGACACAACTGAACCATTCATAGCTGAATAAGCTGTTGAAAATGTAGCAAGTAGAAACTGCGACATGAGTTTTACTGACACATACAGTGAGTCATTAGAATCTTCTTTCTGGGACTTCCTTTTGAGGCTATAGACGGTGGAAAATACCTGTTTCTGTGTACATTTATTCCTTCTTACCTTCAGGGTGAATGGTGACGTAAAGAGCCTTATACTGGCTCCGTCATCCAACGTACGTAATGATGTACAAGCAACTGAAGTACAAGCAAATGAATTGAAAAGCTTAATCGGATAAAAAGAAGTTTCTCGATGCTATATAGAAGCGAAGAGGGCGGGGGTTTCTTTTTAAATGTGAGCGTAACTTGAAGTGACACTTCAACTGACGTCCTTGTCATCAGGTATGACTCATCTTTTGGATTCAGGTAGCCTACATCTCTCTCTCTCTCTCTCTCTCTCTCTCTCTCTCTCTCTCTCTCTCTCTCTCTCTCTCTCTCTCTCTCTCTCTCTCTTGTTTTTTTTTTATCTATCTCTCTCCCCTCTCTCTCTCTTCCCTCTCTCTCTCTCTCTCTCTCTCTCTCTCTTGTTTTTTTTATCTCTCTCTCCCCCCTCTCTCTCTCTCTTTTCTTTCTTTTTATCTCTTTCGCTCCCTCTCTGAGACTCTCTTTCTCTCTATCTCTCTCCATCACTCTTTCTATCCATCTCTCTTTATCTCTCTTTCTCTCCATCTCTCTCCATCTCTCTCTCTCTCTCTCTCTCTCTCTCTCTCTCTCTCTCTCTCTCTCTCTCTCTCTCTCCCCCTCTGTCTCAGTTAAGCACAGCATGAACAAGGTGCAGCATGACAGATACTGATGTCTACAAGAGAGGGGAAGAACTGTAGCACTAAATCTTACTACCTATATCTGTTGTGACAGCAATGGCTTCCTCGAGGTACAGACTAACGTTACCCGCCATTCTGTTCAAATATTCAAATTTGTTATTTACATTTTAGGTACATGTACCATGAGCACCGACTTTTTCAAAGGATGGTAGAAACACTGTAATCTTGTAAGAGTGCGTGATGGTGGACTTAACTGGTGATGGGAGAGGGGGGGAGGAGGGGGTTAAGGTCACGAGGGCACTGTAGTTAGATTTGATGACAGTGAACGCGACGGGCTACGTAACGAGACCAAGGGTAAACAGA
The DNA here is from genome assembly GCF_037325665.1 of Littorina saxatilis. Taxonomy (NCBI): domain Eukaryota; kingdom Metazoa; phylum Mollusca; class Gastropoda; order Littorinimorpha; family Littorinidae; genus Littorina; species Littorina saxatilis. The sequence goes on along the minus strand of NC_090250.1, from coordinate 25,332,001 downwards.
CTAGGAGGGTGGCAGAATATACCTGCGCAGTTTCAGCGACACAGACGACGCACTGCATGTTATTGCTGCTGCGATAAGGATTATGACGTGTACTTGGCCTGTTTTCCTTTCACGCAACGTGTAGCGGGCTGGGATAATCTGCAGTGCGTCGTCTGTCCTGCTGAAGTTACATAGATGAGCGCCAGGCCTTAGCGTTACTGTGTGGATACACATGGCAGAATAACGCCATGTTGGATGTGGGAGCTGTGCGGTGCTGGCTGGGTGTCGTTAGCATACACAGGTTTAATCTTCCGCCCAAATATTTCAGTTCGAATTACCCTTTGACGGTGTCCGGTCTTGACACAAGCAGACACACTATTCACAACCGTCATCATGTTTTTCAATGCAGGTTTTTTTTCTCATTCTCTTTTCACATTCAATCAAGTATTGATTGACAGTTTTAACGAGGGCGGAGGGTAAGGTTTGTCTCCCTAGGTGTGTGTGTGTGTGTGTGTGTGAGTGTGTGTGTGTGTGTGTGTGTGTGTGTGCGTATGTGTGTGTGTGTGTGTGTGTGTGTGTGTGTGTGAGTGTGTGTGCGTGCGTGCGAGCGAATTTGCGCGCGCGCGTGCGTGCGTGCGTGCGTGTGTGTGTGTGTGTGTGTGTGTGTGTGTCTGTGTGTCTGTGTGTCTGTATGTGCGTGTGTCTGTCTGTCTGTGCAAAACATTTCTCGAAAACCACTGAACGATTTTTTATGATTAATAATGTGCTTAAGATGAAGAAACCCGTTACATAGAAACCACGTTTACATTTTCGATTTTGATTTTTTTTTTTTAAAGATGAATATTTATATTCTTTAATGCATTTACTTGTGTCCCATGTCTCAGTTTTTGGATAGCTTTATTTGATGATCTCACTTTTGCGTTTTACTATACTGTTCCTACTTCCTTCCTCCCAGCCCCCCCCCCCCCCCCCCCTTCCTCTTCATAATACTAAATCCTCTGTTTTCACACTCCATTCCCCTCCCATCTTCGTACTACTTCCCTACAACCCCCCCTCACTCCCTCCGTTCCCTTCCACCTTACATGTATCTCCCTCTTGTCGCATAGCAGCGTAACTAATGCCTTAAATGACTTGTGATTACGTACTACGTGTGTATTTAACAACATGTGTTAGCACAAATCACCGAAAGTTTGAAGACAATGCGTTCAGGAGTTACTTCAAAAAGCGCCTTTCATGGCTTCTGAGAAGAATTACATCTGCATGATATCATCGTTAGACAAGATAAGGGGAAAAGACGAACTGTTTTGAATACAAATGATATCGTTCTCTCCAATGACATGCACAACTTGTTATTTTTTAGCTGTTCTGATTTTTGTCGATTTAGCGCGCGAACCTTGCTTTTGTACATTTTATTTTGGTGGGTGCCTGTGTTGTAGGTACCACGTTACAGACCCTGCCTTTGGTCAAATCAATTAAGACATAACATAAGACATAAGACTTTATTTCAACCATGTGCAGTATACTAGGGACATGTTTTGGCCAGAGTACAATCAATCAGTCCATACACGCCCTTCCAAACATCGCTTGCAATCTCAGTCACACACACGCTCACGCACGCCCGCATACATTCCCCACACAAAACCCACAACAGCACACACGCACAAGCATGCTCCTCCTTAACAAAACGTGTTTAACCATCAATTGTACATATGCGTAAAATAAACAGTATAGAAGTATCAATAAGAATTATATATGTATCAGACATCAGTTATGACGACAATAACTAAAATCACAATCCTTAATAATTTTAAAACCAAAACATTTGTTTGTTGAATATGGTAGGGGATGGCCTTTCCAGTCATATGACAGGTTTTACAATACACGGCCTCATCATAAAGAGCTGCACTCAAACGTATCTGCTTAGTCTTTATGACAACAAGCAAATTGCTCATGAACACGTTTTTCAAATTATATACAATACAGACTACATAGTTCTGTCACAGTTGTTTGTTAACTGATTTCTTATTGTTTCGCAGCAGAGTCTTTGGCTCTCTGAATATTAACAGAAACCTATTTGTCACCGGTATTATATAGACCTATACTGAAACATAGACATATTCACAGACACAGGTATATAAACAAAGATGCCTTCCTCTTAGTCTTCGCTTTTGAGAGACTTTGTCTTTGGGCCCTTCTAATAATTATCTTATGAAACTAGCACACACAGATATGGACATAGATATGAACATTAGCCATAGACACAAGAATATTCATGCATAGAAAACTTCCTTTTCCCAAAGGAGAAATTCATGCTGGGATCCTATAATAGGTAGACCCCCTTCCTTCCTGGAAGCTGAAAGCGGAATACAAACCAATAAAAGAGAAATCATGGATGCACGTCATCCTCTTACTTGCCTTTGTGGCAAGGGACGCCGGAACTGATGGAACCACCATGGCCACGTCAATGTAAACAGTGGCCGAGTGGATCAGTAGGATGTACACAAGGGTGGTAAAGGGTGAAAGCCGAGGTGATCCCGGTCGGCACTACTCCCCCTGGCGACACATGTAGTGTACGATCACCAGAAAGCGTGATTCGCTCCCTTCCCTTGTGGATAATTACCCCTTCCTTCCTGAAAAGGCTGTGGGCCCAGTCCTCAATGCAAAGCTGTTATGAGAAGGTGTTACAAATCCAAGGAGAGTAAGAAAAGGGGAGAAAGTTGAAGAATTACTTATGATATCACCCACAGTTTAAAGTTTGTCCTGGTGGGTTGTGGCTACGTTGTTTGGACAGGCGTACGCTTTTCACAATGTTGGGTAGTAGGTGTTGCGCTTTCTGAAAAGGTCAATATTTGAACAGCGCGCACTGTGGAGAGTTATAGTGTGCAGCAACAAAGTTGTAATTGCGTATCTTTGAATATCCAGTTCTGGGGATGGCTTAAAGCGCGAAGCAAACTAATAAGGAAATAATCCGAAAATGATAATTCAATCGTACTTGTGGGCACACAGAAAGTCTTGTTGGACATCAAGTTCTAGCTTTGGCTAAAAACAAAATGGAAATAAAATGAGGAAATAAACCGAGCATAACTATTTCAGTTTTACTGTGTGAAACCGACCGTAAAATGCATGTTGCATTTGTGTGTTGAATCCTCCTTCTGTCGCAGACAGGTTCGCAGGGAGTACATGCATATTATGACGAAAACTGTCAAGAATGGTGATGACGAGGAAGAGTATGGGGAACAACAGCAGCAAGCTTGTCTCAACGACAACCACGACGACGCTGTTGCTGTTGCTGCTGCTGCTGCTGATGATGGTGATGAATACACCCAGGAATAACCATCATTGGTTTATACTGCTTTCTAGTCTCTCTTTCAGCGAATTCCCCATTCATTTTGTCTGTGTGTTCTCCACTTTATACTTTTGATTAACTCCTTTAGTGCCATTGATCTGCCTGCCTCCACCCCAACACCTCCCACGTGCCACCCCCTTCCCCAAGAAATCATATAGATAGTTCTGTTCCGTGGTAATCTTATGGGCGACGAGACATGAAGCCTTGCTGCAATTGGGTCCATCTATGGTGGGATCGCTGACCCAGCTTTTTCTAGTGTGCAAGTATATCTTTCTTTCTTTATTTGGTGTTTAACGTCGTTTTCAACCACGAAGGTTATATCGCGACGGGGAAAGGGGGGGAGATGGGATAGAGCCACTTGTTAATTGTTTCTTGTTCACAAAAGCACTAATCAAAAAATTGCTCCAGGGGCTTGCAACGTAGTACAATATATGACCTTACTGGGAGAATGCAAGTTTCCAGTACAAAGGACTTAACATTTCTTACATACTGCTTGACTAAAATCTTTACAAGCATTGACTATATTCTATACAAGAAACACTTAACAAGGGTAAAAGGAGAAACAGAATCCGTTAGTCGCCTCTTACGACATGCTGGGGAGCATCGGGTAAATTCTTCCCCCTAACCCGCGGGGGGCTGCAAGTATATTAACAGTGACTGCAATAGATGTAGCAAAGCACTCTCTCTCTCTCTCTCTCTCTCTCTCTCTCTCTCTCTCTCTCTCTCTCTCTCTCTCTCTCTCTCTCTCTCTCTTTTTTATTTGTATAAAATATTATGAAATATTTTGAAAGAAAAGGGTTGAAGTTATCACTTGTTCGCCATGTCTTGTTATCAGAATGTGCATTGATTATCAGTTTTAGAACGTGTCCATAAGCAGTCTACTTGTTAACGTTCTTAATGTTGTTACTGTTTATAACGTGTATACAAGAAATTAATAAAAACACGCTTAAACCAAGTACATTTTGGGAGTGGGGCGGCTCTGCTTTCTATGAATAAAGGTGTCAGTCACCGGCAGTGTATCTTTTTCAAATCCGTTTCAAAAGCGTTTAAAAGCCCGTCATTCTTCTGCATTTTAACAAACAACCTTACTTGCGTCTATAAAGTCAATAACCTTAAAGGCACCGTCCGTCCCGTTTAAACGATTTGATTCATCATCTCTGGTCTGGTCAGGCTTTTACTAAAGGTACGATCGGACCATACATCTACTTGGACATTCACCAACAATAAACAGCCTTGGTGCTTTCTGTGCAGAATGGGACTTGTTTTACGATTTAATTTCTAAACGGACACTGGTGGCAGTCTGTGAAATTAATTCACACACAAAAAGCTCTCACGCTGCATAGCAAGCAGCCAGGATGTGGCTTTTTGGTGTGTATCAAAGTAGAGGTAATGTTCTTATCCGTTATCCATGTAAAAGCCTGACTATATCTGAGATATTTGTACATTTTCTTTTAATAGATGATTGTCATTTGTTTTACCTCATGTCTGCCCTGCGTGTGATGGTGTGATCGTGACTGCTGTAGTGTGGGCGTGTGTGTGTTGGTGTGTATGTCAGTGTATGTGTGGGCGTGTGTGTGTGTGTGTCAGTGTGTGTGTGGGTGTGTGTGTGTGCGTGATTTTACCAACACTACGCTAAATTCCTTGTGCTTTAAATGTTTTTAAATGTCACTTGGCTCAATAAATACTGTATTCTGTATTCTGTATTCTGAGATGGTGATCGAAGGACAGTGCCTTTAAACAACCTGTCAGTGGATCTGCCTACACACTACATACTAGCAGTGAACTTGCATCATGAATAAAATGAGGATTGGTTGTCGCATCGTTTGCTCCTTTGCTCCTCAGAATACAATATCATACACCCATCATTCTCCCTTCATAAGATTTTCTGTATATCTCTGAGTACTCTTAAAAGCGAAAGAAGTTTCTAAATGCGGAACATTTTCCCTTTTGAAATGTTTGTTGACACACACACAACGAATGTCCACATCCTGTAGTACAAACACGCTCTTCATTGGTGCAGCTTGTACAATATTTGAATTCAAACCGCTCTGGCAAATCTTGAATTACTGCATTAAGGATATGAAAAGCTTGCAATGCCGTGTTCAGAAGTTGTGATAATGCAAAGATCGGCATAGAAGTTTCACAAAACTTTGCAAGCCCTACCTGTTGACATCTGTGTGGGTATTCATGATTTTGAATGTCGTTGGTGGACGTTTTTATTGCCTTCTTTTGTATGTACTCCCCTTCCCCACCTCCAAAGACCCAAGTTTTTATTGTTGAGACGAGGTGAACGTTTTGTATGAATTGAATTATTCTTGAACTGATGGAAGACAAGATATTGTATCATAGGAAGGGCAGATCAGACAAGAAAGTTACATAATAGTGTTACATGTAGGTTTACGCGAAGTTGTTAACCTGGCATCATGTTTGTCCCTGTTGTTTGGACTATGTAGCGAGCTCAATAAGTATGATATACACACTGGTTGCGAAGAGAACACCAACACAAATCGGTTCACTGAAATCGGCTGGCAGTCTCGTACATCCGTGGGGGTTTAAAGTTCACGTTACTGTCTGGTTATGTGTACAGAGGGCATACAATAGTTTATATAGAGTGGGTACAGAGCGTAACCAGGCCACCCGTCCAAAATTCATGAGCTTCAACGACTTTCCTCAATTACTCAGCCCTAAGCATAGTAGTGATAACACCACGCACTGTTGTGATTTTCAACAGCACACCCCCCCCCCCCCCCCCCCCCCCCCCCCGACCCCTGTCCTCCAAGTGTGTCAGTAAGACACAGGCTCAGACGACATTTTGAAATCTGATACGGTATTAAAGTCACGAGAGTCGTCTCCCCTTTTGTTACAAAGATGGCGCTTCGCCGCTTTACGTGCCCTCCCTGATTATCAATTCATAGCGCTATGATTCAGCAGTTTGTCATAAAGATTCTGACATCAAGTCTCCTCTTTTTTACATTTTTTTACACATGAAAAAATAACTGACACCGTATCGCCATTTCAAGAAGTAGGCCTTCGTATGCTTTGACTTTGTGCACGTTTGAGCTATTGCCTTGACGGTGGAAGAAGAATGCATGTTGAATATTTGCATAGCTACGCTAAGCAAGGCTCTTTCTTTGTCTGGTTTTGAATTTATCCCATGAGAGAATTTCAACGTTTCTTTTACCGTCCGTCCTCTTTGGCAAAAAAAATAAATAAATAAAGGAGGAGCCCAGACTTACTGCAGTTAAACCGTGTAGTCCTGGGTCACGTGTTTTGGTTTGTTTGCGAAAGGGGTTTTGTGTTATCATATCTTAATTGTAATCCAACTCTGTTATAGCTTGCGGTATATATCTGCGCAAAGGCCCCCTCGGCTGTACTTTTTGCAAACGAGGAGAGGTCAGTTATTCCCACGATTTTACCTAGTACAGAATGTAGGGTTCATTTTTTTTTAAATTCACTTCAACGTAATTGGGTTGAGAAAGTTTAGCGTTTTGTCCATACAGGAATTGATAAAGTAATTTTACTTGATCATTTCATCACTCAGTATTAATTTTGGGTGGGTTAGAATATGTTGTTTTGGGCCACCTGCGCCCCTGCCCTACCTCATCCCAATTTCACTCCTTTCCCAACCCCCCGTCACCCTTTCTCCTACAACACTCCGCCTTGTTACGTAGCCATTATGACACACTACTTTTTCTCGGACATTCTCCTTGGGGCTAGATTTTTGCCCTTTGTTCTTTCACAACGCAAGCGCTTGTTTGCTTCTTCGGGACGTAAGCCTGAATATGTGCAATCGGTATGGCCATGTTTTCCGATCTCCCAGGTCAACTTATTTGCAGACCTGCTAGTGCCTTATCCCCCTTCGTGTGTACACGAAAACACAAGACCAAATGCGCAAAGAAAAAATCTTGTAAACCATGTCAGATTTCGTAGGGTTATAAAAACACGATAATACCAAGCATGCATCCCCGGGGTAAAAACTACCATACAAGTAAAAAACCGTGGGCGTTTCAGTCATGAACGAAGAAAAAGAAGGTTTTTTTCTCAATGGATGTGTCCAGCATTGGACATTTTGGCTAGAAATGTTGAATGTCTTCTATTTTCGTAAGCATACAATTGAATATAGAGCAAATCATCACCTCAGAAACTTATACGCCTGAGCTGGAGGGGAATTGAGCCCCTTCGAGATAATCCTTCGGTTGGTATGACGAACACACCATAGGTAATGAAACAGTGAGTAGGGTAGAAAGAACAAGTCAGAAGTACGGGGCAAGCTTTTATTCACAAACACTGTTGGCACTTTCGTAATGGATACCCTGAACACAACATGCTATATGGCTACGTTTCGACAGGCAGCAATCAGCAGTATTTACTCGAAGCGTTGGTATGTGCTAATGTGTCTAAATCCCATGCCCGACTATACACGGTACTAACAGATTTCTAAAGATGTTCTTTCTACATCGGGCGGATTTTGTGCAGATTTTGACAAAATAAAATATCAATCTTTTGCTTTTCTGATGCACAGTTGTAGACTTAAAATTGTCTTCTCGTTTTGGGAAGCCTCTGACTGGCGACGCATTTCATGGATGTTTTGCTGTTTAGTGCAAATGTAGACTGCGTAATCAATGGCGGGACAGTCGATTATGTGTCAAACATATCCGTAGTAACTTGATTCCTTCTATTGTCAGAACTCTATACAGTAAACGAATTCACACAATATAAAAACAGATAAACAAAGTATGTAAACATTACAATCGTATTGTAGATTGGTTTAAACAGTGTTTAATTCAATAGTCGGTTAGTACAACACATGATAGATATACTTAAAATAAGATTTATTGTAAACTGATCGCCTTTTAAAATCAACAACGCCGAGAAAGGTCTTGAATCAGAAAAGACACCATGCGGTCATGGGTGCAAGCCATGGCATATCGCCGCTGGTCCTTGCTGACTGACCGCCCAGCCAGGCCATGCACTGATTGTTGGTCTTGGACTTATCACTGACCGTTAGTCGGGACTCATGTGTTTCTTGTGCTTTGGAATGATACAGGAAACAGTCAACTCATTGTTTAAAGCTACCGTCCTTCCCGAATACACGATCATCTTCACTGCTACAGATGTCCAGGCTTTTACGTGGAAAAGGAGCATCCTTTCACCCGGACACGTGCAACAAATCAACAGCGAAGTTGCAACCTGTGTGGAGTGGGATTTTATTTATGAAAAAATTGTTTTGCTTTTTGTGTGTGTGCTGAATAGATGTAGCATATTGATATGGGTTTTACTTACGGAGTTAATTCCATTAAAAAATTTAAAAAATGCCCACCCTGCTCAGGAGGCAGACAGGCTGTTGATTTTAGGCAATGATTTTGCACCCCCTCCCCCCCCCCCCTCCCCCCTTCCACTGGACACTCATCACGACTTAGCAGTGCAGCTGCGTTTTTTTTTCACAGATTGGGAAATGTATTAATCAGAGTATATTATTTCTACGAATGGAAGCGAGTTGCCTTCACCTCTGTTTTTCAAACATCACGCAGCTCTGACGCAGGTATTTTCTTGTGGGTAGTTTGATATCCCACTATCAAAAGTTTCGTAAAAAGGTCCCTAGCAGCTACGACAATTAGATTATAACCATGCACTCAGTCTCTTTCTCCAAAAGGGATAGGATCAGTTCCGATTAATTTGTGCGTGGTTTGGTTTTATATCGGCAACGTCAGTTTGAACTTATTGGAAAATGCTTTTAAATCGAAACACATCAAAGTTTTTTCTCTGAAATGTACGATTCAGTGAAAGAAGCACCTCCATGGTAGGCAAACCTAAAGACCCGGTCACACAGCCCAAAAGTCGCGTAAACGCATGAATCACGCATAAAATTTGGTTGTGCGTGCTTGTCGGTCGAGAATTTGACCATTTTCGCTGATTTACGCGATGAAAATCACCGATGAATTGCGCAAGAACTACGGAAAGATCACGCAAAAATCACTAACAAACCACGCACTACAGCGCATAGGCACGCAAAGGTCCCACGGAAAACCACGTATAATCTGCGCACTATCACTAATGAACTGCGTATGAATCGCGCATGATTTGCGCATGAACTGCATAGATAAACTGGGACATCTCACTTCATGTCCCAAATAGATACTTATTCTGGGGACACAAATAGAAACTTACATACATACCTCTGGGGGTTCATGCTGGACTGAGAGAAACTTGGCGTTCGGGTCCGATGTGCACCCCTCGGCAGCAGGAATTGGCCTGACGGGAGATGATAAAATAGCCGATCATACGTGAGTTGTTAGTGATACATCAGTGATTCATCAGTATTTCATAAGTATTACATGCGCTTATTTACGTGTTCTTTTAGAGATACATACGCCAATAAAAAAAATTCAGTGATTTTCAGTGATACGTAGGTGTTACAAGCGCGAAACATGCGTCATATGTCTGCTAATCGTCAGTGGAAAGTCGTCAATGAACGCGATAGCCGCAACATTTTCGCGAACGATCACTGATATTCCACGCATATTTCGCGCATTGTTCGCGTAAGAACTACGCAAACTACGCAGAAATTACGTAAAACAGCGCAATACTGCGTAAACTCTTACGCGAAGCCGAGTTTTGAGCTGCTCAAAACCTGGAATCGCGTAAAGCGCCGATCCGGCGAACATCGGCGGACAACTTCGGAAGTTCCACGTCAGACAAATTGATGAAATGCGCAAATCGCGCATGTATCGCGTAAGGATCGAATTTCGTGCGTGATTCATGCGTTTACGCGACTTTTGGGCTGTGTGACCGGGCCTTTACCAAGACGGACGACAAAATCCGAGGGCGTCATTTGCATTTTTGTACTAGCAGCAATATTAAGTCTACGGTGGACCCCCACCCCCACTTTTAGACCTCCTACAATCTTAGAAAATCAGATTTTGTTGAGTGTGTTATTGGGGAGTTTTAAAAACAAGGCTTCCATTGTATTAAATATAAACCTGCACATTGTGGGACTGGCAATAGAGTAAGCCTACCTCACAAAGTGGTTACTTTGCCTGAGCCTTGGTTTGTGATTACTGTGCACAGCCATGCAGACGCATAGTTATGATTGTAATATATGCATTCTGATCTGGTGACGCGAGGCAGCGTAAGAGATGAAACACGTCCTTTACGGTGAGCTGCCTACCATGTATCAACAGCGAATTAATGAACCACGAAAGCTTGGAATTCCCTCTCTATGGAAATCTGATACCACAATATTAGGATAAAGTACGATTGAGAGTGAATTGGCTGGAGTGGTTTTGCTGAAATGCCACTCGTAGCATGCACTTTCTTTCGTTAACCCGACCACCTCCTCTCTCTCTCTCTCTCTCTCACTCTCTCTCTCTGTATAGTCTTTGTTTATTTTCTAGCCATAGAACGTAAGTTCCCCTTAAAGTATATATATATTAAAAGAATCTCTCTTTGGCTATGTCGACTTCCTGTTTTTCCGCTTCAACCTAGACACTCGCACTGTTTCAGCACACCTACTCTTTTTTGTCAGATTCTCGTCTCCCTCTCCCCCATCTCCTAAAAAAGAAGAAAAGAAAAAAAAAAGCATAAATCTTAAATCTGATGAATAATTAAAAAAAAGATAGTTTCAGACAAGTGAGTTTCAGTTTTCATAACCTCAACTAACAACAGGTTTTAGCTTTAGTTCTTAGTCCAACGACATAAAAGCGGCAGCTATACCACCCAACAATCCGCGGGGTAAAAAGTTTACAAAAATAAAGAAATGTTGCAAATAGCCCGCGCACGCTTTGGCCGGAGACGGGAGACAAGCGATCCAAAGAAAAAGAAAGTTGTCTTTTCCTTTCAACACCCAAGAAGCAGACTCTCCACAAACACGGGGGACCGAGGTACGGAAACGTTTTTTTGTCGCTTTCTTGTTGTTTGTACCCCGCTCCAACGTTGTTCCGAGGAATTCCTCTGGCGAACTTTGTTCTTCTGAAGAGAAAAGTCCGACCCGACTGCGGCTTTCAGACAGACAGACCAACAAAAATCTTGTTTTTCGCGGACTTTGGAATGTAAAAACTTAACCTTCGACCCACCCGTCCCTTTTCATTGCTACCCCACAATCCCTTCCTTTCTCCCTCTTCTCTTGTCCTGCATTTTGAGAGAGAGAGAGAGAGAGAGAGAGAGAGAGAGAGAGAGAGAGACGCAGACGCAGATAATTTATTCAATAGGCCATAGCCCCTTATGAAGGATCGGAGTGTGAACAAATGATTAACGTTGCACATAAGAGAGAGAGAGAGAGAGAGAGAGTGTGTGCATGTGTGTGTGTGTGTTTGCTCGTCCTGAATGGACGTTTTTGTGGAATAATAGTTCATCATGTGACCAGTGTTTGGGTCAAGTTAGTTTTGGAATTAGATACACGGTAAATATCGCTTCACACGCCATGTTTGATTTCTGCCTAGGACCTGGCCGCATTTCATTCGTTTTTTCTTCAACTACAAATGTCTCGCTTAGCCATCTGGTCTCTGACAAATATTTACAATCGATTTAAACCCCTGACATAGCAGACTTATTGAAACTGAGAAAGAAGTCAGCAGGACAGCCATAAAACGCTGAACGTGTTTCCCGTGCAAGGGCCGAATGCTTGCAGACCAGTCACAGGACGTCAACAGACTGTGGTCCTTCCTGTTTTTCCGCGATCTTGTCTGGCCTTACATAAAGAATGCAAAGAGTATGATAAATGGCGAATGTCTTTTGTGTGTTTTACTTTTAACCTAATAACCCATCGTCGTCCTTTAGTGTGTGTGAGAGAGAGAGAGAGAGAGAGAGACAGAGAGAGAGACAGAGAGAGACAGACAGAGACAGAGACAGAGAGACAGAGACAGAGACAGAGAGAGACGGACAGACATGACTAGACAGACAGAAAGAGTGCATTTGACGTCACCATGTGTTTTAAGCCTTATTAATAAGTGCGATGAAATTGTTAATAATGTTTACTGGAATTGTTGTTGTCGTACATTTATATTGAATTTTAATGTATTATGTTGCTTTCACGTTATGTTGTTTGTTGTTTTAGTTCTGATATGTACACCACGCACGAATATTTTGTTTGAGATATTAAAGCTTTCTGTTTCATAAGACATAAGACATAAGATAATTTATTGCCCATACAATTAAACGCTGGGTGGAAAAGTATGGTTCGTCTGCTCTTAAACAAACAAACAAACATCATATAAAAAAAATATTAAAACACGAACTCTATGTCTATGACTGTGTTTGCACCGCCCTTCCCCCACCTGTACGTCTCCCCTGCCCCTCCCACCCCAACCCCAGTCCTCAAAGTCGTTCAGGGACCAGACAGTTCAGCTGGACGCAACTTCAATGAATGACTCATCTGAGATTTGTCATCGTAAAGCAAGCCAAAAAAGTCAACTACAGGTAAACAGATTTTAATTTTATGAATGCAAATTGTATGCCCCCGTCAGTTTAGCGCTATGGCTTGGAAAGGCGAACAGGACAAGCTCTACAAATCATAAACTGGTGTCCGTGTTTTTGCCACGGAGAAGAATGGTACACAGACAAACAAGACAATAAATGTGTAAAGTGCATGCGTTTCTCTGCTGTTGTCGCTGTCATGTCCATATTCAAGTGCCCGCCTACGTCCTTTTACTCCAGGTGGATCACCTGTGATCGACCGTTGAACTTAGTTCATCTCGATAATATGTCTGTCATTCGCCCCCTGCTGCTTCGCCCCCTTCCCACCTCGTTCCCCACCACCCGCTGCTTCGCCCCCTTCCCACCCCGTTCCCCACCACCCGCTGCTTCGCCCCCTTCCCACCCCGTTCCCCACCACCCGCAGCCCCCACACTCTCTCCTCTCTCTATCTATCTCTCTCTCAATTTTTATGAAATAGAATTCATTTCAGTTCATTTCAGTTTAGTTCATCTCTCGCTCTCTGTCTCTCTCTCTCTGTCTCTCTCTCTCTCTCTCTCTCTCTCTCTCTCTCTCTCTCTCTCTCTCTCTCTCTCTCTCTCTCTCTCTCTCTCTCTCTCTCTTTCTGCCCGGCCATCTCGATCCCAAACCCAGCAGGCGTGGATTTCATTGGCTTTCTCTGTGTTGAGGTGTGTCATCGATCATGTCATAATAAACAAAGCACAGAATGAAACGTGAACTACCTTGCATAATATGATTAATTGCATGTAGGCATTCGGTCACAACCTTTTTTCGTGACTCAGCCTTTGGTTGAAGTTTTCTCACACAAAAATCACGACTTCATGTGCTAAGTAGTTTTTAAAATGTTGTTGTTGTTGTTGTTGTTGTTGTTGTTGTTGTTGTTGTTGTTGTTGTTGTTGTTGTTGTTGTTGTTGTTGTTGTTGCTGCTGCTGCTGCTGCTGTTGTTGTTGTTGTTGTTGTTGTTGTTGTTGTTGCTGTTGTTGTTGTTGTTGTTGTTGTTGTTGTTGTTGTTGTTTTGGGTTGTAGTTTGAGTGGTTTTTTTTGGGGGGAGGGGAGGGAGGAGGGATTGCACCATTTTTGTGTACCCCAACTATCAAATTTCATTTTCATTTACTTTAATACATACGTATACCATTGCTGAGAAATTCAGGTCGCTTCCTCCCAGTGGAAAGCTAGCAGCAACAAGTGTGGCTCTACCCAGGTGTGTGCGTGTTTACGTGTAACGAGCCACCTGCACTTATGGCAGAATAACCGAGGTCTTTTACGTGCCACTATGGTGAAACGGAGGTGGGACATGGATACTGTCTCTGAGTCTGCACATAAAGTTAACCCATGACCATGTCCGTCCCGGCGTGGATTCAAATATGACCCTGGGATCACAAGTTCAGTGATTTACCAACTGAGCTACCCGGGCCCCCTCACCCGTGTTGGCCTTTCTTCGCTTTCTACACCCTATCGGGTACATGTTTTAGATTGAAGGTTTTTTCACATCGGTCACTTGATAGCTACTCAAAATAAAAATACTCCCAAAATCGATCAAACAAAATCCTAAGGTTCTAATTCAATATTTCAGACTAATGCAAAATGTAGCAACGTTTGCACATGAGAAGATAGACCTATCAATTGTCTATCCAGAACAGGCTATTTTGTATGACTATCATGTGTACTTTTTGTGTTACGTCCATCACATGTCAACCGGCCTAGAGGTCGTAGAAACGGGAGGGTTTTGCGTCAGTCTTGAGGGGTTACACGGCAGTGACTCAGTCGACTTCTTTTAAACCTTATAGAAAACTTTGCCTTTAGTACTAAACAGTGGCTATTAGAGGGATAAATTGTATGAGTAGTACAATTTCTCAGTTCCCGATAATTTGCTTGCTTGATATACCTTTGCTTGCGATCTCCGACCCATCTGTTAATTAATACCAGTCCTGAATTTCAGTGAATTCTGTATAAGAGCAGGAACTTTCTTGACTTATTGTAACAAATGCAGGTCATGTCAGATATTTGAAATAAATGTACAACGGTCCAGATTCACTGGGGTTTTGGATGTCCACTGGCAGTCTCGCCGCCGCCGTGATTACGACGTTGACAGCAGTTAAACTTTTGAATTATTGCATGTGGGTACGTAGTTCTCAAATGCATTCCAAACTTAGATAACACTTCAGATTTAATTGCATACATAGCGCGTGCCCTACATCACTATCCAACAATCCTTTATGTTACGCTGTCTCCATATCGCTAAAAACTGAAATATTGCCATCGGTAGTCAGACTGAGGCACTTCAAGACTGACGAAGTACCGTAGGCGACATACGGTTACGTCAGTCAGGCACTTGTTCCGTTAGGCCTAAAAAAAAAATAGGTGTGGTTACGGTAACCCGACCTACCCTATTTTTAGGGGCCGACCCTATAACTTTTTATTACATTTGTCAAAAAAAAACCAAAAAAACCCCAAGAAAACCAGTGCAGAAAACGCAATGAAAGCGAAAGCGCCCGAGTCGCACACTTATTTCCCTGTCAAGTAGGTTTAATTTGTACACATTAGAAAAAAAAGTTTAAAAAAAAAAAGTGATTGCCTACCTTCCTACCCTATTTTTTTCGGCTATGTTACCGTAACCACACCTATTATTTTTTTTGGCCTTACATGCTTTGTCGTCAAGTTGAAATATAGCGCGTCAGCGAAAAGGCAATAAAATCGGGTTGAAATCTCCGCTGATACTGATTATTCGTTCTACCTGTCAAAAGCAGCAGTCGGAGGGTTCGCGCATACCTGGCTCCCCCGCTGTGCTGTACCTGTAACGGTCTGTGGAAAGCTCTGTACTATGTGTGATGCTTCTCTGCTGTCATCCATGATTCTGATTGATTCTGGCCTGTCCGTTGGTGTGCACTGATATTTCCGATTTCTTGTTGGTATCGCGTGCCTGGGTGGTATGCGATGAAGTTTGGGGGGTGGAAAATGGGAGAAAAGAAGTGTGAGTGAATGAGAGAGAAAGAGCGAGAGAGAGAGAGAGAGAGAGTGTGTGTGTGTGTGTGTGTGTGTGTGTGTGTGTGTGTGTGTGTCCGTTTGTCTGCCCTGTCAGTGTCTGTCTCTCCTTCTGTCTATCTGTGTGTGTCTGTGTCTGTGTGCGTATCACTGATAGCGTATCTGTACGTGACTTTGCGTGCGTGCATTCGTGCGTGCGTGCGTGTGTGTGTGTGTGTGTGTGTGTATGTGTGTATGTCTGTGTGTATGTGTGTGTGTCTGTGTGTGTGCGTTTACGTCTGAATCTCTCTCTCTCTCTCTCTCTCTCTCTCTCTCTCTCTCTCTCTCTCTCTCTCTCTCTCTCTCGCTCGCTCTCTGTCTCTCTCTCTCGCATGGTCTATAGGTATGATCACCTTGTATATTCTGTTTTCGCTCAAAAACATCTGGCACGTATACACTGATTCAAAGAAAATATTTTTTTGCCAGACCAACGTAGATTCGGCGTCAGCATTATAAACTACACAAAGACAAGCATTGATAGCATGTCAACGAAAAGTTAATCTAGCTTGAGGGGGGCAAAATTGTATGAATTGGTAGGGATCGTCTAGCTACTACGTACCTGTGATAAATTATTTTCCGTGTCGATTGCATTTATTGAAAATGGATTTTTCATAGCATCGACATGCCATCAATCGCTCTGGTATGTAGATCCGAAGAGGCTTCTTTTCATAGTCTATTGTGCTGATTGAAATGTCCCGAGACATGACAGTCTGTGCCACCTCCTTCTCCCCAAATGAAGGAGCGAATGAACGGTGTTAGGGGTGAAAAAAGGTGGAAGGCTGATGGGTTCTTTTTCGTTCAATGTTTGTATGTTTTAATTCTACTTTCAGTTTTTTTCAGCTGAACACTCAGAGTGTAACCTGGTGTAAGCATCTAAAATGGATGACATTCTAACTTCGGAATTATCATTCGTTTTCCGTTCTGTTCTGTGCTTTATACTGTGTTAGGCTTGGAGCTTGCAGTTGCTTAATACCATCGGACCGACGATGACTCTGTGATTGGTTACTGAATTAGATCATTAGTTAGGTCGGTACGAAGATAGTTAGGTTGGCATGTAGGAATGCTGGTATTCGTTGGGTGACTCTGTGATTGGTTACTGACTCAGATAATTAGTTAGGTCGGTACGAAGATAGTTAGGTTGGCATGTAGGAATGCTGGTATTCGTTGGATGACTCTGTGATTGGTTACTGACTTAGATCATTAGTTAGGTCGGTACGAAGATAGTTAGGTTGGCATGTAGGAATGCTGGTATTCGTTGGGTGACTCTGTGATTGGTTACTGACTCAGATAATTAGTTAGGTCGGTACGAAGATAGTTAGGCTGGCATGTAGGAATGCTGGTATTCGTTGGATGACTCTGTGATTGGTTACTGACTTAGATCATTAGTTAGGTCGGTACGAAGATAGTTAGGTTGGCATGTAGGAATGCTGGTATTCGTTGGGTGACTCTGTGATTGGTTACTGACTCAGATAATTAGTTAGGTCAGTACGAAGATAGTTAGGTTGGCATGTAGGAATGCTGGTATTCGTTGGATGACTCTGTGATTGGTTACTGACTCAGATAATTAGTTAGGTCAGTACGAAGATAGTTAGGTTGGCATGTAGGAATGCTGGTATTCGTTGGATGACTCTGTGATTGGTTACTGACTCAGATTATTAGTTAGGTCGGTACGAAGATAGTTAGGTTGGCATGTAGGAATGCTGGTATTCGTTGGATGACTCTGTGATTGGTTTCTGACTCAGATAATTAGTTAGGTCAGTACGAAGATAGTTAGGTTGGCATGTAGGAATGCTGGTATTCGTTGGATGACTCTGTGATTGGTTACTGACTTAGATCATTAGTTAGGTCGGTACGAAGATAGTTAGGTTGGCATGTAGGAATGCTGGTATTCGTTGGATGACTCTGTGATTGGTTACAATGAGTGAGTGAGTGAGTGTAGCTGGTTGATACATGCATGGTTGGTAAACATGCAAGCCCATGTTCATCCTTAGTCGAACGTGTTTGTTGTTGTTTGGGTGACCCCCGCATTACCTTCTTCTGAAAGACAAGATTTAGAATGCGTTTGTCGTCCTAACAATAGATGGAAAAATTTTGACTTGTCCCGATGACTTCATAATCTATTACCTGTCCGATGACAAGTGTCAGGGGATAGAACCTTAGTAATAGAGGCATGGCGCCACAGGTCAAATTAAACAATTGAAGCAATAAATCATGCTAGTGCACAATCAATCAATCAATGAGGCTTATATCGCGCATATTCCGTGGGTACAGTTCTAGGCGCTCTGCAGTGATGCCGTGTGAGATGAAATTTTATACGGCCAGTAATTGCAGCCATTTCGGCGCATATTTACCTTTCACGGCCTATTATTCCAAGTCACACGGGTATAGGTAGACAATTATTAACTGTGCCTAAGCAATTTTGCCAGGAAAGACCCTTTTGTCAATCGTGGGATCTTTAACGTGCACACCCAATGTAGTGTACACGGGGGGGGGGGGGGGGAGTTCGGACACCGAAGAGAGTCTGCACACAAAGTTGACTCTGAAATAAATTTCCGCCGAACCTGGGATCGAACTCACGCTGACAGCGGCCAACTGAATACAAATCCAGCGCGCTACCAACTGAGCTATATCCCCGCCCGTTTTAGGCTTAGAGAACTGATTGAATCAAGAGTTTTGCTGTGATGTGGAATAGACATACTGGAGTGCAGAAGACTTAGTCATAAAATAATAACTGACGACGTAATAAATGTATAGATAGCGTCTGTATTTCAGTCTGTCTGCCTGTCTGTCTGGCTGTCTTGACTGACTGATTCTCTCTATATGTCTCTCTGTCTGTCTCTGTCTCTCTGTCTCTGTCTGTCTCTCTGTCTCTGTCTCTGTCTCTCTCTCTCTCTCTCTCTCTCTCTCTCTCTCTCTCTCTCTCTCTCTCTCTCTCTCTCTCTAACTGCGACAGAGAGCAAAATTAGAGTGCTTATCTGCAAGACTATTTCTCTACGAAGACCAGCCACATTGCCACGTGAAATATTTTCTGTCGAGACACTAAGTAATACAAAATACGTCAGACGTATAACTGCTATTTCGACGCGCAAATAAAAAGACAACAGATCCAATCAAACCACACACGCAAACGATGCCTACTTATGAGTCGGCAGAAACAAAAGCGGCAACAAAACAGCAGTTATAAGCGTTTTAAACGGAACCTTAGTTCAATAAAAAAGCTATGAAGGCGGCGGAAACGGTCGTAATGTCGTGCTCGTCTGTCTTACATCTGAGCTGAGGTTGCTTGTCCAGATTTTTCACGGTTCGTTCATTCGTGAACGCGTTCCTCTGGATACTGAGATGTCTATTATAAGAAGCAAGGAGAGGGGTGGTAGGGGGACTGTGGCAATATGCAGTCATTAGTTTTACAGTGTAATAGACACCCCCATCCCCACATCCACGCACCGAACCCTCGTCCAGTTAAATTATTACAAATTTTAGTTGACAAAAATTGCCTGCTGCACTCAAAAAACACTTGCACTCACAAACAATCAACAAGATGTCGATATCAAAATATAGCACAAACGCTAAAAGTCACACTGAAAAAATAAACAGAAACGGAGAAAAGCGAAAGGAACTACACTGAATGTTAGGTACTTAAACTCTCTCTCTCTCTCTCTCTCTCTCTCTCTCTCTCTCTCTCTCTCTCTCTCTCTCTCTCTCTCTCTCTCTCTCTCTCTCTCTCTCTCTCTCCTCTTCTTTTTTTCTCAACTCTCTATCTCTCTCTCTTACTATCCCCTCCCCCCCCCCCTCTATCTCGGTCTCTCTCTCTCGCTCGCTATCTCTGCCATCTTCCACTCTCTCTCTCTCTCTCTCTCTCTCTCTCTCTCTCTCTCTCTCTCTCTCTCTCTCTGTGCCTCCATTCGCGACCTCCCCGGGCCACAACTTTCTCCATCCCACACGAAAAGCTTTTCATTCATCTTGACCTGTTGGCGAGACCGGAAGGACAGGTTAGGGGAGACAACTCACCTACTTATTCACGGGTCGTCCAGTCCAGATCATGACTGGAACCATCATTACGCTTGCGTCTGTGTGGACATAAAAGGAAAGAAACGTCTGTCTTAGCCCATTACGAAAAGGAGGGATGTTGCACTGCTGACCGATCTTCTTTTTTTTTTTTTTTTGTACTCAAGTGGCAAAAGCAGATTCAGAATTCAAGACCTTTCGGAAAGTTGAGACCAATTCGTCCTTCTTTAATGTGTTGTTGTTGCTACCATCCTTGTTTTATTGTTGTTTTCTGGGTTTGTGTGTGTGTGTGTGTGTGTGTGTGTGTGTGTGTGTGTGTGTGTGTGTGTGTGTGTGTGTGTGTGTGTGTGTGTGCTGTTGCTCCAAAATATTTAATGTTTCTGAAAGCACCTGCTGCAGCGTTGGAAGAATTCGGAAACGATGCCGTCGCTTCTCTCCCTAGCCGTTATTGACAAACCTGTTCGTCCGTTGGGGCAATTGAACAAGCTTTACAGTAAAAAAAAGAAAATTACTTTTTTTAAATTTTTAAGTTTCTGAGTATTTCTTTATCGTTTCCTTATTTCTATTATTTAATTTTGGCTTTTTGTGAAGTTTTCTTTAAGACAAGATGTAATTTTAACAACAGACAAGACGAACCCAAATCGCATCCGAATCAATTAAAACCTGCAAGCTGCTAGCATCAAAAGGTCATCTCAGAACGAAGTAGAATCTCGTGCGATTTGAACGCCGTGCACGACTAAAGGGTGCACTAATTAAAACACAACAGTGTGTTTACACAGCATCACAGCACTGCGCCTGCACCGGTCCCACATGCAACATACCTACGTCACATGACCTCACCACCGTTCTGTCACGACCTCTGGCGGCCTGAGTCCTGAGTACTCCAACACTTGATATTTGCACTGAGTGGACAAGATTGGGGGGTGGGGGGTGGTGAATGGGAATGGCAATGGAGAGATGATGGCAGATGATAAATGTTGACACTTTTTTCCAACGTTCTTTTTACAAGCGCCGTTTCTGCAAATCCATGCGATTGGTAACTGTGTTATAAACTGTTTTACTTGCAAAAACCAGAACTACAGCACTTTTTACTTTTGACAGCACTTTTTAAGAGCGAAGGGAGAAATTATCTGTAGTTTTTCAAGCCATTTTTTGCTTTAAAAACCAATGTAAGTAGAAGAAGATAAAATCACAATTCGGAGACAAGAACGGAAATACGTCAGAACATTGTTTACATACTGAAGTAGATGATTTGTTGAACAATTAGTGTAAATTAACCCTTATCTTCCCCAGTTTGAATAGTTCCTAGAATGAATGAATGAGAGGACAGCACGTTTCGCCCTGCAGTCCGGACTGACGATCTAACAGCGAACGACAAGAGGAAGAAGAATGAATGTTCCTGGAAAGGCACTCTCCTTGACGTGTACATGATTCGGATAATAATAATAATAATAATAATAATAATAATAATAATAATAATAACTGGACATTTTTAAGCGCCTAACCTATGGCTCTAGGCCCTTTACAAAAGAACATATATATATATATATATAGATATATATACAGAATAGAACAATTAAAAGTACAACCGACATAAAACAAATTAATCATACAGACACAAATCACCACATGTACTGTTCACACAATAATCATATATGCAATACACACTATATATATACAAACATACACAGCTAACACTCTCAACAATCATAACAAGTTTATGGGAGATGAGTATGTGCAGAAATGGAATGAAGAAGACATACCATCTCAGATCTGGCCAGACTGTTTCAGGGGATAAGACCATCCCTCCGCTTGGACACATACCGAACATCAACAGCCTTGATGCTATCTGTGCTGAGTGGTAACTTTTGGATGAGTTTTTAAACTCTGAACGTACAATACTGTCAATCTGCGAAATGAATTCTTAAAAAAAATAAAATCTGCACAATACGCAATCAGGGTGTTGATTTTTGATATGTGTCAAAGTGGAGGGATGCCCATATGCCTCGGCAGATGTGAAAGTGGGGAGCCAGATCGTCGACACTGGAAGGACTGTGCTTTATAAAGTGCTGCCGGCTACAACGCGAGTTATGTTAGCACCTCTGCCTATCGCGAGAAGAGGGTTACATGGCCTTTGCCTCTGTTTGCTTATTTCTTTGGCCTTCTTTTTGAATTTTTCTTTTCGGATGCGCACATGAAAAGCGAGAAGAGCGATAGGACGCAGCGAAAGGGGTGGGGGCAGTGAGTGTAGATGAGATGGGTAAGGGAAAGAACTGTAAAAGAAAGTCGGTTTGTGGGAGTACTCTCCCTCTCTCTATCTCTCTTGTTACCATCGACTAATAAAGAATTGTCATTGCCTCTCTCTCTCTCTCTCTCTCTCTCTCTCTCTCTCTCTCTCTCTCTCTCTCTCTCTTTTACTCTCTATCTCTCTCTCTCTTTTACTCTCTATTGCTCTCTCCTTCACTAGGTCACATCCTCGATCCAAGGTATCTATATCTATTAATTGTATTGATGTCCTTCTTCCAAAAACTAATTCTGAGTTCTGAGATGTTCCTCTGCTCGGCTTCCATGACCTTCCCGGGTTCAAGGGACAAGAAAATCAAGAATCACTCACTCATCTCTCTTTCTTTCTCTCTCTCTCTCTCTCTCTCTCTCTCTCTCTATCTCTCTCTCTCTCTCTCTCTCTCTCTCTCTCTCTCTCTGTGTCTCTGTCTGTCTCTCTCTCTCTTTCTGTCTCTCTCTTTCTGTCTGTCTCTCTGTCTGTCTCTCCTCTCTCTCTCTCTCTTTCTCTCTTTCTCTCTCTCGCGCTCTCTCGCTCTTTCTCCCTGCCCCCCCCCCCCCCCCCCCGCTTGCTCTCTCGCTCTCTCTCTCGCTCTCTCTCTCTCTCTCTCTCTGTCTCTGTCTCTCTCTCTGTCTCTCTCTCTCTCTCTCTCTCTCTCTCTCTCTCTCTCTCTCTTTTGTCCCCTGCCCCTTCTCTCTGAGAGTGTGTCATCCTTCTAGAAGTTTGCCGAGCCTCATCCCCGGATCGTGGCTAACCTTTCAGACGCCTTCTGTGCCGCATTCCGCGCGCTACCAGTCTCACTCGCAGGCCTAGCACGGCACACACACGTCTTGTTTCGAAAATAACTGTTACAAACGGTCACATCAACTTGAAAACAGCAGGCAATGGAAGAGGTGAATGCCATCCCTGAAGATGATTATACCCAGCGAAACAGTCGCAGCAGATAATGTGGACGCTGTTCCTGAAGACGCAAGCGTTGCGAAAAAAATTCCAATAACTGTAAATATATATCATGTAACAGCAACTGAACTTGTAAGAACGCCAATAGAGAAAGTTAACGCATTGCATAAAAAAATACACACAGCTTGAAACATTTGTATTTTTCTTGTGAATGAAATACAAATACTGAATAACTAGAAACGTGTTTTATGCAACAGCATTAAATCAAGAATAACCTTGCAAGACAAAATATCCGGCGGTATGAATTAAATACGAGTTATTCGTGCAATTATAAAATGAAAATTACGGCTACTTTGGGTTTTTGGGGGTTCGCTGGAAAATATTTGAAACCAAAACTTTAATCATCGCATTTATCAATCTTCAATTTGTACGTATACGATCACATGAGGTTTACTTGTTTAGTTTTGGAGTATGTTATCTCCGCACTAAACGACCCCCAGCTCCATACAACAACAAAAAACACGCATTGTGTTCTACCCCCATGGGCGTTGGTCCACTCTAACAGCCAAGCATGAAAGAGACGTCCAGTAAGTGTTGTCCATTCTCACAATAAACCCCTGAAACTCGCTGGATCGTGCGGAATGGTGAAAAACAGTTTTGCGAGAAACGAGAGGCCATCATTGTCCGATTCAGCGAGGTGTCCTGTGACAGAGTCTCCGATACATCATAAAGCTGTACTGCGGGACGCAGGGGGGTTGACGGTACCAACTTGTGTTTTTCTGGCAAATAAACAGTATCCAGTGGCCCGTGGTATGAACCGCAGGGTGTAGCCCTGGTTCTCACGTTGGCGTCACGACCTTGCCTTTTGTCAGCACTGTCGCTATTCACACTGGCACGTGCGACTCGAACCAGCTGGAGATCTCTCGCTCGTCTGTCCAAAGATAGTCTATGGTGTATTTTACTTTAAAGGCACAGTCAAACGGTTTGGCTCACCATGTCAGATCCGGTCAGATATTTACATGGGATGAAATCATCCCTCAACTTGGACACACACTAACAATCAACATCCTAACTGTTGAAGAGTTAGAATAGTTTAACGAATGAATTTCATAGATCGCCAAAAGTGTCCGTTAAGAAAGGAGCGGTGGTCTTATTTCGTGTAAAAGCCAATTCTGAGATTGTGAGTTAGATGGTTTACACGGGAAGGGCAGCACCTTTAATAAGGCTCTGTTTCTTGGACTAATTTTGCTCGGGGTCATCTTGGTACTTTTGGGTGTTTTTTCGGAGGATTCTGCTTTATCATGGAACACTATAAAATGTTTGGTGTGCTGTTGGTTGGTTGTGGAGTGAATTGTTGTTGAAATGACGAACGGTTAGCAAAGTACTGGACTTCTCCTTGTCGAATGTCGTTGTATCTTGAAGCCCAGCTCACAAGAAACAATTAGTAACAAGTAGAGAAAGGTTGCCTAATATGGGCCACGTTTTGTTTCATCCTGATAACTAGCTTGTTTTCTTGCAAAGAAGTTTCATTTAATGTTTAGAAGTCCTTCTCTCTTTAGTTAACCGATAGGCCTAATTAGAGCGAATTAGCTTTAATAAACATTCAGCAAAAAATAAATACAGACAAATTCACAACTGGTCCATTTAGGAGCCTGGGCGATTAATATGGACCAGTGAAGAGGCCTTCACGAATCCCTGTAAAAAGTCCCCTGTACTTCAAAATAACATGATACAACTTAACTTAGTTGTGAAAGTCAGACTAATTCAAATATGCTTTAGGTGTATCTGTTTCGGTTTGACGAGTACGTTATTTGAAGTACAACAAGAAACCTCAGAAGCTTATCAAAAACAGAGAGGGAAAAAAATGAAATTATCAACTTCCACTGTGACGAAAAGAAGGCTTCTTGGATAAAAGACGCGCGCTTAACAGTCCCAATACGCAATGTCCTGCAAGTTCTAACATTTTCGAATGTTCCTACTACGTCAGAAGTGTCCGTAACCGTTTATAAGCTCGCTCTCAGGACGTTTACCTCTCCGTTTGTTGAACCTCTACTAGTGACGCCCTTAAACGACCTTTGATTACTTTGCTTTATGTTCTGTACAAAAAGAAGAAAAGAGAGTGAGCTAGAGAGAGAGAGAGAGAGAGAGAGAGAGAGAGAGAGAGAGAGAGAGAGAGAGAGAGAGAGAGAGAGAGAGAGAGGTAAAGAGAGAGAGAGGTAAAGAGAGGTAAAGAGAGAGAGAGAGAGAAAGAGAGCGAGAGAGAGCGAGAGAGAGAGAGTGAAAAAGAGATCAAATCAAATCAAATCAAATTTTATTTTACGAGGGTTGTGGCATAAGCAATATAAACGAGCTTCTTTTCAACCAGCCCTCGCCCAGAGAGGGACTATTAGAGATAGAGAGAGCGAAAGAGAGCGAGAGAGAGAGAGAGCGAGAGAGAGAGAGGGAAAGAGAGAGAGAGAGAGAGAGAGAGAGAGAGAGAGAGAGAGAGAGAGAGAGAGAGAGAGAGAATTTAAAAAAAGCTTTGGTTGGGAACCCTGACAAAGACGAATGTGTTGTCGGACAATAGTGTTTTGACTGACAAACAAAATCCCTGACCGCTTTCCCTTTTCAGACCGGGCGGAGAGAGAGAGAGGGCTAAGGGGCGGGGGTGGGGCGGGGGTTGGTAGGGATAGGAGGGCAGAGGGCAGGTGAGAGGGGAGAGTTTATAGAAGCAAGAACAGACCTATTTGATATTCGTTTGATCCTGTGCGTCAGCTGAAACGAGATTGGTAAGTCACACGAATAAACTGGCCAGATGTGGCCGTTTAATAAGACTTTTTCTCACAGCATGTAAAAAGATCTGAAGAGCGCAACACTTTTCACAGAGTCACGTTCTGGAGTTCTGCTCAGACGCGATACCGGTACAGTCCATTTTAAGGATCCCCCCTCCTCCCCACCCAACCCCCGCCCCAATTTAAGACTCCCTCCCTTCTAAGACCTTGTTTTCCCAGACTCTCTGTTCATAACCTCTGTAAATGTACCCACATTTAGGACTTCATTCTTTGTTATACATTAATCCTATTCTACAGACTAGTCGTTAAGAGGCGTCACATTGTGTCTGTAGGACAGGAAGCTTTCTTCACAGGGCCGGACCAAATGAGTTGTAAGGGGGGGGTTCCTCCTTTTTGGGGGGGCAAATCAGCGAAGTGGCGAAGCCACAAGCTCGCGCCTGCTAAGCAGGCGCGCGAACTAGGGTGGTCCGGGGGTATGCTCCCCCGGAAATTTTTTGAAAAACGGTTAAAATCTGTGCAATCTGGTGCATTCTGGGCCTTGTTTTGAGGGTTAAGAGCAGCATTGTGGGGGGGGGGGGGGGGGGGTACCTTTTTCTCATCGGATTTCACATTGAATAAAATTTGTTAGAGACACACACAAACTTTATTTAAAACAAAAACAAAAACACTCAAAGCAATGTACATGCTTTTTCCAGGGGTGGGGTTCCGGAACCCCTGGAACCCCCCCCCCCCCCCCCCCCCTGGGTCCGGCCCTGCTTCATCGCTAAGACCTGATTATCTCAAGTTTGTGAAGGTCTTAAAAGGGATGGGGTGTCTACTGTACTCATTCTACTTTCGTTAAAATAACACACGATTGAATATCTTTGTTCAGTGTCCCTCGCCCCCGCCCCCAACACGTGTACAGGTACACGCACAGGCACCTACGTAAGTCTGCTCCCCTGTCTATTTTGAAAGACAAGTGAACTGTAAAAATCATACCAAATACAACGTACACTTTTCTTAAACGGAATGCCAGCATACCGATCCACAAATCAATGGCAAGAGTTTACATTCACTTCGATTCGTCCCATTTCCATTTCGCCCCAAGATTTCAGGTATTTCGCCGCAGTAAGGTTTTACCCTAACGCCTTAAATGTTTTACCACTTCGCCGCCCCAGCCTGGGCCCGGGGGCGATATGACCCTGGGGCAAAAGGGGAAAAGGGGGCGTAAGGGATTGATACAAAGCGAGATTATGGAATTATGTAAGTTCAAAAACCAGAGTGTGCGTGTATCTGTGGCTGTGCCTGTGGTTGTGTGTTTAAATGCAAATGCATTCTAATCAAGTTCTTCAGTTGTGATCAACGTTTAGTTTAATAACATTTACTGAAAAAATAAGACTGCCAACAGTCCTTGAGAGAGAAAAAAGAAGATGATTTTATGTAACATTTGGACTGACATAATCGTGAAATAAATATCTGTTTGTGTATATGATGATGTAAATTAATTAAGGTGTCATGAGTAATGCTTTGAGCCTTTTTTCATGCCAGCTCCAAGGTCACCAACATCAAAACAACCCCGTTGTTCTGACGGTGAATTAAACAGGCCTCGACCAATCAGCGCAACGGACGCCGTCTGGGGCAAAACATGTGGTATTCATACGCGTGGGACGTTTTGAAGTGGAAGCGTACCGTTGATCTCAGTGATCGGCGATTGATTATCGATTTAGACAAAGGGGGACAAAGGGGGACACGGGCAGCTGGGAATCAATTGACCACGGTTGGTGACTTTTCCTTTGAACGGGCCGACAGCCCGTGTTATAGCCTTTTTCATCGTGTCTGTCATGCCGATTTCACGGGTCATTGACTTTCTTTGCCAGGGCGAGTGAAATCCATTGAAGGTAGCATAAAAACGATTTGCGACTCCGATAAAAGTGAGGGGAGACTCATCCCTGGATCTTTAACCTGTCAAAACTTCGCGATCGTTTGATATTAGAGGCCGCGCACTGGTATGACCCGATGAAATCAAAGTTGTTTATTTCTTTTTTTCTTTTCTTTTCTTTTTAAATTGGGGGTGGGGTGCTTGCTTGCGCAATTGTTTGCTCGGTTCAGCTTGCTCTTGCTGGTTTCTGTCTATCTTGTTTGTTTGTTTGTTTGTTTGTTTGTTCTGTCTGTCCATTGACCTTACCTGCCTTTGCTCTTTTCTTGCGAATGTCAGAGTTTTCTTTAGAGATCTTCTCCTCTCTCTCTCTCCCTCTCTCCCTCCCCACCCTCTCTCTCTCCCTCTCTCCCTCTCTCTCTCTCCCCCTCTCTCTCTCTCTTTGTTTTAGGCTTGCCGTCAGATGACATTATGTTAGAAGGACAGGTTGGAAGATTAGGCTGAGCCTAAAACATAAGACATAAGAGCATTTATTGTCCATACAATTAATTACAATGGATGGAAAAGTGTGGTTCATCTGCTCTTAAAACAACCAAAACAACGTATGACAACAACCTTAAAAAACAAAAAATAGAACAATTAAAACATACGAAGTAAGAACACCCAAAGTACTCCAGACAGGCACGTCCGCCACATCCATACTGCACACACACACACACACACACACACACACACACTCGCACGCACACTCTCGCGCACATGAGTTGCTGGTAAGAGATAGTAACCAATGCATCTATCACAATCCTAAAACGTATAAATAATAAAAACTTTTGGCCATAAATATAAACAGTACATGCGGCATCACAGACGGTTTCAAATTATTGTGATTACACACACACACACCTTTAACCTTGTGTAATAAAGTTCTGACTTCTGAGTTCTGAGTTCTGAGTTCTCTCTCTCTCTCTCTCTCTCTCTCTCTCTCTCTCTCTCTCTCTCTCTCTCTCTCTCTCTCTCTCTCTCTCTCTCTCTCTCTCTCTCTCTCTCTCTCTCTCAAAGAGATAAAGCATGTAAATGTTTCTCTAGAGTATACCAAAACAAAAAACAAACAAAAAGATACGTTGAAACACCAACACCAGATACGTTGAAACAACACCAGTCACAAGGAAGGAAGTTGATATAGGTTCAACCGAAACTGTGTGTCCGTCTGTACAGTTCTTAGCTGGGGGATTTGGAGGTGTCAGCTGAACCCTGGATGGAAATCTCTCCATGACCTTTAAACAAAAACCTTTAGGATGGCAACGATACACTGTCAGATGGGCAACCTACTGGCCTAGTTTCCTTAAGAATCACGATCTGCAATGATCTTCCCGCGGTAGTGTCTCAACAAAATGCTTGTGCGAGTAGTCAAACCGTTTGCAATACGGCGAAGGACAAGAACCAGAAGAAATTGTTTAAATGGAATGAAAATGTAGAATCTGTAGTATTAAGGGGGGGGGGGGGTCCCATTTGTTGACCACTGCGTCTTTAAAATAGAAATAAAAAGTACAGGGTGACACCAAAAAAACGGTCATGTGGTGGTGTCCTTGATGATATCGGTCGTCCAGAGTGTGATTGTCTGTTAGTGTCTTTACCATTGAGGTTACGCACAGTCCCATGGGTTCTGAACTTGTTGACCCATCTGTATATCATTGAGTGGACAGGAAATTCACGACATCCAAACCGTTCTTTGAATTGCAATTGAGCTGCATGGATTGACTTCAGCCGAAAATATGCCTCAACTATAAATGTATTTTCCTCCGTAGTCCATGCCATCTCGAAGCTCAAATTTGGTACACGCATAGAACATTGGTTCCACTTGGTAAATCTGAAAAATTAAAAGAATTGATTAATTATTTCAAAAGTTATTCAAGTTTAGGTGATGACCGGTTTTTTTGCCCCCTTATCCAAGTGTGCCTGCAGCGCCGGGGAGCTCATAAAGAGCACATTTTTGTGCGCCAGTGAAACAAAGAGTTTTTGTAGTACAGACTTTGGGGATGTCTGCTACATAGGCTTGACCTAATGTGGCTGAAGTTTTGTGTTGATCTAAATAAAATGTCTAAAGTTATTCGACTTTTAGTGATGACCGTTGTTTTTGTGTGTCACCCTGTACCTGTCGATTTTGTAAGTATGGTTTCTGTTAGTTTCGAAAGTACAGCACCTGGGACAAGTTCGTTCAGGTTTTTGACCAGCTAACGTTACGAAGTGCAGGCATTGATCACAATTGAAGAGTAGCAAGTAACTTTAAAACCAAATTTGGTGTTTTCATAAAAATTGACAATATATTATTTTTCTTTTGTTTCCGATTATCCTCTTCATACAACCCCACCATCGTCGTATTCCCTTCCGCTATCAGCCATTTAAGCAACAGTAACATAATGTTCATATGAACGCAGAGAGCAGATTGAAAAGCGAAAAAAACCACCATGCAATCCAAGTAGCACTTTATGTATCCCCTTGACAAGGAAAGTTAAAACGACGATGTTTTGATTTATACTCCAGATCCTGTGATGAGAGACTGTCGCACAATTTCAAAAACCAAAGTAAACACACAAGTTCTCTGCACACATACGGGGTGCAACCCCGTGCCTAGCCGTCGTTGCATCTGACACCTCCCAACCCCGTAGTAACGTACGTGTTAATAGAACACCTAATTACTTCATAATCCCTTCTCTGCAAGCGATGATCACTTCTTCGCGAGGGTAAGCCAGACAACGAATACGCCATCAAAAGATTCCCCAGCACCGTCAATGAAAAGCCAACCCCTCTTCGTGTTGACATCTCGTGACCTAAAAACAGCAACAACAACAAAGTGAGAAAGACAAGGGGGTTCCATACACGCAACGAAGGCGAAACACCGAGCAGGTTTTCGGTAAAAAGTCGCCCTCTTAATGGTCAGCTCCGGTGTCGCGGATTGTTTGTTCCCCGGTGTAAAAACCAACAGTTGGCCCCAAGCACTTTATGATGCGGAGTTTGTTAGAATAACACCGGCGTAAGAGAAAAGAGGGGGAACCATGCCGAGGTGACCCTGCCTTGTATCAACTGCAAGGTCACGTTACACCATTTGCATAGTCAATGGCAGTTGGATGAAAACTGAGACCTTTGAGCGGGAGATGCCCGTTTCGGAATCGAGTGTTACGTCGGAGGACACATGGCGAATGGTATTTGGATGAGCTCAGGGGATAGGAGGCAGGGGCAGCAGATAAGGTGTTAAAAAAATTAAAGGATAACACAACGGCGGCCGGTGCCGATTTGCCCCCTCCCATTTCGATCCCGCCTACTACGGTAGTAGCCGACTTCACGCTCTGTTTGCTTTTAACTTTTCTGGGGTGTCATATCGCCGCGGCACGCAATGGCAAATCGTCCCCGTATATTCCATGCGATGGAGGCATTTTGAATGTTTGACGTTTCGATTGTCGCGCAGAACGAGGTGTTTTTGTGTGTTAAATAACACGTTTACCAGAGTTTTACCTGAGTTTTACCTGATTTCCGTTCGGTGGTATATACTCAGTGTCCAATTCAGGATAGAAATCAACACCCATTGGAAATGTGTATTTAGAGGTTGTACATCACAATGTTGAACATCGAAAGACTATCAAGAAAAATGTCACCTGGAATACTTCCGATCAAATGCATAACTTTAAACGCAACATGATTCATGAAAATAGGGAGAACAGAACGTATTGTATTGCTATAAACGCAATATGAAAAGAGGAATAAAAAGAGCGCATACATTTTCTGTACTAAGTGTAAGACTTTTTATTTTAAAATAGCTTGTCGTGCAAAACACGTTTTAAAAACATACACACATTCCACACACAGATCTCGCTCTGTCTCTGTCTCTGTCTCTGTCTCTGTCTCTCTCTCTCTCTCTCTCTCTCTCTCTCTGTCTCTCTCTCTCCTCTGTCTGTCTGTCTGTCTCTCTCTCTCTCTCTCATGCACTCTTTCCTCTCTCTCTCTCTCTCTCTGTCTCTGTGAGCTCGACTTCCGGTGGTCGCTGTGGCAAGACACGAACACATTTGCTGTGTCAAAAGTTCGACATTTTCAGCAACAACAGCCACTAAGATGTCAGTTTTAGGCCTACCTAAAACTGTGGAGTCTATTCTGACCACCATTATCGCGGACCACGCTCTAATCTCCTGGAAGGTGACGGGCGAAGGCGACAAACCTGTCGTCGTGCTTCGCTTCAACTCCGCAGATCAACAAGATGGCGAGCCGACATTACCAGTGGGCGCGTGGAGACGCAAACCCCCGTCACAGATACGCCGCGACAAGAAAAGGGCAGAAGACAGGCGTGCTACTTCACGGACTGACGAAACAAGAACAGAAAACATTGTGACACAGTGCTCCACAGAAACAAACAAAAGACAGGAACAAGAAAATAAGGCAAGTGATAACATTGTTGACAGTAGGCATACTTCGCCATGCGGTCTATTTTTAGCCACCCCTGAGTTCATGCCTCCGTCACAACATGACAGTACACATTCCTGTGTTGACACGCCACGCTCTGCACGTGAGACAGACCCACCGCCTGCCACTTACACTAGGCGCAGTGGAGAGGAACATGTAAACAATAGAGACGACACCATGTGTTTGGGCGCAAGTGGTTGGCAGACCAAAGACTGTTCGCATGATAGTGCAGTAAATCAGACAGACGACAACAGTGAGAGTCTGGAACACATGGAAAAGATAACGTCTGAAAGAGGTATTGACATCAGACACATCAAGCTGCTGGCTAGTGAACTGAGAGACCGCCGTAAACAAAGACTTCTCCGCGATAGAAGAAGAAATGAATCTTTTGATACTGTTGTATTTGAAGAACATATTGGCACCCAGAGTTTGTACTGCAAAAGTGATGATGTTGTGCTCATGTATGATTTCAACACAGATCGTAAACGCTGGTTCTTCGATCAGTCAGACAACATGACCAAGATTCAGAAACATGCCATGTCGTGTCTTCGGACATTGCCCCCGATCAGCAAAGATCGGTACGCTGAATTGTACAAAGAAGAACTGGAAGAAGATCTGAGAATAGTGTCTCGCGTAGTCCGCTTTTACTTAGGATGAACAGTTTCAAACACCGTGATGTTTTCATTCTTGGTTCTCTAATGCTGAAAAGGGCCGTCACACAATATCTGTCACCACAGGGAAGAAAACAAAAGACTGAAGGACTGATCAAATCATGATGTTATGATGCATGGTATTGGTGTGCAGTGTGAGTCAAGGTATCCCTGACTCTGACAAATGCAGTGGACTCTCTATCGGACTTCCAGTAGCGAGAACTCTGCGCGATCGTGCATGCTTCGGTATATAGAAAGCTTTGTACTTCGACATCCCAACCCCACAACACCCTTTCGCTATAAACATGTGTTTTCGCGAATAAAACATTCTGATTCTGATTCTGATTCTCTCTGTCTCTGTGTGTGTGTGTCTCTCTCTCTGTCTGTCTCTTTCTCCTCTCTCCGTCTCTGTCTCTGTCTCTGTCTCTCTGTCTCTCTGTCTCTCTCTCTCTCTCTCTCTCTCTCTCTCTCTCTCTCTCTCTCTCTCTCTCTCTCTCTCAACTTGCGGGTGCGGGTGGCTGCCAGTTTTCAGTGTTAATGTCATCGTTTGTTTGATTGCTGGGAGGGAAAGAGTACACATTTGGGGAAGCTTTAAGATGCGGGTAGATTGACGCATGCACCCGAAATGCACGTAAGTAAACACAAGGAAAGCGAATGTAAAAGGGCATAGGACCGACGGAAAAGGTTTCACTGGGAGGAAACGACACCATTCAATTAAATTAAGCAGGATGAGGCGAGAGGGGAAAGTGGACAGAAAGTGTGGCGAAAGGTTGGACGGAGGTAGGGGGGGGGGGGGGACGAGGGCTGAGTTTTGCTGTCTGTCAACGTGTGCGCGTGTGTGTTTGAGCGGGGTCAATGAGAGGGATGGAAAGACTCTGACATTATCCGTGTTCACTGACACTGCTAACATTGAACCAAGTTGAGATTGATCCCACTTTCTATAGCTGATTTAGTTGACAAAACAAAAACACAAAAGCTTATTAGCTCGCGCTTTGAATGTACGGAAAATTGCATTACCGTAAGATTATCATCTCTGCTGCCTGTCTGTCTGTATTACTGTCTATTCCTACGTCTTTCTCTGCGTCTGCCCTCCCATCTGTCTGCCTGCTTGTCTGTCTGTCTGTCTGTCTGTCTGTCTGTCTGTGTAAACATCAGTGTTGGGGAGGATGCACCTGCAGCTTTCATGTCAAATTGCCACTAACTCTCTCTCCTCCCTGTTTCTAAACAACCAACGACAGGAACGTTCGCGTGACTTTTCGAGGGGGGGAACTTTAAAGTTTAAATGCAGCTGTCTGAAATATCACTGAAGTTCTACTTCTAGTGTCATCTCTCCCCTTTCCTCCCTCCCTCCCTCCCTCCCTCCCTCTCTCTCTCTCTCTCTCTCTCTCTCTCTCTCTCTCTCTCTCTCTCTCTCTCTCTCTCTCTCTCTCTCTCTCTCATACTGTATGATTGCGATTGACAATTTTCCTTTTATTGTCTTAATTTTTATGTCTTAGTTTAGCAGGGACAGATTGTAAGACTAGGCGTGAGCCTAAAATCTCCATCCTTGAGTAATAAAGTTCGTTCGTTCGTTCTCTCTCTCTCTCTCTCTCTCTCTCTCTCTCTCTCTCTCTCTCTCTCTCTAATGACATTAAACGGGAAAAATCGATTATTTAAGTCATCTAATTAATGATGATTACACAAGTGTGCTACCGTGAATGAAAAGGAAAAGGAATGATTGCCAGTCTTTTGGAATTTAACAACGACAAGTTAGTCTTTGCGGCATATCGTCTTAGTGTTATACCATCGGCAATGGTCCAAGTCTTTACAAGTTGACAAAGCAACATAAATCGCTTTAGGTTTCCGTTTACATTCAAACATTGGTCAGCTCAAATGCGAGCGCTGGCATGTTGTGTTGCTAAATTATTACATCAGTGGCTGATCCAAATTTAGTTTCATATCAGCGCTTTGGCATTAATAAGACCAGATTTGTTTATGGACACACATATTGGATATTGGTTATCGGCCCGAGTTTATTTTGGCACTCCGGTCTTTGATTATAGATAAACGATTGCCAGCTAAAAGTGTGAGTCAGATGTTTGCTCAGCTATTTTCAGCTTGGGAACTATTACCGATCACCGACATTGTGAAGAACACGCAAGACAATTTCACGTACCAGAAGGAAGCGTTTTCTCTTCCCCAACAAATGCCATCCCACCTCTCAAATTGATAAAAGCAAGTTCGAATGACATCATGGGTCATGCTAGACGTACTTCAAATCCTCCATTGAGTGGCAACATCGCTATCCACTGAGTCAGTGTGGATCCAGTACTTGCTGTTCGATCCTTTCATCGCATGATGCAGGATGAAGTCTTTACCACGTGACCTATTCGATCGAAAAGATGTTTGTGAACACAGAGTTGAAAAGGTTGGAAAAAAGTTGATGTCACACGCATTCCTTCTTTGCCACTACTAAAGCAAACGTGTGCAAGATTGTATGTTACACGCTTTGATGCCGAAATCAATTATTTTGATTATGCATTTATTTCTGAAAAATGTTACCTTCACATACATTCAGTCACTACCTTAACCACTTATGTTTTCAGTATTCATTTCAAGTGATCACGAACGTAGAAAAATGGGTATCAAAGTGTTGTTACATTTTGTTGTGCATTCTGAATAGTGTGCCAACAGGCCTTGGTCAGTCAACCACGTTTTATCTGTGTACTTCGTGTTTGACGGAAAAAGAATAACACCAACCCCGTTCTCCTGTATATAACTGAAAGCCACATTTTCTTCTTCATTCAATTTCTGTTTTCAAAAGCTTCGTCAACTTTCCACTTACACGACAAGCTCCCTTTACCAAGCTTCAATTAAGAATGAAAGGTCAAAACAAAACAATAGGTACTACTTTTACTATCGTCGTCTGCAACGAAAACCGAAAATGGCGAAACGCTTTGCTACGTACACAGAGGACGAAATTTCAAAGAAAAGATCGAACCTTACACCTGTGACTAGGAAAAGTTGCATAGACAGTTCCGTGCGGATCTCACCACGTATCAACGTACATCCGATGCTTAGGACCTACAGATAGGTGACGCTTTGGCGATTGAGGCTTCGTCTTCAGCTCTAACACGCACGCAGACAGTCAGGCAGGTCTAATCTGCACCAGCGGTGTTGGAAGGGTTTGATTTAGAAACACCCCAAATTCGGAAAATATTCTTTCAAAACGGCACTGTAAAAACCATCAACATCACTGTGAGAAAATAAACAATACAAACACAACCAGTTCCCCTGTGGAACATTTCGGGTGGACTTTCCCACGACCTGACCTACAACAATCCTCCGTGTTCGTTCGCGCTTTGCATTCAATCTGTGTTAGTGCGCGTGTGTGTTTGTGTGTTTAGCTTTCGTTGGTATGTGCTGTTTGGTTCAAAATAAGTTTATCTTTTTTCATTGAAAGATTCAGAAACTTTGGTTGATACTTTGTTGAATGCATTCAACCAGAAAAGACACGAAACGCATTGAATCTATCTTCTGCGCGCATGCGTGTAGAGGGGATGTGTAAAAGGGCAATTGTGTTTTTTAGTCTTGTTTTGTGCCTGTTATTTCATTCCCCAAAACTCATTTCTGTCTTTCTATGCCTATGCTGTGAGACATAATCGCTATTACGAGTTAGTCGTGAGACATCTACAGTCTCGTGTGCAAGAAAACTCTATATTGCTATTTCATATGTTACGTGGATTTCCATTGGTCAATTGGGCAAAACTGAGCTCAGTGCAAAAGTGATATCGACGACATTTCCGTCTTTATTGCTTCCCCACTTGCGTGCGTTTGACAAACTCATGATGGTCTGTCAGCTAAACGTATGCTCATCTCTACAATCGCCCATCAGCTTGGCAGTCAGCTAATCTTTTTGACAACAAACTATTCATATCAGTTGTTTTTCACTGATGTCATATTTTGCCCCCTTATACTTGTCATAACCCGTTCTCTTCATAAAATTATTCTAAATGTCAAGAACTTTGTTTTTGTCTTTTCATGTGTTTTTGCCTTTTTGTGGTTTTTGCTTCGTTTTTCAGATACTATCTTCCCTATCCGCCCACCAACTCAGCCATATAACTGAGGTGTAGTATGGTTTGTTTTACTTCTGCCTGTCTGTCACCAAGACGCCTTCTTTTTGCTTGGGCGTAGGGACGGGAGAGATGGGCGGATCTTTTGTTCACTTTTCACATTCCATATTATGAATTATCCTTACCTATATCTTTATTGTTGTTGTTGTTGTTGTTGTTACTGAAAACTCTAATTGTTGAAGAAAATATTTTGAACGTAAGCCTCCAAGTCAAAACGAAGATGATGGTTTGTTGTTCACGTGTTGTGCAATAACACCTTTTACGACTCGTGCGTTCGTGTAAAAATGTAAATCAGGTGCAAGAGGTTATGACGGCACTGCTTAACCCTCGATTAACCGCCCCTTTAAAACGTTCACATTTCTAGCCCTGTAATGCTACCTGTGAATAACATTCGGAGAGATTTATGCACGAAAATAATAATGTGCATCATATTCTTTTTTTGTGCTGGCATAAACGGGCGCCACGAGTCTGTGTGTGTGTCTCCCTCCCCTTCCCTCTGTGTGTCTGTGCGTGTGTTTGTGTGTGCGTGTGTAAGTGTGTGTGTACGTGTGTGTACGTGTGTGTATGTGTGTGTGTCTGTGTGTGTGTGTCTGTGTCTGTGTGTGTCTGTGTGTGTCTGTGTGTGTGTGTGTCTGTGTGTGTGTGGGAGTTTCAGCCCATGAACGAAGAAGAAGAAGAAGAAGAAGAAGAAGAACACATACATAAGAACATACGTATACTTACATACACCGAGACGTATTATGTTCAGACGCAGACAGACCCAGGGACACAGACTTTAAGACATAGATACACCAACAGACCCGTCGCGATATAACCTTCGTGGTTGAAAACGACGTTAAACCGGCACCAAATAAAGAAAGAAAGACACTAACAGACACACAAATACATATATACAGATGCACACACACAAATGCAGAGCGACAGAGATAGAGGAGGGCGGGGATAGACAGAGACAGACAGACAGACAGACAGAAAGGCAGACAGACAGACAGACAATCAGACAGACAGACAGACAATCAGACAGATAGGCACAGACAGACGTACAGATTACGGAAATTATTATTATAATGATCAATTCGGAATGCAAAAACGACAAAAATGACATTATCAGATCACCAGTGACAGAAACAGAGAAATTACCAGTCAGCAGTTTGTGCGTTTTTTCTTCACTCTTTATTTATTTATTTTTTGGGGTTTTTTTGTTGTTTTTTTTTCTATTCCGCACAACGGACTATCATTTACTCATAACCCAGATCTCTGTCAATTCATGATGCAGATTCTTCTCTTTCATTCCCAGCCCTTTTACGACAGTGTACGAAGAAAAGCAACAAGGTGGCATCCTTGCAAGTTAAAAAATTCTACTCATAATCTCGTAAACATCAGTTATTATGCTAATGCTCTGAACACTATGACGTCATCCGGAGTGTCAAGTTCCGCGTTCCTATTGGCGCTTTTGTTCTCACGTGACATTTAGATAAGGACTGAAGGTGAGGATGACAAGAAACATGTTAATTGCATGTTTCGCCACACAGGTGAGATTTGCACCACACCCCCTATTTGTTGTTGTTTCCTCTGCGTCTTTATACTCGTAGTAGGTGAAAGAGAGCTCAGTTGTGTGTGTGTGTGTGTGTGTGTGTGTGTGTGTGTGTGTGTGTGTGTGTGTGTGTGTGTGTGTGTGTGTGCGTGTGTGTGTGTAGTGTGTGCGTGTGCGTGTGTGAGTGTGTGCGTGTGTGTGTGTGTGTGTGTGCGTGTATACGTGCGTGCGTGCGTGTGTGTGTGCGTGCCCGTGCCGTGTGTGTATCTGCTTCACCTTAACGTGTGCAATTTCGTGTATTTCAATTATTCATTTAAGCATAATATTTCTAAAGCTCATCTTAAGTGCAACTGTACACTCAGAAGTGTTGATTAGTTCGTTTCAATGAAAAACCTTATCTGATCATTCAGGTTTATACATTTACATTTCGACAGTCGTAGTGTTCAAGCCTACATTTTGATTATATTTTTCGCCGCATGTATGAAGCTCTGTGTGAACTAGCAATTCATAATATGCACGTCTAAGACTCAATCACACCTGTACTCTAATGTCGAAGGAAAATAAATTAGAGCGTCAAAAGTCATGACATGGGACAACGATTGCTTTCAAACTGAATCTTTTTCAAGTACATGTAGTATCAATCTGTCTGTTCTTAACTGCCTGGCACTGCAAAAGTATTCTATTGCTCAGTTTGTGTAGCCGACAAGCTCATGCAATGTTCGTTCTCGAAGGTTGTTCGGTACGAAAAATAGCTAGGAATATAAAAATCCTGAAGGTTGTGAATACACTATGTTCGGAGCTTACGAGTTTTCTCAGATTGCAACCGTGAGTTTGCATAATAAGGCCCTATTGTTGAGCCCAAAACATATTGGCTGATTTGATCGGAGCCCAGTTTATTAGCGTATGTTTCAACGACATTCTTCAAGATGTTTGTTTAAATTCGCCAGTTCTGTTACAGAATTCAATTTCAGGAATCCTTCTCCATTAGACTGGTTGATTAAGTTGATCAAAGGCACAGTCACCCAGACAGTTGAATTCTGGTATGTGTCCAAGTGGAGGGATGTTCTTATCCACTGTAAAATCCGCTGCAGCTCCGAGATGGTGACCCAGACTGATCACTTGAACGGGAACGGGAACGACTGTGCCTTTTTACCTTGCGACTGTGAAATAATGAATTCGGACTACAAAAATAACGTAGATCCTTGGCACAATGCTTCCCTTGTTCTCGTCCTGCCGCTCTGCTTTTGCACTTGATTTAAGAATGCGCATAAACCTGACAGATTATTGGCTTCAGAATAACTGCATTCATTTTTTTTTTATCAATTTGTTCCCATGACCCCTTTTCAGCACCAGCGAGAAAACACAACATGCGTCAATTGAAAACATTGTCGAGATTATGTCTGATGTAATCTGGATTCTGTATGGGCACACGCGAAAGAGTGATATTGTGTGGAAGGAAATTACAACACGAGAAATGCTCGGAATTTTACCCGAGAACAAAATAGAATGAGGTCTGAACGATGAAGACATGATCTGTGGACGGTAAATTGTGAGAGTTCAGCGATGAGTGTGGGTCTCTCTCCCCCTAAGTCACTCACCTCACCATCACAACCAACTCGGAACAAGTTGGAAAGGTATCTTGCCTGAGAAATGATTTTGGTCGTGCTATAAGTCCCTACAAACACACGCGGAAGCACAAACACACACACACACACACACACACACACACACACACACACACACACACACACACACACACAATACAATAGTTTTCTCTTACACGAAGTGAAAAAGACAGAACTTCCTCCAATTTATAGACCGAGAAGGATGGCCGCTCACTTATTCGACGTTCCAGTGGGCCACGGTATCCGCAGAGCCACCGCGAAACATAATTATATACCAGTCCTCGCGACAGCCGCGCAGAGATTTGGATTAAAAAAAGTCCACGACATTGTATGATGTCACTATGCACCAACCAAACAACAAGTACGCTCAGTTGTGGGTTCTGCCTTTCAAAGTTCAGTTTTAGAACATTCAGTTATCTGGTCATGTGGCTGGGTCTGAAGGGATGTAACACATATATAACTGCTCTAGCTTTTTTGCCTTGCACACAAACGCACATATGCTGGCATACATACACACAGAAATACGCAGGCATATTGCTTACAACAGATATTCTATCCTTGCTTGCCTGTTTGCCTGTTTGTTTGTTTCTTCTTTATTGATTTATTGATTTTTTTATTTTTTTATTTTTTTATTTTCTTTCTTTCTTTCTTTCTTTCTCTTCCTTTTATTCTTGCTCGTGCAGATCTTATATTTGGGTTATGGAATATTTTCATGGATTCTTGAGAAAGATAAAGAAAAAAACCCGCATTAGAGTGATAAAATTAATACATGAATTATTAAAAAGACAAAAAGCGAAACTTTTCCAACGTAACTATGTCAGGTAAAAGATGGGGGCTGGGGGAGGGGAGGAAGGGGGGGGGGCTTGGGGGGGGGGGAGGGCAGGGGTGTAGCCCAGTAAAATACGACTGAGTTGTAAAACGAAGGATGGAGACTGAAAATCAAACTTGACTAAATGTAAAAAAGCACTGAGGGTGGAAAAATAAAAAAAATAAAAAAATACTAAGGCCAAAACAATATTAATAAAAACAGGAATAAAACTATAAACAAAGACTCGGGATACTAAATAATAACCGTTATATAAAACAAAACGCAGACACAAAAAATCATAACAAAATAAATAACCTGTAGGCCTACCGAAGACTACCTAGTGAGTGACCTTTACAGTCTAAACAGTTTCTTTGATCTTTTTGCATGTACTTTGCCAAATAACACATTAAATATTGTTTTATATCAGTGATT
Organism: Littorina saxatilis; assembly: GCF_037325665.1. NCBI lineage: Eukaryota > Metazoa > Mollusca > Gastropoda > Littorinimorpha > Littorinidae > Littorina > Littorina saxatilis. Next base: position 25,290,804 of record NC_090250.1, on the reverse strand, counting down.
AGCATAGTGCGTGCACCTGTTGGTGTTTCCTGTTCTGCATATATTTGACTTTCATTGCCAAAAGAGACAAGAGACGGTCATGATTTGTAACTATGAAATCATGTTTTGTTCCAAAATGTCAAAAGAGTAACATGAACAGTGTACGGTATGTTTGAAAGAAGGAAGTAATGGGAGATACCTGATGGAAGGGAGGGGTGGGAGGGTGGTGAGTGAAAGGGGGTGGGGGGGGCGGGCCGTTACGAAGGGGAAGTGAGTCTGCCGAAACGTGGAAGGATGAAAGCAACTTGGGGAACTTGTGATCGTGTGTGTGTGTCTTATCAATCAGTCTATTGCAACAGGTTTATTCACATTCTAAACCATCAAATATAGGAGTTTGTATGGGTGCATGATTCCCGATTAGCGAGGCGTTCATGATTTTGTTTTTTCATTTCCTAAAGCATCACGCCATTTGAAGTACAAACATCCAAGCTGTCGATTTAGACATTCTGGAAAACTGAAACTTCAAAACTAAAAATCTCAAGAAGGGACAGCACCCCCCCTCCTTCCCGCCCTCCCTTTTCCCTTACAACACCACACCCACCTATATTTCTGAGGGCCCCAAAGGGTTTAAAATCGTGATCGTGATTGGCGTTTTTTGACCTTTCTGTGACCGTGATTGCCTAAATTTCCATTTCTGTGATCGTGATGGGACTTTGCCCGTGATCCGTGATGACAAAAAAATCAAGTCTCGTGATCGTGATCGTCATTTGTTTTCGTGATCGTGATGGGCATTATTGCAAAGCATTTTAATTTCAACGTACATTTTTCACAGCTGTATCACTCTATGATCCTCTATTCGCCAAGGAGCCAATCCCGATTGAAGGGAAGCAACAACACATTCAGAAATATGATTTTGACAGCGATTGCTTCCCTTTAAGAGAACCAATCACACAAAAAAAGAGATCAAATCAGAAGGCAAATTGCAAAAGTCTGCCAAACTTCATCCAATGGAAGGGCTTCGTGCAAAAGTTTTGAGTGCATTCAGTCAAATTCGAATTCGAAGATCAAAAATGGCGTGCAGCGGTACTGTCATCGAACTTCTGTTATATTTTGTGGATTCAAGCCAGACCAAAGCAGGCGGCGAGAATGCCTTCCTTGGTGGAAAGGTCAGGCTACGGGTCGGTCTTTCCGAAGACGAAATATCAAGGTATGTTGATCTATGTTGCTCTATGACTGTTTTGAATGTAGGCAAAGATCTTGAAATTTGTTCAAGATCTTTGAGTTTGAGTGAGATCATTGACATTGTCGACATTGCCACGTCCGGCTGTCACTCGCTCAGTGTGACCTCGACTGGCTCGAGATCGAGTCTGCGTGTAGCCAAAACCGAAACTAGAAATGTGTTTTTCATCCCAGCAACGTGGACACGCTTGGCATAGATTCTAATTGTCGCTTCTTTGCATTGAGCTTGGATTTATTTTAGCGCCTGTAAACTTTAATATCAACAATGGGTTAAATTCAGAAACAATGGCGGGGAGACGTGCCAGTTTGGGTCACTTGATCCTCATGTCAAAGACGATCAAAGTCATGTTCGTTGGGGATTTTGTCAGGCATGCTACTTTTCCGGTAATTGCCGGAAATCCGATAAAGCCGTTTTCAAAATCCGGTAAAGTCAAATTTATTCCGGTGAAGTTGAAAAATTTCCGCAAAAACGATCCGTGTGAATATCGCGCAACACGACCGGGCGCCGGTCTCAATGAAGCCAGCGCACAGTAGTGTTGTTTTCACCAGTTTGGAGGTGTGTTGAATGGTGGTGGGGGGAGGCTAAAATGGGATTTTTAACAAGATCACAACACTATTACAGCCCTGAAAATGATGCCCAGAATGCACCAGATTGCACAGATTTTAACCGTTTTTTGAAAAAAATTCCGGGGGGGCATGCCCCCGGACCCCCCTACTTGGCTCGCCTGCTTCGCAGGCTCAGGCTTGTGGCTTCGCCACTGGCACTGCGCACTTCTTTCAGGTAAAACCATTTTTGGCCTGTAGCATTCCTGTTTGTTTTTCAAGGCCACGAAACCAGGCGATGGTGTACCTCAAATTGTATGGCAAAATTGAAAATAAAGAACCCATCACACATACATGTACTTTAATTTCAATCCACCCAATAGTTTTTGAAAAAATGGGTTTACAAGATTTAGCTCTGGAAATGTGAAATTGTGCAAGTATATATTCATGTGTGTGAGTGAGGGTGTGGGAGTTGAATGTGTATGAGTGTAGAGAGAGAGAGAGAGAGAGAGAGAGAGAGAGAGAGAGAGAGAGAGAGAGAGAGAGAGAGAGAGAGAGAGAGAGAGAGAGAGAGAGAGAGAGAGAGAGAGAGAGAGAGAGAGAGAGAGAGAAAACAATGAAAACAACATTCTTGTTACTGATTACAAATCATGATATGTATTTCTATGTGTGTATGAAAGAGAATTAAAAAAATAATAATAAAAAAGTGCAACAGTTCTCACTTTGTGTTGAATAAACAATAGATCCAGAGGAGCGAATTACTGTGTGGTTGTGTTTACTTTGACACGTGCTTTCTGTACATGCAACTTTTACTGTGACCGTGATTTGCCACTGGTGTTCGTGATCGTGAAAACAAAAATCAAGGTAACTGTGATCGTGAAAGCTAAAATTTCCCTTCCCGTGATCGTGATGATACCCCCCCTTTGGGGCCCTCATTTCTGAGTGTATTTCGACGACGAAGAAAACAAATTGAAGAAATATTTATTTCGGGGTTGTTTTGTAGTCGGCGTTAGGCAGAGTGCACTTCCAAGCATTGTGTTGCTGACAGAAGACAATAATTATGCCAGACAGCGACACTAAACACTACACACAACCATGTAAGCCAGAACATAAAATTGTCAATGCTATAATCAAATACGTTAACGAAGAATAGCTGTGCGTGTACACATAACATTGTAATAATGACAGGTCATTTGTCATCTGCAAGAGAGAAGCTTTTGTTTGAATAAGATTTTACAAAACGATTCTAAGGTAGAAGATTGGATTTCGAACTTTGGAATGATTCACCGTTTCGTGTTACTTTTTTCTTGTATATTCTGACGTTTCAAATGTCTGATAAATATCACATTGGTGACGCTGTGCGTGCGTGCGTGCGTGCGTGTGTGCGTGCCTGCGTGCGTGCATGTGTGCGCCCGTGCGGGCATGCGTTGACGTGTGTGTGTGTGGGGGGGGGGGGGGTCAGTGAGTGAGTGAGTGAGTGTGTGTGTGTGTGTGTGTGTGTGTCATGTGTCTGTCGGTCAGTCCTTCTATCTGTCTGTCTGTGCCTGTCACACACACACACACACACACACACACACACACACACACACACACCCCAAAGTCGTTCAGTGCAAACAACCTTCTCAATAAAAAGGGAATCCCACACAGACCCTTTCGTGTTGGTTTCATGCATTCAGCAAACATACAAATCTGTTCATATTTTTCAGGCCAGTTCTGCGAGATGCCTTTCAGAACCTTACTATGCCCTCTACTGACGGCATAGACACACGCTGGAGATTTAGGAAGATTGATGAGTCTTTCATGCTAGCAGGATTAGATTCTTCTTTTTAATCGGCGGTCCTCTACGTGTGTTTGACATCAAGAAAAGGGTATTAACAAATCCGAGACTTTGTACTCCTGTTAAAAAGCCGGCCTGTCCATTTGAACTGCAATACTTGTTCTTCTGCAAAGGACGAACCCTACCGTTGTACGTAAATCCAGTTTAACAGGACAAGTTAATAGCGAGAATACTTAAAATATGTAGGCCCTATGTTTACCTTGTAGGAGATAAAATAACAAGTCGCGTAAGGCGAAAATACAACATTTAGTCAAGTAGCTGTCGAACTCACAGAATGAAACTGAACGCAATGCAAGTTTTCAGCAAGTCCGTATACTCGTAGCATCGTCAGTCCACCGCTCATGGCAAAGGCAGTGAAATTGACAAGAAGAGCGGGGTAGTAGTTGCGCTGAGAAGGATAGCACGCTTTTCTGTACCTCTCTTCGTTTTAACTTTCCGAGCGTGTTTTTAATCCAAACATATTATATCTATATGTTTTTGGAATCAGGAACCGACAAGGAATAAGATAAAAGTGTTTTTAAATTGATTTGGAAAAAAAATTGATAATAATTTTTATATTTTTAATTTTCAGAGCTTGTTTTTAATCCAAATATAACATATGTATATGTTTTTGGAATCAGAAAATGATGGAGAATAAGATGAACGTAATTTTGGATCGTTTTATAATTTTTTTTATTTATTTTTTTTACAATTTTCAGATTTTTAATGACCAAAGTCATAAATTAATTTTTAAGCCACCAAGCTGAAATGCAATACCGAAGTCCGGGCTTCGTCGAAGATTACTTGACCAAATTTTCAATCAATTTGGTTGAAAATTGAGAGCGTGACAGTGCCGCCTCAACTTTCACAAAAAGCCGGATATGACGTCATCAAAGAAATTTATCGAAAAAATGAAAAAAAACGTCTGGGGATTTCATACCCAGGAACTCTCATGTCAAATTTCATAAAGATCGGTCCAGTAGTTTTCTATGAATCGCTCTACACACACACACAGACACACACACATACACCACGACCCTCGTCTCGATTCCCCCCTCTACGTTAATACATTTAGTCAAAACTTGACTAAATGTAACAAGTCGCGTAAGGCGAAAATACAATATTTAGTCAAGTAGCTGTCGAACTCACAGAATGAAACTGAACGCAATGCCATTTTTCAGCAAGACCGTATACTCGTAGCATCGTCAGTCCACCGCTCATGGCAAAGGCAGTGAAATTGACAAGAAGAGCGGGGTAGTAGTTGCGCTAAGAAGGATAGCACGCTTTTCTGTACCTCTCTTTGTTTTAACTTTCTGAGCGTGTTTTTAATCCAAACATATCATATCTATATGTTTTTGGAATCAGGAACCGACAAGGAATAAGATGAAAGTGTTTTTAAATTGATTTGGACAATTTAATTTTGATAATAATTTTTATATATTTAATTTTCAGAGCTTGTTTTTAATCCGAATATAACATATTTATATGTTTTTGGAATCAGCAAATGATGGTGAATAAGATAAACGTAAATTTGGATCGTTTTATAAATTTTTATTTTTTTTTACAATTTTCAGATTTTTAATGACCAAAGTCATTAATTAATTTTTAAGCCACCAAGCTGAAATGCAATACCGAAGTCCGGGCTTCGTCGAAGATTACTTGACCAAAATTTCAACCAATTTGGTTGAAAAATGAGGGCGTGACAGTGCCGCCTCAACTTTCACAAAAAGCCGGATATGACGTCATCAAAGACATTTATCAAAAAAATGAAAAAAACGTTCGGGGATTTCATACCCAGGAACTCTCATGTCAAATTTCATAAAGATCGGTCTAGTAGTTTAGTCTGAATCGCTCTACACACACACACAGACACACACACACACGCACGCACATACACCACGACCCTCGTTTCGATTCCCCCTCGATGTTAAAATATTTAGTCAAAACTTGACTAAATATAAAAAGCAAGTCGGTGATTTAAGAAGTAGGGTTGGATGAATCATCCTTTCGTAAGTATCTTGTCGGTGTTTAGTCAAGGCGAATTCTCACTCAATGGCAAAGAGAAGAGCATTTTTATCTGTTCGGGACTTTTTTCTGTCGTCTTTCTTTTCTTCTTTTTTCCCTTATGTGCCATTATAAAAGAAAGATGGGGGGGGGGAGAGAGAAGAAAACAGAAAGGACAAAAAAAGAATTAGCCGTGATAATAACAGTGCGCAGCTAGAAACGTTTGACGGATGGGGATCACAGGACGAGCGGCTGTGTATAAACTGGCTTTGGATTTGTGCAAATGAGCAGAAAAGCTTTTCATAAATTCTAAAAGGAGATAACATGAATATTCAACAGGGAAGACGTCACTCTTCTCGACATGCGCATTCCTACCGTAACTGGCACGTTCAAGACTAAAAAGAGTCTCCTTGACCTTGGAGACATCTTTTCACCAGAACAACTCCGTCGTATCTGCTTGTGTCGTCATGGCGAAACGACAAACTGAACCATGCTCATGTGTGTGGCGGCGGGGCGGGTAATTTCAGCCAAGGGTTGGCTTCATGTGTCAATGGCTCTCTAAAGAATGCATGGAAGTCTTCCAAAGAACACCGCCAAAGCTTGCCTAAATCACAGAGACGCTAGGGCTTTTTGACAAAAAACGGAACGAGTCGAGGTGTCTGGTTACCTGGGCTGCATACGATGGTGTCTTCAAAGGAAGTTGGGTCGAGTTACAAACTGCACAGGGTATTTGTCCGTGACACCATTCAGCGTGCAACAAATGAGTCAGGTTTAATGACAAGATTATGCAGCGTGTACTGACATATACACCTATGATATGGCAGTAATTCCATTCTTTTCATTCTCACACAACCCGGCGACACCAGTAAATATTTTGAATAATAATTTGGCAAATACTGAATTCCCTCGTTTGTTTCTACATGCAGTGACAAGACCTATGTATGACATGGAATCATGTTTCTTGTTCTTATTCTCTTGTCTCACACACTGAACCAACACCAGGAAAGATTTCAATAATGTCTCAAGTACTGAACCGGCCGTTTCATGATCAGTTCCTTCGTGCTTTTGTCTTTTACTCATCAATCTTCATGGTAGATTCGAGGATGGCATGTTGTGTGTTTCCAAACATTCGAGGAGGTCGCGACCGTGCGACGACACTGCATTCCTGTCCCAGAAATCAGACAGCATATTGCGCATACAACTACACAGAGCGAGAGAGAAAGAGAGCAAGAGAGAGAGGGAGAGAGAGACTGAGAGAGAGAACTCAGAACTCAGAACTTTATTACACAAGAATAAAGGTTTTAGGCTTAGCCTAATTTTTCAACCTGTCCTTCTAACATAATTTCATCTGACGACAAGTCTAAAACATAAACAAACAACAAGCAAAACATAGCAGCAATGCATCGTTAAACAGTGCCATAACAGGCTGTTTAGTTTCAAGAATAAGGGAGAGGCGGTCGAGGAAGTACGCATTCAGATTGACTTCACATGCATATAAAATGACAAACTTAGAGAGAGAGAGAGAGAGAACTCAGAACTCAGAACTCAGAACTTTATTACATAAGGATAAAGGTTTTAGGCTTAGCCTAATCTTCCAACCTGTCCTTGGAACATATACAGAGAATAATTGTAAACGAAAGCAAAGACTGCGCACATACACACACACACACACACACACACACACACACACACACACACACACACACACACACACGCACGTATACACACACACGCACACACAAACTCACACTCGCTTACACACACACACACACACACACACACACACACACACACACGCACACATATACACACACACATGCTCGCGCGCGCGAGCGTGCGCTCGCATACCTACACACATGCACATGCTATCGTTTCATACCCAAAATGAACAGTATCTCATCAAAGTATTAAACTAATAAAACATCAAATAATGGTCGAGTATAAACATTAAAAAAAAAACACTTAAGAGCATTGCATACATTATCCGAGTACACAATGGAAACTAGACATCAGGGGCAGTTTATAGTGTGATCAAATGTGTGTGCAACTGCCTTTTTAAATGCATTTAAGGATGCGGATCGTTTGATTTCTATTGGCAAAGACTTCCACAGAGATGATCCTGAAAAAGCTAAGCTGGATTTATAAAGATCTATACGAGGAATTGGAGGAAGTAAATTTTGAGACCCATACCTCTTCGTAACATGTGTAAAATAGGATTGCACATAACTGGGCACATCACCATGAACTAATTTATACATAAAGACAGCCTTATTGTATGCAAGGTGGGTTTTTAGGGGAAGGAAATTAAGGCTGTTTAACTTCATTTCTGTAGACATGTGCGATTCATACAGGATAAGTTTTGCAGCACGACGGTACAAAGAATTGAGTTTTAATAAGTGAACATCACTGCAGCCATCCCACAATGTCGAAGCAAAATTAATATGAGGCATTATATGAGCATGAACGAACATTTTTAATGTTTCAGACTTCGCATAATGTTTGAGTTTTGACAACAAATACAAATTCCTTGATAACACTTTGCAGAGGTTGCTTATGTGTGTTTGCCATTTCATTTCTTCATCAACAGTTACACCAAGTATGCGATGTTCTTTAACTTGCTGTATTTGAGTTGTACCTAAGGACAGTTGTAATTTAAGAGGACTTATCTGATGCTTTTGTCTTGTGGTAATAACAATGCTTTTAGTTTTTTCTGGGTGCAGTATCATGGCATTTGATGTGCACCATTTCGCAACTTCGTCCAAAGTGTTCTGCAGGGAAGATTCCAACGAGGTGTTACTGGTATGAATAGACGAATCGTCTGCAAAAACCTCGCATTTGACTTTATCATCCGATACATGTAAAGGCAAATCATTAACGTAAATACAAAAGAGAATAGGTCCTAATACAGACCCTTGAGGGACGCCATGTCTTACTAGCGCAGTAGACGAATTCTGGCATTTCAGAGTGACATACTGTGTCCGGTCAGCAAGATACGATTTAAAGAAGTCACAGACCGAATCGTTTCTCACATAATAGTGTAATTTTTTCAGCAATATTTAATGATCGACTAAGTCAAATGCTTTCTTAAAATCCAAAAACAATGCTCCTGTAACTTCAGACTTGTTCATTGCTGACAGCCAAGCTTTCCAGAGAGACGTAAGAGCTGTGTGGCAAGAATGCTTGGACCGAAAACCGGATTAAAACTGATGGAACAAATTTTGTTCTTCCATGTAAGCAAGAAGATGCTTGTGCACATGCCTTTCTAATGGTTTTGACAAAACAGGCAGCAAAGAAATGGGTCTAAATTTACTTGGGTCTGAGAGATCTTTACATTTGGGAAGGGGTGTGACTTTGGCGCTTTTCAATTTAGACGGAAAAAAGTTCTGCTCAATACTAAGGTTATATACAAACGTGAGCGAATCCACAATATACGGTAGAGAAAGCTTCAATAACTTCACGGGTATTTTATCAGGACCCATGGAATTTTTATTCTCTAGGTTTTCAATAAATGTTCCGACCTCATGAACTGCAATCGGAGGAATGATAAACGCTTCATTGTTTATTCTGTTCCGCTGACAGTATTCGTCCAATTTTTCAAAACAGTCATCTGTATCCGGAGAATTTGTTTCTGCCACAGAAGCCTTCAGTTTATCCGCTAAAGATATAAAATGATTATTAAATTCTTCCGCAGATAGTTTTGTTAGATTAGCAGTTGACTTTTTCCTAGATTTATCAAGGATTTCATTTGCTGCCCGCCAAATGTTGCAGTATCTTTCTTATCGGAAATCAATTTATCAAAGTAACCAGTTTTTGATTGTCTCAATCAATCAATCAATATGAAGCTTATATAGCGCGTATTCCGTGGGTACAGTTCTAAGCGCTTGTCGAAGAGTTGTCAACACAGGACTAACAAAGAAACTAACATCTACAGACGGACACGAACCCTATCAAAAACTAGCAAACCCTGATAAACATACAACAAACAACTGTTTAACAACAATATACACATCAATAGCTAGGTCCAAACAAAATAATATTAAGCACAAAGAAAACACCTCTCACAGAGCACAGCACAAGAATGTCTTTTGGGGCACAACACATCACGTCGAACATGAAAGTCGCAGCCAGCTACGGGAAGAACTGAGTCTTCAACCTACTCTTGAACGCGTCAAGAGAGGGGCTCTGGCGAAGCTCAAGCGGCAGGGAGTTCCAGACGGAGGGGCCCGCGGAGGGAAATGCACGCTGACCAGCAGATGCGAGTTTCGAGCGAGGGATGTGAAGGCGGAGTGGGTCAGCAGCAGAACGAAGGGGACGGTCGGAGGGCTGGGTGTACAGGTCCAGGGAGGATTGAAGGTACTCGGGAGCAGAGTCGTTGAGACACTTGTAGACCAGAGTGGACAGTTTGTAGGAGATTCGGGTGTTGACAGGGAGCCAGTGCAAGGAGCGAAGTAGGGGGGTGATGTGGTCTCGCTTCGTCTTCCTCAACGTCAGCCTGGCAGCAGCGTTCTGGACTCGTTGTAGGCCATGAATGGATGAGGCGGGGAGGCCAGCCAGAAGGGAGTTGCAGTGGTCCAGACGACTGAAGATGAGGGAGACAACCAGCTTGACACAGGCGTCGTGGGTGAGGTAGCAAGACTGAAATCAAAAACGCTCTGAAATGGAGCTTCACTAAGATCACGAAAAAATGCAGACAGAGAGAGAAAGAGAGACAGAGAGAGACAGACAGACACAGACAGACAGACAGACAGACAGATACAGAGCCAGAGAGTGGGGGGAGAGAGAGACAAAGATAGAGAGGGAGACAGGGACAAAGAGAGAGGGGGGGGGGGGACACCGACAGAAATGAAAAATATGTTTGTCCGAGTTCCTTCCAGTCTGCCTATCTGCCTGCCTTCTTACTTGTCTGTCTCTCTGTCTGTCTGTCTGCCTGCCTGGCTGTCTCTGTGTCTGGCTGTCTGGCTGTGCGTTTGTGTGATGAAATGTCAGCCAGTCACGGTCTTCTTTGAGCCGAATTGTGACAAACTACACAAACTAAGTAAAGTTGCTTTACACATTCCTCGGCGTTGTTTGCTTGTAATAAAAAATATTAATACGAGTGCCAATATGACCATTTTCTGAACCATGGCTTAGAGTTATAATAAGGGTTGGTCAAAGTTTTATCTGGGTGCTTGTAAGTGTGCTAGCTAGCTTCATTGAAATGTTACTTTCGGTGATTCACTTATCTTTGACAACAGTGTAATGGTACAAAGAACTCAAAATTGAATTACCCAAGGCCAAGGTATCTTATTAACAGAAACACAAAACTAGTAGCCTAATATCCTGCAAACTCAACCAACCAAAAATGCATTATGAACTTACACACAAAATTAAATTGTCCTAAAACGGAACAGTTATTTGAAAAGATACCAGAGCAAGCCAAATGTATCACTCTGTTACAAAAACAAAGGAGGTTATCCTACCTTGAAAAAAAATGTGCAGTGGTTTTCAGGAAAGCTAAACCTGATTGGTTTCACAAACGAACCAAGGGAAGTAAGCAGTGAAGTGTGGTCCCCAAATATTGCTGTCGTCTTTCAGGATTGTCTAACGTTCGTATCTCCGACCTTCTTTCGTTTACTTTTTATTTTGTTTCTCTCTCCAACTCTCTATTTAAGTGTATACAACTCTCCTGTGTTCACTTTCAAGTGAATAACTATCGTTCTGATATCATTTTAAAGTGAAGCTAAAGAAACCTGGTATCGGCACTGCTGTGCATCTCCTATGATCTCAATGGTATCAAGGCACGGGTCATAGCCCTTTGCCGCGACAAGGTTTGCCGATACCGGCACTTGTCTTGTCTAGACAGTGACGTCATTCATAGATGACGCCAATCATAAATGACGTTTGTCAAGGGAACTTATGCTTTCAAGTGTTGCTGCTTCCAGTGACAGGAAGGTATAGAGATTGATCATTGTATACAATCAATTTATCATTGTATACACAAATTACACAAACGTCATCTTGTGAGGGACCAAAAAATATTGAAACTCTCGGATGATTTTTTTGTGTGGTATCAACCTCGACCTACGGTCTCGGTTGATACCACAAAAAAATCATCCTCGAGTTTCAATATTTTTCGGTCCCTCACTCGATGACGTTGTGTAATCTCTATATATTTATGTTTGAAACCGGGGACATTCTGCTGAATGAGAGAGAGCGAAAGATACAGGGGCAGAGCGGGGGAGAGAGAGAGATCAAATCAAATCAAATCACATTTTAGAGAGAGAGAGAGAAAGACTGAGAGAGAGGGGCAGAGATAGAGAGACAGGTAGACTGAGAAAGAGACAGACAGAGACAGAGACACACGGAGAGAGAGAGCGAGCAAAATGTATTCCAACAACCATAAGTCTAAATGAAGGATTGAGTCAGTGAAGTTTCTTGAAAGCGCACATGTATACAGTTTTAGAAAAGTCGACTCACAAAGCACCAATTTGTTTCCAAACATCACTCTTCTAGTTCTGAGCACACACAAAAACAACGAAATACAAAACGACAGCTCTACACACTGCGTTGATCAACCTTGCCCCGAGTCCAAACATTAAATGAGGTTCCTCCCTCTTGATAAATCCCGCAATGTCGAATACTGTTGACAACACAATGTTAACGCTTTATAAAGAAACGCGATGTGAACTTGATACTGTTAATGCCAAAACTTGGAAGGAAGGTTTGATCTCTTTGTGTCTCAAATGTATGTGTCGCGTGGTACGTTCTAAGTGTCTGCCGTTTTCGATCGCGCAATTTTTTGCTGTACCGCTTTTAGTGTCATTTACCAAACGTTCAAGAAAGTCGGTAACCCTATTTAGGGGCTGGGGTGGGGTAGGGGTGGTAATGGGGATCTGTATCAAACATCACTGAAAGTTTCGATTAACAAACGAACTCCGGAAATAACTCTGTCGGGTGTGCATGGGTTATGAAAGTGAATACTCTTGCTTTTGTAGAGTCAAACTTTCCACACGTGTTTCCGACACACCCCGCGCTAATGACTGGCCTGTAATGTCGCGTGGGAAATTTTGCCTTAATAAAAGCAAGACTAGAGTATTCACTCTTTCACAACCCATACAGAGTTATTTCCGAACATCGTCTATTTCATATCTCGTAGGTAGCCTACTGTACACTTTGTGAGACTATAGAGTGCCTGCTCTTTTCGACGGTGATGCTCTGTGGTATTTTGTTCGAAGTCGTAGTTTCAGTCACACATAACCGACAACACTCATTACCCTCACTCCACCGGCTCACCTTCCAACAAAGCAAGACTGCAGTGGAACACCCTTTTAAGACATCACAAAATCCCACACGGAGAGAAAAACTGACAGCTCTGAAAGGAGAAGGAGCCATAAAGTCGAAGTAAATGTTTCAGAAAATCTGAGACAGCAAGATCTAAAACAGGCAGCAGTCTTAAAATAACAAAATGGGGGGGGGGGGGTGTCTTGAAAGGGGGGTGGGGGGGTCTTGAAAGGGGGGTGGGGGAGGGGGTGCCACTGAAGTAAGACAAACGTTCTCCTTACCTAATGTGTCCACCTTGTCACTTCAGCATTCCGTGACGTACGTGTCCCTTCAACTTCTGGACTCGCTGGCAGCGTCTTGGAAACGACTTCTACACAAACTGCATGATTGGATGTAAAGGGTACGTAGCTGTTCCACAAAGTAGCCAACTATGTCTTGCAGGTCATGCATGCATGGGCAAGAAATATAATGTTGTTTTGTTCACAATATTTTTCAGCACACCCCGGGCATTTTCGATGGGTTTTTTTTTTTTATCTTGGATCTGAGCGGACCAGAAAAATGCAGGAATATCATGGTGTGGGCGTTTTCAATCCCCAGCCTAGCTACTCCATGAATTGAGGCCTTTGCCAACTTGAGAGTACCACTTACTGCTCTGCTGGTGTTTAGATATAACTGACAGGCAGCAGTTCATATCCAGTATTTCATTTCATTGCATTTTGCACTGTTCGGCCTTGTTTCAAATGCGAGAGGCCCAGCATCACACATGGTTCAACTTCTAAATGCAACCCAGACTGTATAAGTTACTGTGAGTTTAACTACGTACTTTGCCTTTGGTTTAACACAATCTTGACAAAGAGCACTTAAATGGCTATAAACACTGACTTGCCCATTTCTGTGCTTTTTTGTTAACACTTTTCCCTTATTGTACATATCCATGTGGTTTGATTACTGTCTTTAGATCACGGATAATTACTCGTATCTATCGTATATCAACAATCCAATGAAATGAAGACTTTTAGGTCAGAACTGTTGATCTTACACCGCATTTCTATTTTTTTGCCGGTGAATCATCCCGTCACACACTTCTTTTTAAAGTTGGTTCACGCTGCGACCTTTAAATTTCATAATTAGGCCTATAGGTTCTGTTGAACTTTATCGTTGTAAATTCAGGGACGTTTTTTTTCCCATAAGCTATCACTCTCCTTTCCTTTTCTTAATAATAACAATAATAACTGGACATTTTTAAGTGCCTAAACCGTCGCGATATAACCTTCGTGGTTGAAAACGACGTTAAACACCAAATAAAGAAAGAAAGTGCCTAACGTATGGCTCTAGGCCTTTTACAAAGGAACATATATACAGAATAGAACAATTAAATGTACAACCTAATTTAACCATACGGACAAAAATTACCACATGTGCTGTTCACACAATATTTCTTTCATTTGTTTCTGTGACGATCAATGAAAGAGTTGAAATTGAAAGCTGCAGACGACAACTTATCGGGCTTTTTCTAATTTCCTTTTGAGAAGAGTGATCTCAAAACAACCGTGGCTTGACCCTGGGCTTGGGACTTGTGCACTCAATAATCTCCGAGGAATTGAGAATTGATGGACTACTGCAGCAACATGAGATCGATTTCTCTTCAGCGTCCTCTTTGCCTTATTGTTCTTTTGTTTCTATTTTATTACTATCTTTTTGTGAGTGTATTCACACAGCCACACACAAGAATCCATGCTGTCTGTTTCATGAGCCTGAACAAGCAGGTAGTAGTGGTTCTACAGTGCAAGCACGCAGTGGCTCAGCGAAACTGACAACTCATCAAACAAAAAAATCTGACAATCAGGCATGCACCTGTCCCCACAGGTGAGTAGACCTCATCACAAAAAGAATACAAGAAGGGCAAAGCCCATACGACTCACATGCTTGACCTTGACCTTTACATGACCTTGACCTTCAGAGTCAAGGTCAAATAACTAAACTTAGCAATGACATCATACACTAAGAACTGCTTTACACATTTTTCCTACCAAAATACATGTGACCTTGACCCAAGGTCAAGGTCATCCAAGGTCATGCAACACAAAGCTGTTAATTCAAGACATAGGAAGTACAATGGTGCTTATTGGCTCTTTCTACCATGAGATATGGTCACTTTTAGTGGTTCACTACCTTATTTTGGTCACATTTCATAAGGGTCAAAGTGACCTTGACCTTGATCATATGTGACCAAATGTGTCTTATGATGAAAGCATAACATGTGCCCCACCTAATTTTTAAGTTTGAAACAGTTATCTTCCATAGTTAAGGGTCAAGGTCACTTCAAAATATGTATACAATCCAACTTTGAAGAGCTCCTGTGACCTTGACCTTGAAGCAAGGTAAACCAAACTGGTATCAAAAGATGGGGCTTACTTTGCCCTATATATCATATATAGGTGAGGTATTCAATCTCAAAAACTTCAGAGAAAATGGGAAAAATGGGAAAAATAGCTGTTTTTTAGCCAACATTTATGGCCCCTGCGACCTTGACCTTGAAGCAAGGTCAAGATGCTATGTATGTTTTTTGGGGCCTTGTCATCATACACCATCTTGCCAAATTTGGTACTGATAGACTGAATAGTGTCCAAGAAATATCCAACGTTAAAGTTTTCCGGACGGCCGGCCGGCCGGACGGACGGACGACTCGGGTGAGTACATAGACTCACTTTTGCTTCGCATGTGAGTCAATAAATGGGTCGGACACTGACAAACTGCCGTCTTGAACGAGAAAGAAAATCGTCATTTCTAATACGATGCGATTGTGTAAGTATCAGCCTTATCCTAACGGTAGATGGAAAAGCGATTTTGAACAAAATGATTCCGGTTTAAGAGCCGAAAGTAAAAACGAAAGACAACGTGATTGCGATAAATCAGTTATAAACGTTATCCCTGCAGACGTATGGCAAGATGATAATCGCGACTCTTCCATTGAGGTAAAAACACTTTTGCAGTGTGTCTTTCGGACGTTCAGTGAAGTAGGCTACTGTAAAGATAATGGTCAGCGGCCACAAAAAGTTGTCAGAGAGAGAGAGAGAGAGAGAGAGATATTCAAACTGTCGGCGTGTCCCGTCCGTCCGTCTGTCTGTCTTAAACGTACATGGTTATTATTGGTTTTTCTTTTCGTGTTTGTTTGTTTGTTGTTTTGTTGGTTGGTTGGGTGGTTGCCGGGTTGGTTTCTGTTTTTTGTTGTCAGTTGTTGTTGTTGTTGTTGTTTTGTTGTTGTTTTGTTGTTGTCTTTTTTTTCTTTTCTTTTTTTTTCTTTTCTTTTTTTGTCGTGCCTAGACTGATGAAGTGATCTCCTTGGTTGAGGCCAGTTGTAGGCCTAACAAAATTGTGCAGCTATGACTAACCAATACGGTAGGCAACCACCCTCCCTCCCGTTCCCTCTTACCGTAATATTTTGACTTAGAAACTGATTCACTTCATCACAACGAAATCCTTCCCTTCCGTCATTCAATGGAAAAAGATATCGAATGTCACCACGAATTTCGTTCCCTTGCAAGAAAGTGACATGCTTTCTTCTGTCAAATCAGTGTACCGCTTTGGGAGGATAGAGTATAAGCCGGTGGCGGTGTGGAGTTTATGCGAGATCAACAAGGCCGCCGTTTCAGAACCTGCTTGAATAATCTATGTCCTTGAGTTAGCGGCCTTTTTCCCAGTGGTAAGAAATGAAACATAAAATGTATGTAACCCGCAAAGGGTACTGTTTGGTCTGATACAGGGCGATGAACGTTTCACTTGTTCATCATTTTTGGTAGTTTGTGGAGCAGCTGGCTGGATTTTTCACTCTTGTGGTAAAAAGATGTGTGCATTGCCACAACTTCCGGTAAAATGTCCGCATGGTTTTGTGTCTACGCTGGAAACAGGCTTTGTATGAGCCATTATGGCCGCTTATCACGATGAAATAGAAATTGAGGACATGGAATATGACGAAGAAACTGAAACCTACTACTACCCTTGCCCTTGTGGCGATCGATTCGAAATTACGAAGGTAAACGCTTGTGAAATGTCTTCGTTTGGTGTTGCGTCTTTGTTTTCTTGTTCAGTTGTCTTTGTTTTTGTGTAAGTTTACAAGTTCGGAACGAACAGAAAAAAACGGAATGCTATGCTGTTTTTGCGGTGTTTCATGTTAACGGTGAGCTACATAAAAAAGGTGAATTTAACAACATAGGATCTAGGACTGTGGTACACGTACATGTATGAATTGTATTTAACATGTGTCATTGTGTCAATGTGTTGTGTGCTTCACTGCTTGTGTGTCACTGTCAGTGTTTGTGTAACACAAAATGTGTAAAACTCTCTCTCTCTCTCTCACACACACACACACACACACACACACACACACACACACACACACACACACACACACAGTGACACACACAAACCACAAACACGATAAACAAACTAAACAGTTTCTCACTTTGTACTATTCATAATTTTAATTTCCTGTATTCAACTTTAAGACCCATAATGTGCAACCGAATGGCGGAGCTGCACACATGCTGAAAGTGCAAGTCACTGAAATTTAAGTTTGTCAACACACTAGTTGAACCCATGTGCACTTGCACGCACACACAGGCACACACACATATGGCCTTAAGTCTGAAATGGTGTCCACAGCTGAAATAGCTGTGCAACCTTGGCTCTAACCTGATTTGTACATCAAAGAAAAATAAAATCCTTGTAAAGATTAATGAGACTTGTAAAAAAAAGTATGAAGTACACACCTAGAGAAACATTGTGTGCTCAGTTGTTGTTTTTAATGAAAATTTCGCCATTATCTGAAGTCAGCAGCACTACATTTTGGCCATTTTTTGTGACATGACCTTACAGCATATTGAAACATGGTCTACTCTGTCATATTTATGGGACAGAATGTCATGAATGACTTTTCACTGAGCCAGTAAAACTCAAATGTACCTTTGACAAAGCAAAGTTTTTGAATTTTGTCAGTGAGCCTGCAGAAAATGGGGAGACAAAATTTCACAGAAAGTTCATAACTATTTCCGTAAGACTTCATTTTTGTTCACTGATCAGCTCTAAATAATAATTAAAGATTGAAACCTGATATATTTTTGTAAAAAAGTATTTTACAGTATGTTTTGCAGAGGTATAAAACATAAAAAGGGTTGTTTGACTTGTTTTTGCATGTTCAAAAGTAGTTTGAAGTTTACGTGCAGATTTTCTTGTGAAAAAAGAGTTATGAACTTTCCAACCTTTTGCCTTATAAAAAGAGTAAATTGACTGGTTGGGGAACACCTAGCTTTGTAATGCATTTGGATCCACTAGCAGCAGTCACACTGAAAGTTTGCATCAAGTTCATTCATTGGTGTTTGAGTAATTGAGAAATAAAAAATTCTTGTGAGAAAGTTATGAACTTTCCTACCATCTCCACTGAGAGTGTTTTTTGTCCTTAAATGCTAGCCATGAAAGTTAAGGTTGTAGTGGAACAGCAATTTTGCATATAAAAGTACATTAGATTTAGATACTAAGCAATTTTTGTCACTAAAGTCAAGCAGTATGCTTTAGTTAGCCATTTTCTCTGTGTCTTGCGCACTATTTTTATGTGAGAGTTACTAACTCATGTCAAAACCCAAAATATATGTAAAATGACTATTTTCAGTTTCCAAATTACACTGTACCATGATTTTCATCACAAAAAGAATCTACTGGCTGCTGACTGTTTCTTTCTGAAGTACTTAGCCGTTTTGTCATGAAGTTCATAACTTCACATAACTCAAGCTCATTTTTCAAGGGCGTGTTTAAAATAATGCCTTGTTAATAGCAAAAGAGTACATTTGACTTTATCTGGACATTTTGTAAGAAGTTTTCTGAATATCAACCCTCAAAATTACATTTTGATAATTCCAGCATGAATCTGGGTTGACTGCACGGTGTACATAACTTCACATGAACTGACCCTCAGCCCCACGGTGTGAAGTTATGAACACATGCCATGAGTATGATTTATACACAATAATTAATTTACTACACTAAATCACTACCTCAAATGATGTGCTGCTCTTCTCCAGAGTAGGCTGTTACAGTTTGATGTCATTTTTATTTTAATTTACCAGCAGATTTTAGTACGTAGCTTTTCAGTTAAATAAATGATGTGAAGTTATGAACACACAGTCAGCTGACATAAACACTAACTAAATAATGATTTCGGTAACAGTTTTCATGACTGAGTTTGGTTAAGTAAATCATTAAGTAACAAAACCTTGTTTAGAATTATTTGCAAGAGACTTTAGTTAGTTATTTTAGTATAAATGTGTGATTGATGTGAAGTTATGAACTTTCACAAGTTTCAAACAATTTGTTTTATTTTGGCAATTAAAATCTGATTTTGTAATATAAGTGCAGCTTTAGCCTATACTATAACTCTGTGTTCTCAGTTTGTCATTGTTTTGCAAATATATTATACAGTAACTGTACTAGAGACCAACATAACAAAAATTCTTGTGAAGTTATGCGCACGCTCACATTTTATGATTTTTGTTATCGTTTGTTTTCACAAATGTTTTACTTTTATTACTTAGTTGTATGTTGATTACAAAGAGTAGCTGGAGAGAAAATAAGATGACATATGCACTTTCTTACTTTGGTTTGAATTAGCCATAGTTTGTGATGTCACGGTGTGAAGTTATGAACTCCTAGGACATTCTAAAAATACTTTCAGTTTCTGCCAACTCTTTGAGTCAGACAAACATTTTGGTGTATTGAAATCCTTTTGATGGTACTTTTCAAGCACATTTTGCACAAAAACAGCAAAATTGTAGATTTAATGATAACTTATGCCAATATTTGCTGTGAAAAAATTGTGACAATATTAATTTCTATAAATAATACAGATAACCAAAAAATCTTCTCCACACTTCATCTTCAAAAATTACCTTCATGTTCCAGCTCACTTTTTTCAGATTAAAAAACAAAACAAATTGTTTCCTGCCTGTATAAATTAAATTTATTTTACCAATAAAAGTAAATTATGTGAAGTTATGAACTTCCCATTAATGGAGTTCACATCTGCATCATGCGTGGCCAAAACAAGTTTAACTTGCTTGAAATGCAAAGTAATTTGCTGTAGCAATTTGCTCAGATGTCTAAAACAGACCCAATACATGTAGCAACAATGATTTAACAAGTCTAAATTTTGTGACGGTGTGAAGTTATGAACTCCTGCAAACTTTTAAACCTGAATCTGTGAAGTGATCAAACATGAGTTTTCTTAAATCATAGCTGTTCCTTGCGTATTTATGCTCTAAAATACATCTCTATTTTCAAAACAAAGAAAATGTTCATTTTTAAAATTGATTTTGTATGTCACAAAAATGGACACCTATTCTGACTTTGGGCCATATATACACACACACACACACACACACACACACACACACACACACACACACACACACACACACAGAAGGTTGTACTTATAAGGCACACACCATACAAAGTCATGTTTATTCTTATACTTATACTTATAGACCTATTAAATTTAAAGGTAAACAAATGTTCAGCAAACTGCAAATAAATGTGTGCTAATAGACTTGACCCACAAGTCAGCAGCGAATGTGATAAACGGGTTATCTCCCCTGAAAAGCGAAGCAAGCTTCGAAGATGGCGACGATGGAAAAGAGAAGAACTGTGAGCGAACTGCGAAAGGTGTGTGTGGGTGTGTGTGTGTGATGTGTGTCAGTGTGTGTGTATGCGCGTGCTGTGTGTGTGTGTGGCTGTGCTTGCGTGAGCTTGTGTGTGTGTGTGTGTGTGTGTGTGTGTGAGAGAGAGAGAGAGAGCGATAGTGAGAGTAGGGTATGGTTGTTGGTGAAAGTTGAGTTGGACGCTGGGGTTGGGCGGGTGTGTGTGTCAGAGAGGGTTGTGTGTGTGGGGGGGGGGGGTGGACTGCGTGTGTGTGTTTATTTGTGTGTGTGAGGGTTGTGTGTGTGTGTGGGGGGGTTGACTGCGTGTGTGGGTTTATTTGTGTGTGTGAGGGTTGTGTGTGTGTGTGTGTGTGTGTGTGTGACTGCGTGTGTGTGTTTATTTGTGTGTGGTGTGTGTGTGCCTTTCGCCTTGTATTGAGGAAATTAAACTGCGTTTGCGTATTATGTGTGTGTTTGCAAGCGTGCGTGTATGTTAGGCATATCTCAGTAGGTGTGTGTATGTGCGCGTACGTGCAATGTGTGTGCGTGCGCGCGTGTGTTTCTGTACTGATGTATGTATGTGTGTGTGTGTGTGTGTGTGTGTGTGTGTGTGTGTGTGTGTGTGTGTGTGTGTGTGTGTGAGAGAGAGAGAGAGAGAGAGAGAGAGAGAGAGAGAGAGTAGGGTATGGTTGTTGGTGAAAGTTGAGTTGGACGCTGGGGTTGGGCGGGTGTGTGTGTCAGAGAGGGTTGTGTGTGTGTGGGGGGGGGTGGACTGCGTGTGTGTGTTTATTTGTGTGTGTGAGGGTTGTGTGCGTGTGGGGGGGGGGGGTTGACTGCGTGTGTGGGTTTATTTGTGTGTGAGAGGGTTGTGTGTGTGTGTGTGTGGGACTGCGTGTGTGTGTTTATTTGTGTGTGGTGTGTGTGTGCCTTTCGCCTTGTATTGAGGAAATTAAACTGCGTTTGCGTATTATGTGTGTGTTTGCAAGCGTGCGTGTATGTTAGGCATATCTCAGTAGGTGTGTGTATGTGCGCGTACGTGCAATGTGTGTGCGTGCGCGCGTGTGTTTGTGTATGTATGTATGTATGTGTGTGTGTGTGTGTGTGTGTGTGTGTGTGTGTGTGTGTGTGTGTGTGAGAGATAAACAAACTATCAAGAACAAAACAAAACTGAACAAACGAAATGTTTTCCCCCCAACTCTGATTATTGCTTGTTTCGGAGACGACTGTGATTTTGACTTTTTGAGTAAGCCTACACGAACACACAAGCTCAATACAGCCGGCAACAAGTTCGCCGGTCGGGGCAGTGAAATACTATTTCAAATAGATCTATTTCACTAAGAATGTCAATGGATATAGGGCAACATACTTGTTTTTTAAATCAGTGATTGATTAGATCGTCATATTTTTGTGACACTGAGACCAAACCATCAAAAAATTAGCAATAGGCCTTGAATCAAAGTCGTGCGAGATCTGACCTTGCTGCAAATGTACGTGTACGACTTGGTTGTGTTGACGTTCAACTGGTAAGCTGGGCGATTGCAGGCTTTTATCCAGCGAAGGCAGCGATCTAGATGGTACACGGATGCTTTCCCGGTTTCACAAATGGGATGAATTTCACGCCAACACAGCGTTCAGGATACCTATCATCCGTTTTACATTGTCCCCAAGCACAGCGCTTGTTAGGCGGCATTTGTGTGTGTTTGCTTCCTAAAACAAGGGAAGTAACTCCCAGAGTCTCGATATGTGGATATGGTTAATTGTAGATTCTTTTTTTACAAAGATCTATGTGTGGAAGGAATTGGTTGTTTGTGAATGTTAGCAGTGTTGTGTTATTAGTATATATATATATAACTTTGTTTTTGTCTTCTTGTCCTTTGAGGGTGGGTGGGGGTCACACTGCTTATTTATTTGGCTTTTTTTATTATCATTTTCTTTTCTGTCTTCTTTTCAAATTAATTAATTGGTTTTTGTTTTGTGTTTTTGGTGTATGTGCATTGTGTGTGTGTGTTTATCTAAATGTGTGTTTGTTCTGTCCACAGGAAGATTTAGAGAGTGGGGAGGAAGTAGCTACCTGTCCAAGCTGTTCCCTCATCATCAAAGTCATCTATGATATGGTACTTTCACTTTCAGACAGTTACCTATTTTATTATCGTTTTTGTCATACAGTAAAACCTGTCTCTAAAGGACACCCTTGGGGTATGGTAATGGTGTCCCTATTAGACAGGTGTCCTTTCTTCACAGGTGGAGGGGCCGGGGCAATATTTTACAAAGAGCACGTAAAATGTACAAGACACTTTTTGTCAATTCTGGAGTATGTATTTATTTTTCAACACAAAACACAAGGTAAAAACTTAAATAAAATTACTTAATAAAATTACCAGATCATTGTACAAGGCACAGATTGAGGGCGGTGACAGGAATAGAGAGAGAGAGAGAGAGAGAGAGAGAGAGAGAGAGAGAGAGAGAGAGAGAATTGAGCTTTTTTTTTTTTTTTTTTTAAATCTCAGTTGCATGCAGGCTGCTTCAACCCTTTCTTTTTTGCCTTTTTTTTTTCTTTTTTTTTTTTTGTTGTTGTTGGCGGGGAGCATCCTTCTTCATTGATTTTTTTTTTTTTTTTTTTTTTTAAGTAATGTTTTTACCATTAACATTACTATATCTAAATGTATTTTAAGCAACTTTTCTATATAACAATTCCCTCTCAAAAATGCATACAATATCCAGAGGGGAGCCATATCTATAAATACCAACACACATTTTGGCTATCACAATCAAATAATTCACATAACTTATTAGTGCCTTGGAACTTTGTGAATTTTCAAATACGCCCAAAAAAACTTCCTTTACGGTAATTTTAATAATCATATTATATTTACAATTCACTTTATCCTCAACGCATTTCCAAATGGACCTAATTTTTGGGCAAAAGTAAAAAAAATGTTCAATATAATCAATTTCGTTCTCACAGTGAGTACAGCAATTACTCACGGAAATGCCTATTTTATACAATAAAATATTTGTGGGGTAAATATTGTGCAATATTTTCCAATGCAACATTCGCAATCTTGTTTCAGTGGTTACTTTATTTACCATTAACCATTGCTCTTTTCCCGGCCTGAAATCAAATTTATGTTCCCAAAATTTAACTACAACCGGCTCCACATATTTTTCCTTTATAATTAATTTGCGAAATTGAGCTATTGAATACATATGGGCCAACAGCCCCTTTCAATGGATTGAACATGAGACTCACTGAAAATGTGAGTAAACAAATGATACATGTAGCAAACAACAACAACAACATCCCCCCCCCCCCCCCCCCCCCCCCCCACCCTCCACCTACCCCGTTTGCTACACACACTGTGCATTCAAACTTACGCAAGTCGGACGTCACAAAGCTAAAAATAGCTAACTCTTCATCGGTGGTTCAACGGGAAATTCCAATTTGTTCAAGGCAGCGACACGCTGCTCTAAAGTCAACGCTTTTCTTTTTCCTGCTGGAGATTCCATTTTCAATGCTGTGCGAGCCTGGGCAAAGGCGTTAAATTGTTCTCGCAAACCTTCTAAGGTGACATTGACGTTTGCCGCTTCCGCCATCTTGAGCTGTAAGCGTGCAAAGTGAGGCGATGAAGACGCATAGAGTGTTTTTCATGTGGATTCCCAGTCCGAGTTTTTAAGTCGCTTAACCACGTGACTCCTGCATTTTTAACGCTTGTATGAAATATTTATTACACGCGTATTTATTCATTTCTTACGCGTGTATGAAAAATGTATTACACGTGTATTTAATCATGTCTTACACGTGTACGAAATGATTAAATACACGTGGAATAAAAATGTCATACACGTGTACGAAATGATTAAATACACGCGTAATAAATATTTCATGCGCGTGTAAGAAATATTTAATACACGCGTAAGAAATATTTCATGCGCGTGTAAGAAATAATTAATACACGCGTAATAACCATTTCATGCGCGTGTAAAAAATATTTAAATACACGTGTAATAAATAATTACACGTGTATTTAAATATTTCTTACACGCGCATGAAATGTTAATTACACGTGTATTTAATCAATTCTTACACGAGTATGAAATATTTATTACACGTGTATTTAATCATTATGCTATTCCATAGCATGAGAAAAAAGATAAATTACACGTGCAATAAGAAAAAAATACACATGTATTAGTCATTTATTACGCGTGTATTTATGATTTATTACACGCGTAATGGTTATGAGCCAAACGGCTTTCCATAGTGTACACACGGGGGTGTTCGGACACCGAGGAGAGTCTGCACACAAAGTTGACTGAGAAATACATCTCTCGCCGAACGAGGGGACGAACTCACGCTGACAGCGGCCAACTGGATACAAATCCAGCGCGCTACCGACTGAGCTACATCCCCGCCCCATATCGGCCACTCATAAGTATCAACCAAGATAAAAACGATAAAGACAAACAAGTACGCAATGTCCGTTAAAGTAACTGAGTAATGCTCCTTAAATTGCTAATAATACTTACTAATAATACAAGTATCTACTTTCTCTTTGCATGGGATCCATGCACATTTGTTTTCTTGTTTTTACATTTAGTCAAGTTTTGACCAAATGTTTTAACATAGAGAGGGGAATCGAGACGAGGGTCGTGGTGTATGTGTGTCTGTGTGTGTGTGTAGAGCGATTCAGACTAAACTACTGAACCGATCTTTATGAAATTTTACATGAGAGTCCCTGGAAATGATATCCCCGCACATTTTGTTTTGTTTTGATAAATACCTTTGATGACGTCATATCCGGCTTTCTGTAAAAGTTGAGGCGGCACTGTCACCCCCTCATTATTCAATCAAATTGATTGAAAGTTTGGCAAAGCAATCTTCGACGAAGGCCGGACTTTGGTATTGTATTTCAGCTTGGTGGCTTAAAATATAATTAGTGAATTTGGTCATTAAAAATCGGAAACTTGTCATTTAAAAAAAAAACATTTTAAACGATCCAAAATCAATTTCATCTTATTCTTCGTCATTTTCTGATTCCAAAAACATATACATATGTTATATTTGGATTACAAACCAGCTCTGAAAATTAAAAATATGAAAATTATGATGAAAATTAATTTTCCAAACTCGATTTAGAAACAATTTCATCTTATTCCTTGTCGGTCCCTGATTCCAAAAACATATAGATGTGATATGTTTGGATTAAAAACAAACTCAGTATGCTAAAAAGAATAGAGATACAGAAAAGCGTGTTATCCTGTTCAGCGCGACCATTACTGCGCTATTCTGACTTGTCGATTTCACTGCCTTTGCCACGCCACGAGCGGTGGACTGACGAAACTACGAGTATGCGGTCTTGGTGAAAAAATGCTGTGCGTTCGATAGCTTGACTAAATGTTGTTATTTCGCCTTACGCGACTTGTTTATTTTTTAAGCTCTAATTTTTCCAAAACTACTGTTTCACCTAGGAGTTTGCACATTCAGTGATTCACAAAGAGGGCACACGCTTGTAAAAATAATAAGCTTCAATCACACCGTATATTCAACAAACTTTCACAAACCCAGGTCAATTTTTAAAAACTTTTAGAGACTGAATAAAGGAAAGTAATTTTTTACAAGTTTTTAAGAATTTTTAAAGATAGTTTGAATCCTGTGTAAACACACAAATAGTGGATGATGAAGAGTCAATTTTCTTTGAGTCTGCATAAAATTGCCATTTAAGAAAAAAAGCAAAGAACAACTGCACAAAGAACACACGCTTTTAAAAACAATAAATTTCAAATCGCACAGTAACTTTTACAGACCAAGTCAATTTTTACAAACTTGTAAAGACTGAAAAAGGGGGAGTCATTTTTTACAGGTTTTTAAGAACTTTTCAAGACTGTATAAACCCTGTGTAAACACAAGCAAGGTTCGTGGAAGGGTGGATAATAAAGAGTCAATTTTCTTTGAGTCTGCATAAAATTGCCATTTACTATTTAGAAAAAGAGCAAAGCACCACTGCAATCTCTCAAGAATCAATTACGTTAATGTGGATACAAGTTTTCATCCTACTTGATTAATTGTTCAAACGATATTAAACATCGCAAACAAGAGACAGGGCAACAAATTCAATCCTATCACAGAAGGATTACTTTCCTCAGCACCTTTGGCATTTTTAATCTAGATTTTTGTTTCAGTTTTATTCTTGACACCTCCACCCAAAAAAGAGCCCTCATTCAAACAAAGGATTAGTTCTTTAAGTCTCACCTCACCCCCTACAGCGAAGGCTTTCTGTCATTTATTCTCGGGTAGAGATCAGAAGGAATTCCAAATTGGTGCATTATCTCTCTGACTGGGCTTTAAAACTTCAATTAAAGGCTAAGCATCAAAAGTCAGAGTAATAAGAACTGAGGTCAAGTGCAAAAGATAGATTGTTAGCTTTGATGAAATACTTCAGTTCGCAAGGAAGCGTTGAGAAAATTTTATTGCGTGTGTAGCTAGTTGCTAGTGTGTGTTTTTTCTTTTCTTTTTGTGTGACTTTTGATAGGTAAATGTGAGCGTGTTGAAAAATAAATCTTCATCAGAAATAAATTTCTTTTTTAATTTAAATTTTACCTGAACTTCAGTTGCTAAGGCTCAAAAGTTAAGTAAGCACAAAATGACACTGTGAATTAAAGAACGATAAATATTATATAATTTGAAAAAGAAGAAGGGGAGGAGGTGGGGCTACAAAATGTGGGTGTTTCCTTTTCTTATTGGTACCTCACTGATGAGCAGGAAAGTCAGTAACTCAGATTTTTGCTGTGTTTTTCCAGGATGATTTTCTGCAGACTGATGAAGCTAAAACCGTCCCTGCTGTGAAGAAAGAGCTTGCCCTTGCGTAGTAATGTGTGTATATTTAATCTTGTCTTGCATTAGCTGTGTGTGTGCAGATGCCTTTTTTCCAACTGTTTTATAGTTGTCTGTTTAGATTGTCTCTGGCAAAAATGAGAATTGGTGGGGCGGGGGGGGGGGGGGGGGGTGTTGAGGGAGGCAAGTTTGAAATTGTCAATAAATAATGGATGAATTGAACCACAGAAGAAAATATTCCTGTTGCTTTCTTGAAATGTTTCTCAGCAAATCTCTATTTTCTGTTTAAGTTCTCTACTCATAGCTCCCCCCTACCCCCTCCTTCCTTTCTCTCACTCACCAACCCCAGCCCCCCCCCCCCCCCCCTCCCTTCCCTTCTTTCTCTCTCCCCTTACTTCTGCCATCTTCTTCGGGGAGATAATGTGAAAAATCTGCTATAGTCTTGTAATCTTTAAGCTAGCACTCATGCTACGGTCCTATCACGACTTGTTAGATCGTGGTCTTTAGTCCCTGAAGCTGACACCTTACAACCTGCAATTTGTTGAGGGCTTAAGTTTGTCACTGCTGATCACACTGTCTTTGCAAGCACTGCAGCAGTCACGATGTATGACTGTCCTCTTTAACCGTGGAGTGTTGAAGTGGTCTTTAGGTTGACTGCTCAAGTTTTCACTTCTTTGTTCTCTTCCCCTGAACTTTGGTGACCGATTTTCTATTGTGTATGTATGAGACGGCACTCACATAAGCATTAAAAATCCCATGTGATTTATTGCGCTTTGTTTTGTTTTGGGCCCTTTTTGGGGGATGGGGGGGGGGGGGGGGGGGGGTAAGGGGAAGGAGTGGAGGTCACAGTACACACACACACAAACACACACACATATATATACAAACACACACACATACAAGCACACTTATGATATGAGCATGTGACGTTTACAATGCGGGTTTTTGACTCACATGCGAAGCAAAAGTGAGTCTATGTACTCACCCGAGTCGTCCGTCCGTACGTCCGTCCGTCCGGAAAACTTTAACGTTGGATATTTCTTGGACACTATTCAGTCTATCAGTACCAAATTTGGCAAGATGGTGTATGATGACAAGGCCCCAAAAAACATACATAGCATCTTGACCTTGCTTCAAGGTCAAGGTCGCAGGGGCCATAAATGTTGGCTAAAAAACAGCTATTTTTCATATTTTTCCCATTTTCTCTGGAGTTTTTGAGATTCAATACCTCACCTATATATGATATATAGGGCAAAGTAAGCCCCATCTTTTGATACCAGTTTGGTTTACCTTGCTTCAAGGTCAAGGTCACAGGAGCTCTTCAAAGTTGGATTGTATACATATTTTGAAGTGACCTTGACCCTGAACTATGGAAGATAACTGTTTCAAACTTAAAAATTATGTGGGGCACATGTTATGCTTTCATCATGAGACACATTCGGTCACATATGATCAAGGTCAAGGTCACTTTGACCCTTATGAAATGTGACCAAAATAAGGTAGTGAACCACTAAAAGTGACCATATCTCATGGTAGAAAGAGCCAATAAGCACCATTGTACTTCCTATGTCTTGAATTAACAGCTTTGTGTTGCATGACCTTGGATGACCTTGACCTTGGGTCAAGGTCACATGTATTTTGGTAGGAAAAATGTGTAAAGCATGTGAGTCGTATGGGCTTTGCCCTTCTTGTTTTCTGTTGCAGTTCACAGCATCAGCCCATTTTGCTTGCGGCACAGAACAATTAAGATTTCACCACGTCTCCAAGCTGCAACTCCACATACTTATAAACAGAAACTTGTTCATCAGTATTGACACTTCTCTTTCATTCCACTGCACATCAGTTTGATACATATTAAGGTTGTCACATGTGGAAACATCAGTTGCTGATCATCATTGATCACTGTGAGAGTCGAGTGTATTACAATATTCATGTGCACCTGAGTGAACGTGGCATCCCACAACCTTGGTATGACATGTATGAACTCCCTTGTGAACATTCACCATACAGTTTCCCTGCTGTAAATCGCTGTGGTAGGGATATCATTTCCATAATTTAACCAAGTCTCCCAGTACCGCAAACCAGTGAGTAGGATTTTGTAATGACGTTTGCATAAATTTGATCCTCCACATTACTGAAGGAGGAAATTTGATCCTCCACATTACTGAAGGAGGAGAAAGGAAGAACATTCTCTTTGTGTTGGCCATGGCTTCACCCACAGTAGATCTGTGCTCCTCAGAAAACAGTCTCTCGGAAGATGCAGCTCATGAACTCACGGGAAGGGCATCTGCCAACAAAGAGAGAAACCTGTCCACAAAGAGTGAGGTTTCCGAGTCCCCGACTCCGGACTCTAAAGCCAAAGGATGGCAGAGCAAGAAGGGTGTGTCGCTGAAGACGGGCGGTGCCGCTTGGAGTGAGGACGGTGCCGAGGCCGGTGGGCAGCTGAGCACCGGTCGGAAGAAACGCGCACGTGCAACACCTGCTGAAGATGCCGAGACCAATGGGAGAAAAAGTGTAGGTGGTCTGAAACGGTTTTGTTGTTGGTTTGTTTTGTTTTGTTTTGTTATTGTTTTCTTCTGTTGCTGTCTTTGGTGTATGTGGAGAGAGAGCTATGGGATGGGAAAGTTGGGATACAAGATGCTAGCAAATTTTCTCTTTATTCCACTTAAAACTCCAGTTCTCCTGCCAGTGTGCGTATTAAGTTTTGTAGGTGTGCTGTAACTTAACGGCCTGAAGTTATTTAATTACAGACATATTCAAAAATTCCATCTCACACGGCATTAAGTCTCAGGAAACATGAATACACGCATGCAGGAAAAAAAAAATGGGTAGCGCCGTATGTATGGCAGCTCGCTTTCCCCGGGGAGAAAGCAGCCCGAATTTCCATGAGGGTAACCTCACTGGACTGTAAATCTTATCCAATCCAATCCAATCCAATATTAAATCTTTTTCTTTGATTGTTTTTGCAGGTTTGGAAGGTGTGTTGTGTGTGTGTGTGTGTGTGTTCTTGTTTTCTTTGCCCCTTAACTGAGATTTGTTGCTTCTGATTCCAGCATTCAAAATTTGTTTTCAAGATTATATTGTCAGAGGAAAGGGACTGAGCAGGGTATTGTAAGTAAGGTTTTGTGGACTTGTTACGTGGGATTCAACGTTTCCCTTTCTGTATCCACTGCTGTGCAGGCTACAGATAATTCTGGACGTGACAGCACTCTGTGGCCAGGAGCAGATGGGGAGGGGCCGCTACAGGGGAGCCTGCTGGAAGAGGTGCTAGCAGAGAAGAGAATGGTACGCTTTATTTCTCTTGTATTTTAACCCTTTCAGGACGTCAGCTGGCGTCCTGGGTTACTTGCTTTAAGAGGCAACGAACCGTTCCATAAACAACAATACAAGAAGAATTCAACAAACAAACAATGTGTGTGTGTGGTGTATTCATTTATACAGCAAGGGCACACTGTAAGTTGTCAAACTCGGGTAAACAGAGGAAGTGCTTTGTATAATTATGTCCTGGCAGCGAACAGGTTTATGTTTCTGAGTATACCTGTGAGTTAGTTGTTTTTGTTTTGTTGTTGTTTTTGTGTGTGTTGGTTTTACAATTTACTTGCTACCATTAGCCCCCAGTGCACGTGTTAGAGGGTTATAGAATGTGAGTACCCTGAATTGTACCTGTCAATCTTCAAACTTTTGTTTATTTCTTCGATGTTATACCACATGAGTTTATCTTTTTCACTTTTTTTCTTTTTTTGTGCATACTTGTTGCTTGCTATATTTACCCTCTGAATTTTTTTTTTCTTCTCTTCCTTTCTTGCTTTTATATTTTTCTTTGCACATAACCCGATTCCTCAACACGAGTAATAATGTAAGGGAAGTAAGCATGAAACTAAGGATGATTATCTCCCTTGCACTATCGTGTAAATCAAATTCTGTCCGTGTAAATATAAGATCGTTTTACCTTTAATGTTTTTTGTACAGCATTATGACTTTATGTGTGTGCATGAACAGTGAAACTCCACTTCTAAGACTTCTCTCCCCTTCCTTTCTCCTTTTTTTTTAGACCTCAACTCTTTTTAAAAGCAGGGTTTATCTGCACCGTATAATAGTGTGTCAAGAGTGTGCGACAGATAAACAGCATAAGAACAACATTGACATTACTGTGTCTTCCTCTTTTTTGCCAGGCACTGATGCGATCACCGGAGGTGCTGCGGTTCCTTCAGCTGAGGCAGACAGCGGTGCAGGCAACCAATCAGCAACAAGTGGCGCTGGAAACACAGCAAGTGGCAGACTTCAACATTGGTGAATTGGAGGAAGATGCCAAAAGCTGACCCTGGACTGGTAGAGCAAACAATGCAGTGTCTGGAGTTGTTGAGGTGGAAGCAAAGGCTATTTAGTTGTGTTCAACAACCTACTTTTAAGGCTAAGCTGGGTTATATCAAATGCCTGTGCTTCCACAGCTCCAATATACACTTGAATTTTGTGTGAATGGACTTTCTTTTTTTCTGGCCTGCCATTCAGGCAGCGAACTCAGTATCCTGGGGTGGTGCAAGCAAGTTGGGGTTTCCATGACTCTCCAACACTGATGTGGATCACATGGTCTGTTTGGCAAGTGTAAACACATGAAAGTAGCTCCGACATTTCAATCTGTTTGGCAAGTCGGGTGCTAACACATGAAAGTGGCTCCGATATTTCAATCTGCTTGACAAATGTAAACACATGAAAGTGACACTCTGCAGGTCTGTTGACCCAGGTTGAGGCAGTCCAACTCCTTCTTTATCCTGTAAGAATGGCCATCAAGATTGGAACCCCAGACCTTTTCAATAGCAAGTGGAAGGACTACCACAGAGTTCACGCAGCCATCACTGTTCAGAATTTTGCACGGAAAAGTGAAGGAAGATGCAAGACTTGCATGACTGATATTATGATCATTGATGTGGTCAGTGTTGTGAATCTTTTTTTGAAAATTATCATCAATGAATGCTTTTATCTCTTCATTAATGCAAGGCTGTCTTAGTTGAAATCATGTGAAGGACAGCTACAGAATCATGGCAAAATAAAGAAATGAATATAAGTATGAGATCTGCATTTGAAATTATGCTGAATGTTTTATTTGCAACAGACAATACCAGGCACACACACAAAACTTTGTTACAAGTTACATGCCTATTGTTTTAGGAATTGTTATCAGCAGTTTTCGTACTTACTTACTAAGGAACAACAAAAATCGAAACAACCATAACGTCAGCTTTGTTTTTGAGTTGCAGTTAAGAGTTTCCTCCCTTGTCTAAGAAAGCTGACACTCTTCAGTTTTCAAAATGTTATCATTCACATACATTGTATTGTGCACTTCAGACATTTTAAGCTCACCATACTAATGTGGTACATGTAACTAAACTGAGCAAAAGAATTATTGCACCCATTTTCGTACCCCAGCTAAAACATTGAATCCCAAGTCATTTCATTCAAACTTAATATGCCATTCAAGGCCCTTCACTTGGCTATATGGCACACTTTTCGGATCAAAGATTTCTGTTATAGGTATCACGTGACCGCCGCCGAAGAAAGGGTACCCCCAATATCGACCTGACAAAAACGTCAGGTACCAATTAAAAAATTGACAAAAAAATCAGAATAGGCTTAATTTGGCAACCTTTACATACCAGGAGAAAGCCAAATCAATCATCTAACCAGAACAGGTTGTTTTGTTTTGCTATCTTGCGTATCTCTTGTGTAATGTTATTTCTACTGATGCAGGTGTGGAGTGCATGAGCAGTAGAAAACGAGGTTTTTGCGTCCATTTTGAGGGGTACCATGACAAAAAGCGCTGCATTTCAGCAATTCCTTAATGGATTGCTTAGAAACTTTCAGGATCTCAAATCTCAATGGGTGCAATAATTTTTTGCTCAGTTTAGAAGAGAGCAGCAGGAGCAACTTCATTAATACCCTTAGGGGTGTGGGGCAGGATGTTTATTTTTAAAATCCGAGGAAGAAAGCTATGAACTACAAAACCGAGTGTTTGGTGCAAATTTGTACTGTGTGCATACAATTTCTTCACACCCATGGGCACACATACTGTGACCAATTTTTAATAACAAAAATATTGTGAAAACTAATTTGGAGACGAGTTGCTTACAATCTCCACATGACAGGCCATGACCTGAAAATAGGGTTTTACCATAAAGATAAAACCACTCACTATGCTGCAGGAGGTAATTACTTTTTTGTATGAACGGGAGTGTGTGAATGTGCGCGTGTGTGTGTTCATGAGCAAAGATCACCTTGTAAGAAGGGCTGTCCTGACTTGAAGCTTCTCTCAAGCAACACATTCTCATGGGTGCAACCTGGAAAATTCCAAAAACCGGCAAAAGTTGGGGTCCAGCTTTTTTAGTATTTAAAATGCCAAAAAAAACCTCTCCTGGAACAAAAACATCGGCAGCCGATGAAACCAAAAACCGGCTGCCGGCGTGTAGCCGGCAGAGTTGCACCCACGCCAATAGTTCACCACAAACACACACGATCAATGCATCCAAAATAAAACACATGGGGAAGAAAAAGAGTGCTGATTTGAAAGAACACCTTTATTTTCCACTTTGCATCCAGTTTCCTTAACGTAAACATATAAGAAATGGCAGATGTATCCTCAAAAAATAGGAATATGTAAATATATGAATACTTGTGTATATTGGGACCCTGGCTCCTTCAGGCTAGCAAACGGCGAGTGGAAGATAATGCTGATGCACAGCTTGTCTTGTTGACATCCATGCGGCGAGCCACAATTGCTGTTGATGCAACCATTTTCAAAAAAGAACCCATAACTATAAACAAACCTGACACAGACACTTGATGAGGCTAACATGGCAGCCACCCAAATCACTTGCTTAGCACACAAAAACATGTAGAAGGTGTCAGGGGTTTCCTGTGTGAACTTTGGTAGATGAAAAAATCCAGAGGAAATTGGGGGTAAGAAGTGGAGAGAGGGGATGGGAAAAGTAGAATATGCGCTGGTAATATCACTTATTGCACGCTTTGATACGTATCGGGGGGAAAGAAAAGGTGGCGAGAGGGGAACTTTAAACGATTGTCTGTTTTTCTTTTAGTCTAGAACAGTTATCAAAGAAATCAAATCCTTGACAAAATGGAATGTGTGCTTTCAAAAACTCAACAGAACTTTGCACCACAAACTTTCTGAAACAATAACATCACTTCTTCGGCATTTCTTCGAGTTCAATTGTGCACATTAAGATGCTGACTTCTCACTGGAAGTTGTTCAAACAATGCAGGAAAAACATCAACTCGTGCTACCCAACAAACTGCAAAACTTT
Organism: Littorina saxatilis; assembly: GCF_037325665.1. NCBI lineage: Eukaryota > Metazoa > Mollusca > Gastropoda > Littorinimorpha > Littorinidae > Littorina > Littorina saxatilis. The sequence goes on along the minus strand of NC_090250.1, from coordinate 25,256,133 downwards.
TTTGTGAAAAATCTCTGTAAAAATTGAACTGGTTGTAAAAGGAAATATAACAATACAAACGGAAAAATAGTACATGGGTAATCATAAAAACCAAAGAAAACTTAAACAAACTGCGATTCGCACTAACTCATCAGTATGTATAACCTAAACATAGACTACACATATATATATATATATATATATCCTGCGTTTAATTTGGGACCAGAGGAGGAGAAAAAATAAAATGGTTAATGGCTGCAATTTACAGTCTTACATACATGCCAAAAGATTAAGTAGCGTAAAACAAATATAGTCTGAATGTATACATAAATATATAATAGGTTTGTAAAAATCATTGAGCAATATCACGTTCTAAAGTAATCTTATGCTGAATAACAGGGAGACTGTGGCGTCTCAAACTTTCAAGCAGAATTCGTCATTGGGAGTTATGTTACTTGTTCTTGCTGCTTACCTGTAAATTCTAACATGGTAAACACTTCACAAAATTTCCTCGTGCCTGCTGTAATAAGCCAATCCTGGAAAGTATGTTACCTGCAACATTATGACCTGCTGAATACTTAATATTTTACTTTTAAAATCTTGCGTCAAAATTTCTTCTTTTTTTCCCATAATAAAGTGATCCACACAGTTCTTGACGCATGATATAAGGGTCCAATAGAAGGATGGCTTTGGTATCATTCATCAAAAAAAATTCTGATTGTTGTCTTCTACGCAAGTCCTGTAAAGACTTGTTCTACGGTTCAGCAATATCTGGTAACATAATGCTCAAAGATGAGCTAAGTTACCCGAGTTATCAGTTTTCACAAATTTTACAGGCTGTCCAGTAAAGGTGGATAATCACAGGCAGGGAAATTTGTACACAAAAAAAGTTGTTAATGAGACAACAATTCCTGGAATAGATTGCATTATACGAAGTCGACATGCTGACCATGACCAGAGCTAAACTGCGGGGTAAAGTTGTTCATTTCGCAATCAGAATCTGAGCCAACAGAACATGTAACCATAACTACTGTACTTAAACCAAGACCAACCATCATGGATTCTATTGTCCTTTGTAAACATCAGAACAGTTGTTAAAACTATTGCATATCAGGTATGCCCAATGAAGAAGCTTGCCAAGTTGTCAACCTTAGCCTATAAATCCGATTCTACATCTTAGGGGGAAAATCCCCAGTGTATCAGATGTTGAAAAAAGACATCCTCTATCCTATATCACACAAGACAATAAAGGGGAAAGGGAAAAAATAGAGAACCAGAACCATCCTAGACTACACATTTTTACCCACAAGCTTTCAGTAATTTGCAGTAAAACCACAAGGGAACAAAATTAGTTTCAAATCTCTGGACACTTCAGATTCATTATTTGTGTTACTTTCCCCCTCAGATTGTCTCTGTATCCAAAAATTCTTGTTTAAATTCTGTTTTAAAAAAAAAATTTAAAAAGTATTTAGCTTTTTTTCCGTTCTGGATGAGGTAGACGGTTTTAAAAATCCCACAAATATCACTGTGACAGTGACGGAAGCAACAGTAACAAGAACCTTTCACTATAAAGCAGAAAGGACGGGAGGGTTACCTCCATAATTGTGCACCCATCTCACCGAGTAGTACAGAGGGTCTCATCTGTTTGATGTTCTTCACGCTAATGAACAAGCTATTAGTTGATCAGGTTAAAAAGGACAGTCTTAAGCTGTAAAGATATCATGAATTTTCAGAAGATGCAGAAGAAAAAAACAATTTCAGAGAGTAGCTCACAATAGAGCTAACACAGTATTCCACAAAAAAGTATGGAAGAATTACAACGTCATGCTCTTGGGTATGATATGTGCAACTAGAATAAACATTGGCTACAGTGTTTGGTTTATCAGCAAGAAAAAAGTATTTAGAAGTCTGGTAGAACATCCGACAAAATAAGGGGTAGAACAGGGAATGACATTTCGTTGTTTGACAAATGCGGAAAGACAGTGGCAGTCTTGCCTGCTACCTAAATCCAGGTACCAGAGGCTTGCTGAAGGGCTTGAAAAATGTGTTCTCAAAAACTACTGAAAACATGGCAAGAAAATGTTCTCCACCTTCAAAATGAGATCTTGCAAAAGAAAAAATATGAATTAAAAGATTTTTCCTGAAGCTATTTGCTTCTCCTGGGAGCAAAAAAAAAAAGGTCTTACCTATGTCTTAAGTGATATGTAAAAGAAAAAAATTCTACTGCAGTCATAAACCAACTGCCCTGGAAAAAAACACCTTTCAGCACTAATGTGTGAGAAACGCAATAAACTATGTAACCAAGATTCAAAGCACTGAATAAGCGTTTGGATTGCTTCAGAGTGTCATCACACCAATCGCACATACTGTAACTGTGAACAAACACAAATTTATAATGAAAATAATGATGGCACTTTTGTTTTCAACTAAATCGCCACAAACCACACCAAAAGGTAATAATAAAAAAACACAAACAACTTCAAAATGATGGAAAAACTCCTGAAAACGACGAAAACACACTAAAATTCAGTCTCGCTTGTACAACGACCTCCTGACACAGAGTGGGGGGGGGGGGGGGGGGGGGGGGGGGGGGATGTCAGTCCTGTAAATCTGCCAGGTATGAGATTAAACAAGAACACAAATAAAGTCCACCATCACCCAGTGTATATATGAAGCACAAACAAAAACAGAGGAGGGGTGTGGTCAGTTACCATCAACACCCCCATCCAACAGTTAAAGCCATCCTCAAGGCAGGCTCAACACTTTCACTTTGACAAACATCACAGCTCGTCCAATCAGAAGCAAGTGCGTCAGAGAAAACAAAACTGCTGACACCAGCTTTCCTGCTCACAGTATTCTACGTCAGCTTTGCTGCGATCATTTGGGCCAAAGCTACGTGTAACCGAAGGAGTGAAAAGAGACTCCAATACTGGTCAGAAGGAAGGCTGGCAGCTGTAGTTTTGACCAACATGAAATGACAAGACAACAGTAGCATTTTGTATGTCCCACTCTCGCACCCCTCCAGGCCAGGGAGAAAGGAGGTAGGTCCTCTGCACAACACCCATGCAGGGGACCTACCCCAATATCTGTAAATATCATTGCAATCAACTTTTTTCAAACACAAATAATAAGGAATGGTAAAAACAAAATGTCAATATGCACATATTTTTTTTTTAAAGATTTCCAACCTGGTGACAAAAAACAGTCTTCAAATGGAACTCCTTTTTTAATAAACATTGGTGAAATCAAACAAAAACAGTCGCAACTATCAATAAATCTCGAAATAGATCTATAACCATCGAAACATGAGAATCTCGAATAACACTGTAAAACGCCAATAATCCAAACCTGATACTGGAATTACACGTGTATATCAAAGTTACACTTTTTTTTGTCATTTTCATGTTATATCATTTTTTTTTTTTTTCTTCTTTTCAAATAACAGAAGCACTTATACAAGCTAACTAAGAAATACATCAGCTGAGTAACCTGCCAAAGAAATTCTGAACAAACAAACATTGCAAAACTGACAATAATTTGTATACATGTACATATGAAAATTGATATTTTAAAGTCATTGTTTTAAAATAATACGAAAATGTGAAATAAATGAAAGAATCTACTTGCAAAATGAAACTGCCTGTATGCCTATGAAAAGCAAAGGCAAAAAAGCAGTTTTATAATGCACGCCAAATACTGTCAGTAAAATTGGATGGAAAACGGCCCATCCTTCTAGTGATTATTACATCTCAGCAAAAATAAAAAGTAGGAAAAAAAAAGAGGAACGTCTTCCCTGTAAGAAGACCAACGACTGTTTGAAGTAACCGGAAAAAGATGCCAAGAAAAACACAAGAAATAACTGTCACATTTAAAATCAAAAGGAAAAAAGAAATCAGAGCACCAATTTGGTATAATGACCAAGATCATAATCATCATAGAAAAAAAATCGCCCTGGATAGTAAATAACACACCACATTGGCTGCAAAGGCAACAATAACAGACTATTGTCGTATAGAGACAAAGATGACTTGTTCTGCATTTAAATCACCATCCTGTAAACAGAGAGACTTGGCAAGCAGTAAGATGCTGCCAAGCCAGTGTAAATCATCTATTTTGAGACTAACATCTGAAGGGATAAGTCAAACAGCAGAACTGGTATCGTTTAAAATGAACCAGAATGTGTAAACTTCCAAACTGGTAAGTAACCTGTCAAAATTCGAATTGGAAAAAATTCGAAAATGCATGCTTACGTTTTCCATGGTATTGGCAATCGCTTTAGATTTGTTTTCAGAAAATGTCGAAATAAAAAGCTCGTTGTTGATCTTTGAAAACTAGATTGTCTGAGGGGGAAAAAACTTGAATCAAACTTTCTTGTGTGGTAACTGAAATGCGCTCAAAAGGGAGCATCACTTTCTCCAATCTGTCAAAATAGTTAAAAGGAACCAGCAAAGTTACCAAGATAGCAGAGGGAAAAACTGTTTTTCTCCAATCTAAAAATACAAAAAATATATATATAACACAACACGTTGCTGAGTGCAAAACAACTGAATACAACTATCTTAAAATTGCAATACTAATATTTGTTAATAAATAGATCTTTGTTAAAGAGGGAAAAAAGCAGTGGATGCTTCATGGAATTTCTGAAATACTCAAAAAGAGTTAGCTATTTCAAAAACAAATAACAAACCAGTGAGGTGGTCTTGAGTATAATTGTAATATAAGCCACTGCAAATTTTAAATGTGAAAGTTTTGATTCAAGTGTATACACTGAACAAGAATGGTGGGTAATAAGTTATGTGCTATAATGTCTAGTTCACAGTTCATCCTGCACACACATATTATAAATGAGCAATGATTTATCCATGTATGCAGTTCAACATAAAAAGTACAACAAAAACAATTGGTCAAATTTGTAAACAAAAATGTGTTATTATCTCAAGTAAAGCTTTACACTATGAACACAGAAAAAATACAATCCCATTAAGGCACAGCACAAAAAAGGAAAAGGAAAAAAAGTATTAAGTCATGTTTAGACTGAGTATATGACTAGACATAAGCATTTTGCATAATATGTATATTGGCAAAAAACGAGACCGTTATGCATTCACTACCCTTTTTCATTACAATGGCTATGTAAATGTAAGGGGAGTAAACTCTTCTGGATAATATACACCGTACATGTATGTATAAGTGCAGAGCTAAATCAAAAATAAAGAAAAACAATAAAAGAAGTGCACTGTACTGACTCACATCTCATAAACTTGCGCTTTCTTCCTAAGCTTTGACTGCTGGAACTAGCTTGATAAAGGTTCTATCCTGAAGGGTTCCATTTACCGCCAAAACAACATTGCTCAAAATAAACGCAGTGCTATCACATTGCAAGATGCGTCACATGACTTGTGCCCGTTTGCTCGGCAATTCATGTGATCAAAAGTATCAGTCAAATAAGACCTCCTGAAATGGACTAAGGTCCCTTCATTCAAAAGAGAGGCAAGTCTGCAAGAAAAAAGGCAGAGGAGCATGGCTGAAATAGCTATTCTTGACCAGTAACATGATAAGTGAATGGCAGTGAAAGACTGTGACATTTTAACAGCACTCTGTGTAAAAACACTTCAAACTCTTAGCCAACACCTCACACAGCGCAAGAAGTTAGATGGAAAAAAAAAATGCATGGGTACTAGGATTCCTCACCTACAGTGAAAAGGGTGAAAGCAACACTATAACCAGACCAACCTCTTACTCAGCACAGAACAGTGTCTGCACAAGTCTGTGGTCCTCACTTTGATGTAGTTTACAATGTGGAGTTAACTAGACACTTCCGCTACAATGCAAGTGAAATAGAAAAAATACCAAGGTCACCTGAGGGGCAGTTTTAATCTAACCGTATGGGATGAACTGCGTGTTTGGTGATGTGTCCACGTCTACACGGGGTAAGCTCGGCCTTTTCGACTCACTCCTGAATGAAGAGCCTTCTGCTTCAGGACTGAAAGAATATCAAGAAGCAATTCTATTCCATAAGTGCAGTCAAAACTTTCTGATGCGCCTTAACAAACTCACCTAGGAGTTTCCATGAGGCAACTTCATCTGATCATTACATACGCACATGTTCAACAAGTCAAAAAGAACCCCCAAAATAAGGTAAAAATGAGGATGGGACAAAACTAAAGAAAACTCAGTTTACATATTTGTATAATAAAAGTAAACAACCTGCAGTAAAGTTTGTAGATGTTCTAAAATCAGTATGCTTTCAAGTCTTCAATCAAAAAAACAGTGAAGCCATTTTTATAAATTTTGTGACAGGGTATTATGGTCAGAGATTGTAATAATCACAAATCTCTCCCCTTCCCTGAAGAGTCCTGGTGAAAAATCGGAGTTATTGTTTTCTTAGTTTTCTCTTCAAAGTAAATCAATTGTGTTTGTCTTGGCACATACTGTAAATATGTATACAATTAAAAATAAAGCAACAAGGGGAATTGCGATGAGGAAGAAGTATAGACACTGCAAAATAATCTGTGTTACTTGGTGCTACAAAGCTTTCGATTCAAGATCAAGGAAAAAATCTTGATCGCTGCATGAATTGTGTAGTTTGTTTTTGGTTCCACCTCACCTGAATAGGTCAAAGACAGAAAACTGCTAGATTTGATTGTAACATGAGTGTGCTGCAAAGCAGCTTATCTCTAAGAGCGTTGAATCTGATGCAGTGTCTTCTCTCCCCCATCCAATCCCCCAACCACCGAATCGGCATCAAGTTTCAGCCTGCAAAGTGTTCATTTCTTAGAAAGACAATTAACACTACATGGCCAGCACAGTCATGGATTTGGTCCGGGCTGTAGGACTGATCGCACTACGCCCGGCCTGTCAGATTTGTAGCTGACGCTCTGCCCTTGCTTAAAGTATGGAATCCATAGCGTTGCTGGCTTACGAGATGTAGAGTGTGTTGAGGACCAGAACGTGGTGGTTGTTCTTGGCCAGCGTGACAATGTAGCCCTCCGAGGTGATCTTGAGCCCACAGCAGCGGCTGACTTTGACGTAGGGGCACTGAAACTCCCCAATCAAAGAGCCATCTCGCTGGAAGACGGCCACGTGGAAACGGTTTCCATGGCTGTCCCCGATGAGGACGTCGCCAGCATCGCTGATGTCGATACCGTTGGGGTAGTTGGTGATGTTCTCACAGCCAATGCGGCGCAGAAAGTTGCCATCCTCATTAAAAACCACCACACAGTGACCCTAAAACACAATAGCACCAGTTAGGTTTGAACATCACAACTCAGAACTGCCTATCTAGCGAACGACGAAGAAGAAGAAGAAGAACTGCCTATCTCAAATCCAATTTATGTACGGAATAAAGCAACCAAAAGAAGCATGTCCTCAGAACAGAAGAAGGAAAAAAGCCATGTGATGCCTCACCTTGAAATCACAGACAAAGCACTCCTTGCTGCTGACCGCGATATCTGAAGGCTCGCGCATGTAGTCGCTGCAGTCAAACCACTTGAGCAACTCCCCAGCCTCAGAAATCACAAAGACTGTGGGCGACACGCTGTCTACAGCAACTATGTTACCTGAAAACCACATGAACAAGAATATGATCACTACCATTGTGTGCAGTTGCATAACATACCATTGGTAATCACTAGCAATGTACTCAACTTACCAAGTTGCATGTATGTCCCTTTGTAAAACGTTTTGGGTCACTGGCATTTCTCTTTTCATTCCTTAGTAAAGATAACTTGAACAAGCACATGCAAGAATCAAAGAGAAATGAAATATGGTGAAACGGAGGTGACCTAATGCTTTAGCAAGGACATGAATGGTCAACCATCAAACTACACCTTAAAGCCCTGGGTTACACAGAGTGAAAACCTGACTTACCATTTGCAGTGATGGCCAGCCCAGCAACAATGTCGATGTAGCGAATGGCAATCTTCTTCAGAAAGTGCCCGTGCCTGGTGAAGATCTGCATGCGAGAACGCTCGTTGCCACGGTCACACACCACAAACTTGCCAGAGGTCCTCATCACAGCCACCTTGCGAGGATACCACAGCTGTCCCTCTTCACGTCCTGCAAGCGCAAGACAACAGTTTCATTTTGCCCCCCGCACCAACTGGATTATTACAAGAACAAATAACATCTCAGAGTTAGTGTGATCAAAACTTCTCTGCTGCATACATGACATGTCTTACCTAGGTGAGGGTCTAGAAACATCAGTCATTTACAACCTGTCTTGTCAAGCCCAAGACTATTTTGCATCATGTCCCACACTGCTTTGCCCCAAAGACACCTATTTTGTCTAAACTACCTAGCGAACTATCACAGATTATTCAGTGAATGATCAAACTGCCCCCCCCCCCCCCCCCCCCCCCCCCAATAACCAACCTGTCGGCCTCTTCAAAGATCACCCTGATTAGTCTGTTATCTTGCTAAGCATAACTTATGTCTTTACAACAAACAGGTGGCTTACACTTTGATTTTACAACAGGAAAACTGGATCATTGTGTACAGGAATGTGTCTTTCATCTTTAGCACGCCAATGGCGCCTATAAGCATTCAGAGCCTATCATAGAAAAAAACATGGCTGCAGGGTAAAGAATACAACAAGAAGAGCAAACGCTCGATCGAGTCACTTTCGCAGTTCTGAATATTATATGAGGCATCAGATGGACAGGAAGAAATTGCTATTCACAACACAATGAGTCACGTTCACATAAAATTTGAGCCCGGTCACTTTTATAGTTTCCGAGAAAAGCCCAACGTTAAGTTGTGTGTTGCCGAACAGAAAAGGCTAATTATCTCCCTTGTTTTTCTGATAACGTTCGTAAAAGGCTACAGATGTAAATACTTTGATGTAAAGAATAATCCTACAAAGTTTCAATCACATCCGATGAACTTTGTCAAAGATATAAAATGTCTCATTTTTCCTTTGACGCTGACCTGTGACCTTGAAAAAGGTCAAAGGTCAACGAAACCATCGTTAAAGTGTAGAGGTCATTGGAGGTCACGACTAAACAAAATATGAGCCCGATCGCTTTGATAGTTTCCGAGAAAAGTCCAACGTTAAGGTGGTGTCTACGGACGGCCGGCCGGCCGGCCGACAGACTAACACTGACCGATTACATAGAGTCACTTTTTCTCAAGTGACTCAAAAACATGTGGAGTGCTAGAGGTTAAATACGGCCACAAAACAAATCATACACGAATACATATGGACTCTTACCTGGGATACCAAACTGAGTCTTGAACTCTCCTGTTTTCTCAAAGACCTGAATACGGTGATTGTTGGTGTCCGCCACAATGATGTCCTGGTCCAGTCCCAGACAAAAGCCATGGGGAGAATTGAACTGCCCTTTGCCTGGCCCCAGCTGACCAAATTTGCACCTGATAGAAAATTGTTTGAAATGACTAATACATCCCGTTAGAAATTGAACCGTACAAGACAACTAGCAAAACAGGACACTAAAACCCAACGCCCTCATCTGAAGGAAAACCAAAACCTCGACTCCAAAAGAAAACTTTGCAAACAATATTTATTTTGAATCAAACTTGGCTTAGTTACAGTGTTAACAAATATGAAACACGAATTTGTACAATGTCGAACAATCAGAACCCATTGTTAAAGTAAAATTGAAATAGCTGTTAATATTACCAACACCGCCAGCTTGTAAGTTGTCACAATTCCACATACGTATGAAAAATACCATACATACCGAATCTGCATGGCGCTCATCTTGGTTGGGCGGCGTACAGGCGGGTAGGGCAAGTTGCCGCCACTGCCAAATGTGCTGCCTGTGGGGGACCCCAGTCCTGAGCTACCCAGCTCGCCACCTACACCAATCACTGATGTCAGTGCTTGCAATAGTGCTCAACCCCAAAATTCAACATACACGAGGCATTCACTCTAACAAGAAGAGCAAACGCTCGATCGAGTCACTTTCGCAGTTCTGAATATTATATGAGGCATCAGATGGACAGGAAGAAATTGCTATTCACAACACAATGAGTCACGTTCACATAAAATTTGAGCCCGGTCACTTTTATAGTTTCCGAGAAAAGCCCAACGTTAAGTTGTGTGTTGCCGAACAGAAAAGGCTAGTTATCTCCCTTGTTTTTCTGATAACGTTCGTAAAAGGCTACAGATGTAAATACTTTGATGTAAAGAATAATCCTACAAAGTTTCAATCACATCCGATGAACTTTGTCAAAGATATAAAATGTCTAATTTTTCCTTTGACGCTGACCTGTGACCTTGAAAAAGGTCAAAGGTCAACGAAACCATCATTAAAGTGTAGAGGTCATTGGAGGTCACGACTAAACAAAATATGAGCCCGATCGCTTTGATAGTTTCCGAGAAAAGTCCAACGTTAAGGTGGTGTCTACGGACGGCCGGACAGACTAACACTGACCGATTACATAGAGTCACTTTTTCTCAAGTGACTCAATAAAATAACAGGCTTCTACCAGGGGAAAAAAAAGACCTGCTATTATTTCACCATGAGTGTGTGTGTGTACAGGGGGGTTGTCTATCTTTCAGAACCATCAGAAAGTTAAATTTTCTTCTGGATCCCTGCCTTTTCAGACATAAAGTTTTACCCATAAACAAACTCGTACGAGCACAAGGAACTTTCTCAATTCATGCGTACATCTCCTGTCTGAGAAATTCATGCGTACATCTCCTGTCAAGTTAAGCCACCATCAGTTCCTGTAACGTTCACACTCACCTGTGCCAGATGAGACAGGATCCATTACCCCCAAGGTATTGAAGGGGAGGCTGTTGAGAGTAGGCGGAGGGGGGTGATTCTGGAGAATGGAGGCCAGTTGCTCCAGGTTGCCAGGCTGTACATGCGTGGGAGAGACGGACAGAATGCTACGCATGCCCTCCATGCTGTGTGAAAGGGGGGTCTGGGTGCGACTGGTCAAGGCACTTCCACCGGACACGTTGGTTGGGCTGGCAGCACTCACACTGTTCAGACTGCTGCCCAGGATAGCTGTTGAACACAAACAATATGACAGTCTATACTTTCCTGTATCTACACATACAAACTTGCTAAACCCCCAACATCTCAAACCCTTACACATATATCCAAATCTGGGTAGTGCTCCTGTTTTCCTACAACAGACTTCAGGATGGCTTCTATCTATGCTCATGTATAAGAGCTCAGCAAATATGGTAACAAAATAACGCTGCACAGAACAAGCACCCGACACATCCTAGTCAAAACATCAAAGACAAACACAAGCAACAAAATCTGCTTTGAATGTCAAAGAGAAACAAGAAGGGCAAAGCCCATACGACTCACATGCTTGACCTTGACCTTTACATGACCTTGACCTTCAGCTAAACCTAGCAATGACATCATACACTAAGAACTGCTTTACACATTTTTCCTACCAAAATACATGTGACCTTGACCCAAGGTCAAGGTCATCCAAGGTCATGCAACACAAAGCCGTTAATTCAAGACATAGGAAGTACAATGGTGCTTATTGGCTCTTTCTACCATGAGATATGGTCACTTTTAGTGGTTCACTACCTTATTTTGGTCACATTTCATAAGGGTCAAAGTGACCTTGACCTTGATCATATGTGACCAAATGTGTCTCATGATGAAAGCATAACATGTGCCCCACATAATTTTTAAGTTTGAAACAGTTATCTTCCATAGTTCAGGGTCAAGGTCACTTCAAAATATGTATACAATCCAACTTTGAAGAGCTCCTGTGACCTTGACGCAAGGTAAACCAAACTGGTATCAAAAGATGGGGCTTACTTTGCCCTATATATCATATATAGGTGAGGTATTCAATCTCAAAAACTTCAGAGAAAATGTGAAAAATGTGAAAAATAGCTGTTTTTTAGACAACATTTATGGCCCCTGCGACCTTGACCTTGAAGCAAGGTCAAGATGCTATGTATGTTTTTTGGGGCCTTGTCATCATACACCATCTTGCCAAATTTGGTACTGATAGACTGAATAGTGTCCAAGAAATATCCAACGTTAAAGTTTTCCGGACGACCGGCCGGACGGACGACTCGGGTGAGTACATAGACTCACTTTTGCTTCGCATGTGAGTCAAAAACGAAGGAAGAGCTATGCCACTAAATACAGAGATCCCAGAGGTAAACAGTACATAAGGGTGACTTGACACAAAGTTCTAGTAGCAACAGATAACTTGAACCCAACACAAAAGCTCTAACAAACAGCTACAGGAGCGTTCAGCAACCGTACCTTGCCCGCTTAGCCCCGCAGATGTCAGCTTGGCCATGGCTGCGATGTTCATCATGGTGGCGCTGTTATTGCTGTTGGTGGAAGCGGCGTCCACGGAGATGCCACTGTCTGACATGGCCGGGGAGAGAGAGGCGCGAGACAGGGAGGAGTCCAGTGGAGGGATGGAAGTGGCCCCAGCCAGAGAAGAAGCCACAGATGCCAGGTTGGTCAGGTTCTCCAGGTTCCCGTTCAGAGCGGACAGAGGGTTGACGCTCATGTTGGGCAGCCGGGCGGACAGAAACTCAGACTCCGTGACGCGTGCCACAAGCTCCTCCGGGGTCAGGATTCCTGCAGCAGTCAACTGGTTGAAGGCTGCTTCATTTTCGAAAGAGGAGTGGACTGAAGACAACCGAAGCTCTGACGGTGCCTGCACAGTGGAGAAAAGACCATGCAGAGTCTTGGCAAACGCAGGACAAAATCAATCCAATAATGTGAGGTGAGCACCCACTATCTTAGGAAAGTGTAAAGCTATAAACATGGGTGAAACCTAGGAAAATGAAATTGACTGCAATTTTTTTGAGGCAGGGGTCCAGGGGCCGCCCAGGCCCTGGCGGGGTACGGGGCAGGGCTCCGTTAGGGGGCCGAGGGGGGCAACGCCCCCCGGCCGAAAATGAATTTTTGCATGATTCATTGTGATTTTGTGGCCTTTCCTGGCAAAAAAATACACTATCATGCAGGTCAAAAAAAATACCTTCAGATTCTAATGATATGGTAAAAAGGGTAAACAAAATTAAAACAATTCACAGAAGTAATCATTTTTGTGTGTATCCTTTCACACTTGCATCTTCCAACACAACTGATAACAATTAACATTGACAACAGCCATACTACATGAAATAGAAAGTGAACAACTGAACAACTGAAATAAAATTTCGAAATAATTATAAGAAGCAAACATTGCCAGACAGGCATTGAAATAAATGATGAAACAGAATGTCACACATGCAAACAGCATGATGTAGCACTGCACAAAGTAGCAACTAAGCAGTAGCATCTCTAATACAGTGGAACCCCTCTCTAAAACGCCCCTCTCTAAGGACTACCCCGCCACAACAACCCTTTTTTTTTAACCGATGTATTTCCTTATATAGTTGTCACCAGTGTAGCGACCACCCCGCTCTAACCTCTAAGGACCCCTTTCATATCTGAGAGAGGAAACACTTCCTGCATCCGGGTCAGTGACCGAGTTTAACCTATGGGGAGTTTAACCTATGGCACGGTCTCTTTGATGTCTTGAGAGCATGAAATCGAAGCAGTTTGCTTGAGGAAACGTTCGTCAGCAACTCAAACTTCTCTGTTTTCTTTTTTTAAGAAAATCTGAGGTGACTTTCTTTGTGGCCCCCTGACCCCGCCCCCTCCCTCTGTAAGGACCCCCCTCCATAAGGACCGATTTTTTTTAACATTTTCAAGGTCGCTAGAGAGGGGTTCCACTGTAGTGCAAAGTTCTCAAGGAAAAGCACTTGAGTTTTAAGCACCAAACTTATCACACACAGTTTTAGTTTCATGAACTCCAACCAGTTCCATCACCATTTGTTGGCTAGACCAGCATCAATAAGATATGTCCGTGCGTTTTCCGTCAAAACCAGCATCTTTGTCGCAGAAATCGTGTCACCACTTCGTAATGCCTGCCAAAACGCGAGAGAACTTTTTTTTTTATCGTGATGCAGAGCGAATCCGAAAGCAAAGAAACCTCACCTACGGGGTTTACCGCGAGCACGGGCAAAAGCGCTTCCGTTTCCAAACAAACTGCAACCGGTTCACTATAGCAGTTCGAAAACGCGTTCCGCAAGTAGTTTCGCTTTTTTTTTCTCAATTTTTTTTTTCTTCAAAATTGCGGATTGACGGAATTTCCGTCAGACTTATTTTCAGATTGACGGATTTCAGTCAATTGACGGGCTAGTTTCACCCATGTATAAAACGTGTAAAAAAAAAAATACCTGAAATGGCCTATAAAATGTATCCAACTACCTGAATTCAGATACATCCACTTGTAAAGTCAGACATCAAAAAGGTATCTGAATAGTACCATCATAATGCAATTGTAATAAAGGACTAAAACTTCGTAAATGCGGAATTGCAACTGCATTTCCTGGACAAATAAATACATGTAATACAAAACCAACAGCTTGTCCATTTTTCATTTTGCGAGAACTTCTACTGAAGTTTACCTCAGATAAATCTCATGAATGCAAACCTCAAAGACTACTCACCTTGGCCTTTCTTTATTTCTTTATTTGGTGTTTAACGTCGTTTTCAACCGTTCAAGGTTATATCGCGACAGGGAAAGTGGGGAGATGGGATAGACTCACCTTGGCCTGATCCTTGACAAACCAGCCAAAGGATTGTTTCATGGCAGCCTTAAACGATTCAGGGTCGGTCTTGAACTCAATGTTGACACTAATATCGGTCTTGGGTGAACTGTTGATCAGTCCCAACATCTGTCCCTGAACCATCTTCTTGAACATGGTCGCATATGTTGGGCTGTCATGTTTGACCAAGCGGTCAACAAAGCTGAAACAAAGGATGCCAATCAAAACATCATTTGTATTAACACAAAAGCCATGGCATCATTTAAAACTGTAATTCATCATAGCAATGGTTTCAATTTACGTTCCCAGAGCAGGGGATATAAAGCTGCACTACAGAGGCTACTTTTGACGGCTCCTTGACTTTCCAGCACAACATCACATTGCCACTTACTCGCAAGCATCGTCCAGCCTGGTCTCGTTGGTGCCCAGTACATGGTAGGTGTCCATCAGCAACAACTCTTGCTTGGTGTGCTTGTCTTCCAGCTCCGACAGCAAGTCATCCTACACAGTCAAATGTACTTGATAATTCCCACGAGTACACCCAGGAACACTTTAACAACTATGATAAATATTGTTACGAGAGGACCCGCTCAAAAAGCAACACAAATTTTGTTTCCCCAACATAACATGAAAATGGATCTGTCCTATTCCTTCCATTCTATCAGACAAATAAGTCCTGCCAGCCAATTTAGCTTCCACAAATCTGTACTAATCTCCAATTTACCTTGAGTTTCTCCAGGATAGACTTGTAGCTCTGGAAAGTCTCAGTGATGAGTCCTTTGGCATTGTCAGTCTGCTCCTGCAGCTCAGACAGTGCGGACTCCAGGGCCTGAGAGTCTTCCTGGGACTTCTCCAGCTTGTTACGTCCCTGCTTCGCAAGGGCCTTCAGCTCTTCTACATGCATGCCTTCCACATCACTCAGCAGGGAGCACCGGTGCTCAGACGGCTTGTGTTCTGATACTATACACTTTGGACACACTGCAACCTGGAACATGATCCTTGTCATGTCAAACACTGGCTCAAGCCAAAGTGCCTAGTCTCAAGTGCTGAACTAAGTCAGCATGTTCTTCACGATAGCACAAAATCGTGTAATCCACATACTGTAAAGCAGTTAGTAACAACAGCAAGATGAAAGACAGATAGCATATGCACTGCTAAACAGCCCTGAAAGTCCAAAAACTGGTGCACTAGCCTTCGGCTAGCGATTCTAAAAATTAACTCGCCTGAGCAAACTTTACTAGCCAAACCAACAATTTGTTTCAGCAACTTAACACGCATTTGGCTAGTAGATAAACATTTCTACTCGCCAGTTACATGTTTCTACTGGCCATGGCGAGTAAAAACACTGGCCACTTTCAGGGCTGCTAAATATTCTTTACCATATCAATTAAAACAGACTACTGAACAGAACGGCAAACCATTTTTGTTAAATGTCGGATTCTGATAACAAGACAAAAACTTTGGGTCGGTAGGTTGGTTACTTTTTTCTAAATCAGACCTGTTTACCCCTAAAACATTGCATGTGTATTTTCTGGGAGCAAAATGAGGCAAATGTGTAGTTTTGTAATTGAATGTGTAGAATTTCTCGTCGACCTATCACAACAACAAGAACAATGATTGCTACTTTTTACCACATGTGTTGATTGACTGACGGAAAAATGGGAATTGCAGACAGTGCAATGAGCATGATGTTTTCCTTTCCGCGAAGACAAGGCATGGGTAGTCCTGATGATATTTTGGCAGAAAGACTTGGTTCGGCGCATTGCTCGTCTTTTTCTTTTTGGTCGGTGGCCTTTCGGAGTCATTTTCTTCACAGTTCTCATCTTCACTTTCGTGTGCTCTGCGTTCAGCCATTGTGTCGAAACGCCCGCATGGTTTGGCAGTAACGCTTTCAGTTGTGCCCAGCATTTGCTTGGAGAAGCCTATTCGGCATTAACAAGCTACAACGCAACGCCCGTGGGCGCTTTACGCGCTGCACGCAGCAAACGACTGCTGGCCGAAAACATGGATTGGAAAATGGATCGGTCAAGGGAGATGAAGAAAATTACGGATTGTGATATGCGTAGCCGAAACAATACCGTTTGCGTGCAGGGACGGGGCGGTGTGAGAGCACAACGGGACAAGGAACAGGTGTAAAGACGAAAAAAAAAAAAAAAAAAATTTTTTTTTTAATTTTTATTTTTTTTAAATACCGTTTTCGTAGAAAACGACAGACTTGCGTAGTTGCGTAGTATATTATTCAAATTCGTAGTTTACTACGCTCAATGTGTAGTGTAAACAGGTCTGCTAAATTGAAGTGAGTTTTTTTTAAATTACAAAGGCACATGGCTTTTATTGGCCGGAAATCACATAACCAATGTCCCCAGGATATTAGAGAACAACAGCTGTAAAGTCAGCAAAATCGAGCTGGGGGGTCCAAATAAGTTCCTAGGACAGGAGGAAAATATTAGGATCAGTCAGAAGATTGGAATCCTGAACAACAAACAAGCGGGTTTTTTTGCCAAATAATTTCTTACCTGACAGTAGTTGCAGAAGCTGGTTAGATTTTCCTCTTTGTGCTTGGGACACAGGATAGGCTGGTGGAACTCGATGCGGCCACCAGCCAACAGTATATCCTCAAACATGTCCACCTGTCAAGCAATATCAATTTGTTTATTTTACCAAAAGCTAGGTAGAGTCAACAGACTTGATGTCAGGTAGCATTGTGTTCAACAATGAAGAAAAAACACACGCTCTGCTCAATAAACAGAGTAAATCTATTATTTGAATTGCCATGTTCTGTGAGACAAAGCTGAAACATAACAATTTCATTGTTGTACAAGTCAATGAAATGCTTCATCATCTAACATGACAACATTTTGAATCCACTTTGTCCTTCTTTATTAACAATCACAAAAAAAGAAGCTGAAACTTACTGTATGATCCTCAAAGCAACGCATGAACTTGTGCGCTGCTGTGCAATGGGAGCAAAGAAAATTGGGACACTTTGCGCATCGTGCAATGGCCTCTTCATTGGCTTTGCAGCTGGTGCACATGATCAGTGTCTTCTCCGATTTAGGCTTGAGAAGATCCACAGCCACATAGTCCGTCATCAGATTCTCTACATGACCACCAGGCAGCACAGTCTCCTGCTTGCAAGCCTGAAATGGAACAAAATAGCATGCTCATCTCCAAGTAAAGCAATGGTAAAAAGGGCAAATGCACACCACTTAACCTAGGGTTCAAATATCTGCATATGTATCATGACCACCTGTTCAGCGTTGTTTGTTTTTACCCTAAACTTCCTTGTAACTTATTAAGTGCCCACCACCTGTATGCACCAATTTTTGTCAAAAGTAGGCGGTGGGTGTGTACTACCTACTGTACCCTGTGCAGAATCTGTTCCTCACGAGAAATAGCAGTATTGGATCACTTGGTATGAGAATGATGGTATGATTTGTTTCTGTGCAAAAAAATGTGTATACCCGCACTGTCTTTCTCTGACGTTTTCGTACGTATGCAAGTGCCAGAATGGAACATGGAATCTAACCACAACCATCCCTTTGTGTCATAGTTTTAGAACAAATGCTCATATCACAAATAAAATGACGACACAAGATCTGCTTCGTATATCCAGCATTAAGAGCAGAGTGTCTGAACAAAATCATAAACTTGCACACACTGAAATATCATAATTGCAGTCAGTTCGTTTGTCCTGATCAGTCATCTAGCAAAATCGGAAATACTGATTACCGAGGTGAGTCAAGAAATGTTGTATCCTATTATGACCGACTGACTGAAAGAATATGACACACTAACACAGATAGGCAAACAACTGAACTCATCTCATCACACTAATAACAACTTACTGGGCACAACAGTGGTTTGGTGGGTTCTCCATCAACAGGCGCACTCTCCTCCTCCACTTGTTTCTCCAGGCAATCCTGACAGAAGGCATGAAGACACGACAAAAGTTTTGGCTCCTTCAATTTTTCCTCACAGATCTGACACATCAGTTCAGCTTCATCTTCAATATCTCCCTCGATCAGACTACCCTCAAGCTGGTCGGTGACGCTCTCATTGTCAGACACCACAGCAGGAGTTTCTTCGTCAGATGCCATTTTTATTCTGGAAAGAAAGAGAAGGAAAAGGACACAATCAACATATTTTCTTTGCTCAGATGGACTGTTAGTGTTACACAAACAAGGGGGAAACCCAGTAATGTGATTTAATTTTAGGGCGATGTAAAACACAAGTATTGTGATTTTTAAACAATCAAAATAAAGTAAAACCTCCCATAATGATCCCTCACGAGAACATCAAATCTTGCTTTCTGACCGATTTTCTTGTCACTGACCTCAAGAATAACACAACCCCCTTTTTCCCGATGACAGACTGACCAACAAAAAGTCAATAACAACTTCCATCTAAAGTTTACACAGGGATGACCAAATTGGCCGCCCAATCGCCAGGGGCTAGTAAAAACCCGTGAAAATTCAAGTAAAATGCAACACAACTTTCGGTGGTACTATATGTGCACATCCTAGATACTGGGTCACAACTATGGGACATGGACACCAGGAAAAAAAGTAGGACTGAATTGAGTGAAATACTCTTTTTTAAGTGCAAAAGACATGCCTGTATCTTTTTCTGTCAAAGAGAGGACCTTTCATATCGGGGTTTCTTTAGAAATGACAATTAGACACATGCAGTACGCTCTATGTCGTGGGTTACATGGTTTCCACTTTAGGCTTCAATATCCCACAGGAAAGAACTTTAGCTCAGTTATTGCATGTGGCATGTGGACAACATTGATAAATAAATATGCAAACATGAAAGTTTGAAATTACAAGTTTCCATAAGTTAACTAGATCGAAGTAGAAAGTGGAAACCGTAACCCACGCAATTTCCAGGTGCAAAAGTTTTTCTTGTAGGTCAAATGTAGCAACTAGCCTTTTGGGCACCCTTTTGGGTTTTAATACATGATAGAAAGATTTAAGTGAGCAAAAAGTTTTCGATCTGTGCTCACTGGGTTTATGTGTATAGAGATAATACTGTCGTGAGTTACATGGAAACCATAGTTTGTAATGTCTTTTATTTCCAAAGAAAAGAACTAAAACTTGATTATTGCAATTTGCATGTGGACAACATTGATAAATAAATATGCAAACATGAAAGTTTGAAATTACAAGTTTCCATAAGTTAACTAGATCGAAGTAGAAAGTGGAAACCGTAACCCACGCAATTTCCAGGCGCAAAAGTTTTTTTTGTAGGTCAAATGTAGCAACTAGCCTTTTGGGCACCCTTTTGGGTTTTAATACATGATAGAAAGATTTAAGTGAGCAAAAAGTTTTCGATCTGTGCTCACTGGGTTTATGTGTATAGAGATAATACTGTCGTGAGTTTCATGGAAACCATAGTTCGTAATGTCTTTTATTTCCAAAGAAAAGAACTAAAACTTGATTATTGCATGTGGACTACATAGATAAATAACTATGCATACATGAAAGTTTGAAATTTTCAAGTTTCCATAAGCGACAATCCTAAATGTAGCATTGCCACATCGCCCAGCGTCAACTGAGGACACAGTGAAAAGGCACTTTTTTTTCACTTTGAGTGAAAAATAATTGGCATAATTGATGTTTGTGAGTCACAAATTATGTATCAAATGAAAAAGGAATGAATAAAGAAATGATTCAAAAACAAAGTTTACTGTATGAACTTAAGGGCAGACCGGGTAGGCAAAATGAGTTATTTTTGGTCTCATACACCTTTTTGGGGTTGTTGCATTTTTCACACCTTTGAACATCCTGGAATGCATTCAATAATTTGCTTTTGTCATTTTAGACATGTATTCATGTAAATAAAACCATTTTCAAACCGATGTTTTGTTGTTTTTGTCTGTGTTTTATCAAAAAAATCGAAAAAATGGTCAACTTTGGATACTCCGTGCTGGTAAATGTGCGCACATGACATGACCCTTCGCTGTTCAAACTGTGTGGAAATTTCCGTTCTTCAAGATGACGTCATCACCGTTGGGGAATTTCCGTTGACATAGGCACAAAGAGAGAGAATCCGTTCCAACCGAAACCCCGGAATTAATATATGCAAATATATGTAGGTCAAAGGCATTTGGCGCAAGCGCAGTAGACAACTTATCAGTCCCCCGGTGTCAACAAATCCATGACGTTTTCACCGATTCAGCAGCATTTTTCAAAGTTTTGAGCTGCGGAGAACAACCCTAACATTGGAAATGTTCGGCAAAGTGGCAAGAAATATCAGAGAAAGATGAACCAGCAGCAGCGAACAGTAGAAGGAAGTAACAACACTCCGAAATGAACCAACATGATCGTATTTGAGCAGACGACATTCTAAGATTCTTGACTCGACGAGGTGGGTTTTGCTTCTTTCTCTTTTCGATCTTGTTTGTTTGACAACGTGATTTATTGCACATCGTTATGTTGTTGTTGTTGTAAGAATGTGTTAGGGTTTGCAGGTAAATGATAAACAGTTTGTGTCTGAAGTATTTTGCGGGTTTCTTGATCCAATTTACTGACCATGCCGCCGCCGCACACCCCCCCCCCCCCCTCCCTCCCTCGATCATCTCTGTGATATCGTCTTCACAACCCCTATTTTATTGTTCTTCGCTGGCCAGTCCTTGAGAGCTTACTATGGTGTAACATGTCATCAGTATTCTTTGACTGGGGTCAAACTGAGAAGCAGCATCTGAGCGATGTACGACTGACACAGTTTCTGTTTCTGGTCATTGACCGTAGGAAAATAAGTACCCTACTAGAGAGCGTTCTCTAATTCTAAAGGATTGGTTTACACCAGCATGGCTGACCAACCTATCATTGACAGCAATATTGTTGTCAAATCTTTTCCATTAACTAAGAAATAAAAAAAATAGATCCAATTTACTTCACCAAAGAAAAAAAAAGAGTTAAACTAAAGGACTGGGGATGCAACTCATGAATCAAAAGCATAAAGATCACCTGCAAACAGTGCTAGGTTTAGGAAATCTGAAAATGTATACACACACACAGAACACACACACACACACACACAAAACAGACAACAGACAAGAAACAAGCAAATACATAGCAAGTGTGATGAAATAAATTAATTTTAAAAGAAAAATATGAAAAGAAAGAAAGAAAGAAAGAAAATAATTCAGCTAGTTTCAGTATTAGTTCCTGTGTGTATGTGATTGTGTGGTTACTCAAATCCCATAGTAAACTTGACATGTACATTTTGTGATAGGGGCCAATTAATGAATGTCTTTTGTGTGTGTGTGTGTGTGTGTGTGTGTTCGTCAACCGACATATGTGGGTACGAGCCGCTGAGGTGGTTGTAAGAAAACCCGCCTGGTTCAGTGGTTGGGGGCTGATTGGGATTTCTGATTTACCAGCCTAGCCAAAAAGTTGAGGTACACCCCATGTAACATGGTCATTTGCAAAATAAAGTACAAGCACTTGTTGACGTTTATATTGAGTCTTAAAATTTGCAGCTTATTACAAACAAAAACCATGGACAGTTGTATCAAATATTAAATCAGTGTTTGTGTATTTATTAGGTTGGAGCAAGGGGAGAGCCAGTCCTCCTGTGGTGGCAGCGAGGAGAAAGATTGACCTGATGGAAAAGTTTGCTAAACCGGAACTACCCTCTTCCACAGCAGAAACATCAGCTTTGCCATCTTCTGACCAACCATAAGAAGATACAGATACTTTGCCATCTTCTGACCCATCACAAGCAGATATGGATACTGGTACTGTGCAACGTCACTCCGCTGACATGTGTTGGGCTTTTGTCAACATTGATCAGCTCAATCTATTGCTGAAAGGTTTATATCCTGTACTGAATGCTTGTCTGATAGCAGTCTGATTATGAAAGAAGGTGATGCATCAGCCCAAGGATTTGCACAGGCCCTGCATCTGGAGTGCATATGAGTGTCCATTCAAGTCTGCAGTTGTTTACTCTTCTCCCGGTGTTTGCAACGCTTCGGGTGGTAAAGTTGCATTTTAAATAATCCGCGTATGACCAAGTTGGTACATGGAAAGGGACATTCAGCTTTACAGAAATTTGCTGCAGTGTTAGGATTGAGCACAGAAATACTGTAATTAAAATGTTGCAACTTTTGAATGGCTTGATAGCTTTGTTCCATTTGTGTATATATAATTATGTAATGTTGTTGATGATTTGTGAAGCATCATTTCTATGCAATGGAATAAGAAATCAGTGCATCCGTTGGGTTTTTATGAGTCTGACAGTTTGGTTCTGATCAATATTTTCATATCAGCACAAACACAGATAATTGACTTTTTTAATGTTTTCATATAATTTTTTTTTAAATCAAAAAAATCTGATAATTTGATTATCAAATCATTTCCCCTTCATAGTTAAAGTGTTATTCTGGTTAAAAAAAAACCACCCCATTAATTCAAGCTCTACTGTGGTACTAGTTTACCGGGGTACTAGTGAGACTCTTTTACATGCTGTTTTCTCTACATGTAATTTGAGACAAAATGTGGTAATTAAAATGTTGTAACTTTTGAATGGCAAGATGGATTTGTTCCAATTTTGTATATGTTGTTTATGATTTGTGAAGCACCATTTCTGTGCATGGAATAAGAATACAGTGGATTCCTTGTGTTTTTATGAGTCCGACAGTTTCGTTTTGATTCATATCTGCACTAACATAGATGAGTTTTCAAATGATTTTTTAAAAAAAAGTCTGGATAATTTGATCGTCAAATCATTTCCCCATCATAGTAAAGTGGTTATTCTTATAAAACCATATCAATTCAGGCTGCACTGTGCTACTAGTTTGAGGTACTGGTTGGAATCTTTCAAATGCTGTTTTCTCTGAATGTAATTTTCAGACAAACATCTGTAATTAAAATGTTGCAACTTTTGAATGGCTTGATGGATTTGTTTCATTTTTGTTTATGTTGTTTATGATTTGTAAAGCGTCAGTTTTGTGTATGGAATAAGAGTTAAGTGCATTGGTTGGGTTTTTATGAGTCTGACAGTTTGGTTCTGATTCATGTTTTCATATCGGTACAAACAAAGATGGCTGTTTTCATATGATGTATATAAAAAAAATCCTGATAATTTGATTGTCAAATCCTTTTCCCTACATAGTAAAGTGGTCATTCTGATAAAAACATATGAATTCAGGGTGCACTGTGCTACTGGTTTTTTTATGTGCTGGTTCAAATCTTTAAAATGCTGTTTTCTCTGAATGTAATTTTCAGACAAAACGCTACAATTAAAATGTTGCAACTTTTGAAAGGCTTGATGGATTTGTTCAGTTTTTGTATACGTTGTTTATGAGTTGTACAGCATCAGTTCTGTGTATGGAATAAGAGTTCAGTGCATTGGTTGGGTTTTTATGAGTCTGACAGTTAGGATTTCATGTATTTTTCTTATCAAAACTGAACCGGTAACTGAAAATGCTAAATTAAAATAATATATTGCTTAGAAATGCTTTTCGATACACAGAATTATTAAACACACACATATTGCTGCAAAGAAGAAAAATTGGATCAAAACATGCACTGGTTCACAAACTGCAACATTTTAAAAAAAGCACATTTTATAACGTTTTTCTCACATTTTGGTGAATAAAACCCCCAAAAATTGCTTTTCACTCAAAATTTAAAATGGTTTCCCTTAATTAGGTTATTCTGCTTGCAAAAATCAAACAAGCAGCAAGCTGTTTCCAAAATTAAAAAAAAAAGTGCTTGCCTACCCTGTCCCCCCTTAATAAAAGATGTGTTTTGGAATATTTTGAGTGTAAAAGTGCGTGTTCGTCTTCACTGCCTCTCGCGGCCATTTTCGCGTCACTCTTAGCAGACGACAAGTTCATTTCAAACTGCTGGGAATACCGTAATTTTCATTGGAGGGCTGTGATATTTTGCAACCAATCAGAGAAAGCTTTACATCTTTCCCATACAGAAAACCGCGACCCACCGGAAGCTACATCTCCGTCAGCATGACGGTGAAAATTACTCGTGTGAGTTTCACTAAAATTTGGTCTGAAAACTTCCATCGGCATACACGGTTCAAATGCAGTTTATAAAACATTAACTTCTGTTTCATTTAAGCCAAAAATCAAAAGAATCGAGCGAGAAATGACTTACTCCCAACGATTATGCTGCGCAAAACTGGACCCGAAAAATGCGAAACTCGGCCGATCAAAAGCCTGAAGAGGTTGCGATCTCGGCTCGCTGAAAGCAAAGTGATTTCGAACTAAAATGACCATATCTCGCGAACTACTGCACCGATTTTAATAAAACAAATTGCTATGTGCTCAGAATTTTGATCTCTTTAAAATGGTGTGTTTCTTGTCATTCAACCATTAATTTCAAAATTTCATGTCATTGCCACAGATATCAGTCTATGTCCCATGTATTTAGCTACTAGCTTTGTCCTCAAATGACGCCCAAAATTTCTCAACTAAAATGACCATATCTTGAGAACTACTGCACCGATTTAAATAAAACAAATTGCTATGTGCTCAGAATTTTCATCTCTTTAAAATGATTTGTTTCTTGTCATTCAACCATTAATTTCAAAATTTCATGTGTCATTGCTACTAAATGAGAGAATTAATCGATTGTCGATCGTGCGTTGCAGAAGAATCGAAAATTTCATAATGGCGCCGATCATGAGAACACATGTGCTGCTCAAACTTTGCACCAGATCAAGCTTTAATCAGCAAAATATCGCAAAATTCGTCGATGAATATATGCTACAATTGTCAAAAAAGATTTTACAGGTCTCAAACAGTGAAGATACAGCGTGGTCTGTCGTGAGTTACGTCTCAAAAACCGGAAACGAATACGATTGGGTGGATAAATTCTCATTGTCTATTCACATGACCGGGTCAAACGTCATGAATGGAACTTTCCACGGTGTTCCCGCGATCTCACAACGCGTGTGTGATAGGCAATGCGGGATTTGTCGTCTGCTGTGGCCATGCTTTTGTGCATTACAGATGGAAACGAAACAAGGGTGGGGTACATTCAAGCGCGATTATAAGCTGAAATAAATTTGTTTCCTACCGTAGTGCTGTGTTTTGAAAACCTAAATGTTGTTGAAATAAATAAATAATGACTTTGAATAACTTTGAGGTTTCCTTTGTTCAGCAGATCGCATTTTTTGATGAAGTTGAAACCGGAAACGACGGTAACCCACGATTACGTGTTTTCTTTGCCGATCAAACTCCCAGAAGAAGAAAAATAGATGTAATTCTTGAGTGTGTATGTCGAGAATAATCCTTCAGCTGACCCATAAACATCACAATAAAATTCACAGAGCTTTATTCTCCATTATGTACAGCTGCAACACAGACTGGTGTATTTTTGTCCCAGTTTTAGGTGCTGTTTTGGGGGCATTTTGGCTAAAAATTAAATCGTTTAAAACCCACAGCAATGTTTGGAAACCCAAACTTGGTTGTTACAGTAAGTCAAATCCATCCCCTTTGACATCAAAGCATCCCCTTTGTCATCCATTGCTCAGAGATATTGTAACAGTCATTCAAAGTTGACAACCCATAGTATTTCCCAGTATCTAGGACGTGCACATATATTTTCAAAGCCGTATAAACACTAGGATTTGGGAAAGCCTGTAAATCGCTGACCATAGCCTGGTTGTCCATCCCATCACCGCTATTGTGTGTGTTTCCGACAGTCACAACTTAGTATGTGGTAATGTACCACTACCAGGCTAGGGAAATTTGTGACCGGCTAGTGAATTTCGAAGTTACTCGCCCGGCTGGCGAGAGAAATTTGGTCATCCCCGTTACCTCAGGCAATTATAATGTCCATCCACTTATGCTGATAGCCTGCTTACACAAGTGAGTAGCTGGTGTCTATTAGGCCTAAAAAAACAAGAAGAGCAAACGCTCGATCGAGTCACTTTCGCAGTTCTGAATATTATATGAGGCATCAGATGGACAGGAAGAAATTGCTATTCACAACACAATGAGTCACGTTCACATAAAATTTGAGCCCGGTCACTTTTATAGTTTCCGAGAAAAGCCCAACGTTAAGTTGTGTGTTGCCGAACAGAAAAGGCTAGTTATCTCCCTTGTTTTTCTGATAACGTTCGTAAAAGGCTACAGATGTAAATACTTTGATGTAAAGAATAATCCTACAAAGTTTCAATCACATCCGATGAACTTTGTCAAAGATATAAAATGTCTAATTTTTCCTTTGACGCTGACCTGTGACCTTGAAAAAGGTCAAAGGTCAACGAAACCATCGTTAAAGTGTAGAGGTCATTGGAGGTCACGACTAAACAAAATATGAGCCCGATCGCTTTGATAGTTTCCGAGAAAAGTCCAACGTTAAGGTGGTGTCTACGGACGGCCGGCCGGCCAGATGGCCGGCCGGATGGCTGGCCGGCCGGCCGGCCGGACAGACTAACACTGACCGATTACATAGAGTCACTTTTTCTCAAGTGACTCAAAAAAATGGGTGTGGTTACGGTAACCCGACCTACCTTATTTTTAGGGGCCGACCCTATAACTTTTTATTACATTTGTCAAAAAAAAAAGAAAAAAACCCCAGTGCAGAAAACGCAATGAAAGCTAAAGCGCCTGAGTCGCACACTTATTTCCCTGTCAAGTAGGTTTAATTTGTAAACATTAGAACAAAAAAATTTAAAAAAAAAAGTGATTGCCTACCTTCCTACCCTATTTTTTTTGGCTATGTTACCGTAACCACACCTATTTTTTTTTCGCCTTATCACCCCGCACACGCCCCTCAAAAGTCATACCTGATCAGTCATGTATAACACAAACCTTCAGGTGTAGTCTGTAGACACAGTCTGTCCTGTATGTAGAATTCTTGTTCTGGACAATGAGTCTTAAACCCCCCCCCCCACCTTACATTAGGTTCTTGGGTGTGACCACGGTGAGTCTGTACAATTGGCTCCTGAATACCCTTCGAATTTGAAGAACACTTTGTCTCAACACAGAACAAGAAGAGCAAACGCTCGATCGAGTCACTTTCGCAGTTCTGAATATTATATGAGGCATCAGATGGACAGGAAGAAATTGCTATTCACAACACAATGCATACCTGAAGCATACCTGTGACCTTGAAAAAGGTCAAAGGTCACCAAAGGTCAAAGGTCACCAAAGCAGACGTCAAAGTGTAGAGGTCACTGGGAGTCACGTTCACATAAAATTTGAGCCCGGTCACTTTTATAGTTTCCGAGAAAAGCCCAACGTTAAGTTGTGTGTTGCCGAACAGAAAAGGCTAGTTATCTCCCTTGTTTTTCTGATAACGTTCGTAAAAGGCTACAGATGTAAATACTTTGATGTAAAGAATAATCCTACAAAGTTTCAATCACATCCGATGAACTTTGTCAAAGATATAAAATGTCTAATTTTTCCTTTGACGCTGACCTGTGACCTTGAAAAAGGTCAAAGGTCAACGAAACCATCGTTAAAGTGTAGAGGTCATTGGAGGTCACGACTAAACAAAATATGAGCCCGATCGCTTTGATAGTTTCCGAGAAAAGTCCAACGTTAAGGTGGTGTCTACAGACGGCCGGCCGGACGGCCGGCCGGACAGACTAACACTGACCGATTACATAGAGTCACATTTTCTCAAGTGACTCAAAAACAAGAAGAGCAAACGCTCGATCGAGTCACTTTCGCAGTTCTGAATATTATATGAGGCATCAGATGGACAGGAAGAAATTGCTATTCACAACACAATGAGTCACGTTCACATAAAATTTGAGCCCGGTCACTTTTATAGTTTCCGAGAAAAGCCCAACGTTAAGTTGTGTGTTGCCGAACAGAAAAGGCTAGTTATCTCCCTTGTTTTTCTGATAACGTTCGTAAAAGGCTACAGATGTAAATACTTTGATGTAAAGAATAATCCTACAAAGTTTCAATCACATCCGATGAACTTTGTCAAAGATATAAAATGTCTAATTTTTCCTTTGACGCTGACCTGTGACCTTGAAAAAGGTCAAAGGTCAACGAAACCATCGTTAAAGTGTAGAGGTCATTGGAGGTCACGACTAAACAAAATATGAGCCCGATCGCTTTGATAGTTTCCGAGAAAATATAAAATGTCTAATTTTTCCTTTGACGCTGACCTGTGACCTTGAAAAAGGTCAAAGGTCAACGAAACCATCGTTAAAGTGTAGAGGTCATTGGAGGTCACGACTAAACAAAATATGAGCCCGATCGCTTTGATAGTTTCCGAGAAAAGTCCAACGTTAAGGTGGTGTCTACGGACGGCCGGACAGACTAACACTGACCGATTACATAGTCACTTTTTCTCAAGTGACTCAAAAACCACTGCCCTCATCTAACATAAGTTTTCATGTCAAGTGTTGGATGATTCAATGGTTAAAGGCCAACATCCGCGGGAATTTTTCTCCTGGAGCGACCTAAACTTGAAC
This sequence comes from Littorina saxatilis, assembly GCF_037325665.1. NCBI lineage: Eukaryota > Metazoa > Mollusca > Gastropoda > Littorinimorpha > Littorinidae > Littorina > Littorina saxatilis. The sequence continues at coordinate 25,227,173 of NC_090250.1, read as the reverse complement.
CCGTCGCTATTCTTGCATGGCCGTTTACTTCGTGTTGCACGCAAAAATTGAGCGACTTCCTTGCCGCGTGGATTGACGAAGCTGTTTTATACTCGTGACTGAAAACACTGCAGTGCGTGCAGTTTTATTCTGTGGGTTCGACAGATTGACTAAATGTAATTTCGCTTTCACGAATCAGGAACCGACAAGGAATAAGATGAAAGTGTTTTTAAATTGATTTCGACAATTTAATTTTGATAATAATTTTTATATTTTTAATTTTCAGAGCTTGTTTTTAATCCAAATATAACATATTTATATGTTTTTGGAATCAGAAAATGATGGAGAATAAGATGAACGTAAATTTGAATCGTTTTATACTTTTTTTGTTTTTTACAATTTTCCGATTTTTAATGACCAAAGTCATTAATTAATTTTTAAGCCACCAAGCTGAAATGCAATACCGAAGTCCGGGCTTCGTCGAAGATTACTTGACCAAAATTTCAACCAATTTGGTTGAAAAATGAGAGCGTGACAGTGCCGCCTCAACTTTCACGAAAAGCCGGATATGACGTCATCAAAGACATTTCTCCAAAAAAAGAAGAAAACCGTTCGGGGATATCAATCCCAGGAACTCTCATGGAAAATTTCATAAAGATCGGTCCAGTAGTTTGGTCTCAATCGCTCTACACACCATATATCCGGCTTTTCGTGAAAGTTGAGGCGGCACTGTCACGCTCTCATTTTTCAATCAAATTGGTTGAAATTTTGGTCAAGTAAAAAAAAAATTTTTTTATAAAACGATTCAAATTTACGTTCATCTTATTCTCCATCATTTTCTGATTCCAAAAACATATAATTTATATGTTATATTTGGATTAAAAACAAGCTCTGAAAATTAAATATATAAAAATTATTATCAAAATTAAATTGTCGAAATCAATTTAAAAACACTTTCATCTTATTCCTTGTCGGTTCCGGATTCCAAAAACATATAGATATGATATGTTTCGATTAAAAACACGCTCAGAAAGTTAAAACAAAGAGAGGTACAGAAAAGCGTGCTATCCTTCTCAGCGCAAGTACTACCCCGCTCTTCTTGTCAATTTCACTGCCTTTGCCGTGCGCGGTGGACTGGCGATGCTACGAGTATACGGTCTTGCTGCGTTGCATTGCGTTCAGTTTCATTCTGTGAGTTCGACAGCTACTTGACTAAATGTTGTATTTTTGCCTTACGCGACTTGTTCTTTTGTACATTCTCAGCAGAATTCTTTTAGTTCAACCCAATGTACTGCCCAGATAACATCTTGTTTACTGTCGGCGTTGTTTTCATGCATTGTACCACGTTCTATGATGTTTTGGATACATAAATAACAAGTCGCGTGAAGCGAAATTATAAAAAAAAACGCTGGCGCTGGACCCGAGTACTCTTCAGACTGGCTCGCTCCCCCAGTATAAAAGTTTTTGTCTTGTGCACGTGGATTAAAAAAAAAAAATTTTAAAAAAATATTTATTTATTTTACACAATTATTAAAATTATTAGAGTAAAATAAAACATTAAAACGTTCATAATAAACAATAGCAAACAAGAATTTAAAAAAAAACACAAAAAAACATAGACCACACATGCCGGGAATCGAACCCGGATCACTTTGGCCATAGGCGGACGGTCGTGCTACGACAACTTTACTAGAGTTGTGCGTTTGAATCACTGTGTCCCTGTCGCTCTCTCTCGTGCTCTCTGTCTCTCTTTCAGTCTCACCGAGACAAAACACTGCATTGTAGTTTCTTTGCCGAGACCAAATCCCCACCCGCTGCATGCTTTTCTCGTGATCGGCGGTTCTTTTTGGCGAACTGCCTCGGGTTCAAGTTTAGGTCGCTCCAGGAGAAAAATTCCTGTGGATGTTGGCCTTTAAGGTCCTAATTTCACCCCAAGCATAATATTCTTCCTTGATGGAAAATATTCCTTCTAGTTCAATAAAGTAGTCTTGGAAAATCCCTGATTAACGAACATCACATAGATGCGCATCTCAGTTCTCTATTGTAGTACTAGTATACACCAGAATGCTTCCTCAGAAGCCAGTCAACAGTCGTGTGTACACGCAAGCACAAGACCAAGTCAGCAAGTGCGCACGGAAAAGATCCTGTTATCCATGTCAGAGTTCGGTGGGTTTTAGAAACACGCAAATACCCAGCATGCCTACTCAAGCGCCATTAATAGTCAGAATGTTGACCCTGGGCGTCTACTGGAAGAAGAAGAACATGCAAACCGATGGTACACCTTTAGTGTTAATCGGTTTTAGTAATACTAAATACTAATGAATAGACTCAACATATATCTACAAGACATCTATTTCATCGTTCTGCGCAATAGTTACACTTACAGCCATAAGCAGAAAAGCATTCACAGTCACAAACCAGGAACAAATTCTATCCAGTGCTTGTGATTGTGAATGTTGAATACACCGATTAACAGTTCCGCGGCCATTTTAGATTCGCACATGCGCACACCTTTTTCTACGAGCACTTTTGCTTCTTCTTCCTCTTTCGTTTTGCTGTGTTTGAGAAAATGCGCATCCGTAGATCGTTTTTTCGAGAGTTTTTTCTTCTTCTTCCTGTTCGTGTTGATTTGAGAAAGCGTAGATTCAGTCGGCAGAAAGTGCAATTTTGTAGTCTTCCAGCCCTGAAGTTGCTTTTGAGTGTTTGAAGAAAGAGTGTAAAGGTTCTAAGGATTACATCGGGCACACAAACACGCGATTTTCCTTTTTTTCCCTGTTGATTTGAACGCGTGCGCAGATCGTTTTTTGCGAGTATGTTTGTACGTCTTCCTCTTCCCTTCTTCCTTCCATGTAAACGCCCAAACTTAACTGGTGTATTTGCAGACCTGTATCAATTATCATTCTGCACATTACGTCCCTACGTCATGAGCAGAAATGTGCTACAGAGTACCTTAGTTGAAGAAATGCACTAGCAGTAAGCATCGAAGCATTTTTTGTCTGTCACCACGTCAACAAGATAGTCGGGATGTCGTCGACTAAAAATAGCTGAAGACCTTGAACTTTGGGTTCTAATCACACTGGCGACCTACATTCTAAAAACGAACACGGCAGTTTTCTCCAAACACTGATCACTAAATGCTGATTAACTATACACTTGAAAGCCTATAAAGGACGTTAGCAAAGCTGACCTAAGTTGCTAAGGCGAAAAACAGGCACAGAAGGCAAATCTTTCACGAACATGTGCATGGACACCTGTTCCAAACGTCACGTTCTGCAAAGGACTTCCTCCTGATGTTGCGTCAAGTTTACGCACTTTAAACGGAAATTCAAACCTTCAAATCCTTTAAAACAATTCACTGAAAAAGAAAGCTCACATCAACACGGCCAGATTAGCACTTACACGTCTACATTCGCCCCCAAACCTCTGAAAACAGACTGTATGTGTTTTTCATCTGCCGACAACGGTCGAGAAGGAAAATTTTCTGCAGGGCATGCGCGCGCAGCCAACCGCCCACGAGACCAAATTTCTCGATAAACGCACACTTGTTGATAAATTATGCGAAACCAATTATTACAATCATCACTATTCTTAAGCTTCAACTATAATAATTACTTTCAACGGCAAAATTCGCCATGCAATGTACAAATGCTGGCACGTAAGTTTTCGCAGCAATGCGAGTTTTCCACGATCCATCACATCCCTGATGCTGGACAAGGTCACGTTCCACAACATTGAAACCGCAATTTTGCAAACACTTTGACCACATTATCCATTGTAAACCATTGCAAAAAAGGCATGGGTTACTAGACGAATGCAAGAATGACAAAGTTACCTTGTTCTTTACTTGGATGTAAAATATCTGAAGAATTATATGAGACACAGTCGTTGGGTCATCCTACATTCCCGCCATGTTTGTTCATTAGAGAATACTCTTGTGCGCATGCTCAACGATCGGCGCGAAATTGGAACGTCATAAGTCATGTGATGCAAACTTGCGTATGATATTTACGTCAATTTAACCAAAAAATGACGTCAAATAATATTGAGGCAAGAAATAAAGAGATCAAAAAGTGAAGTCGACTAAACTGGGCCGACATGTCACATGGAAATGACTCGACAAAAATACAACTTGACTTCAACTTGATCCGTCGACCTAAAAGGGTTCAAGTTTTCTTCAAGAAAACGTGAATGAGTGACACCAACCCACTGGATTCAGCACACCGGAAAGCACAGAAAAGCTTTCAGGAAAACGCGTCAAACGAACCAAAAAAACTGAAAAAACGCAAAACAAAACAAAAATAAACAAGTCGCGTAAGGCGAAAATACAACATTTAGTCAAGTAGCTGTCGAACTCACAGAATGAAACTGAACGCAATGCAACGCAGCAAGACCGTATACTCGTAGCATCGTCAGTCCACCGCGCAAGGCAAAGGCAGTGAAATTGACAAGAAGAGCGGGGTAGTACTTGCGCTGAGAAGGATAGCACGCTTTTCTGTACCTCCGAGCTCTTCGTTTTAACTTTCTGAGCGTGTTTTTAATCCAAACATATCATATCTATATGTTTTTGGAATCAGGAACCGACAAGGAATAAGATGAAGGTGTTTTTAAATTGATTTGGACAATTTTGATTTTGATAAAAAAATTTATATTTCTAATTTTCAGAGCTTGTTTTTAATCCAAATATAACATATTTATATGTTTTTGGAATCAGAAAATGATAGAGAATAAGATGTACGTAAATTTGGATCGTTTTATAAAAAAAATATTTTTTTTACAATTTTCAGATTTTTAATGACCAAACTCACTCATTAGTTTTTAAGCCACCAAGCTGAAATGCAATACCAAACCCCGGCCTTCGTCGACGATTACTTGACCAAAATTTCAACCAATTTGGTTGAAAAATGAGAGCGTGACAGTGCCGCCTCAACTTTCACGAAAAGCCGGATATGACGCCATCAAAGACATTTATCAAAAAAATGAAAAAAACGTATGGGGATTTCATACCCAGGAACTCTCATGTCAAATTTCATAAAGATCGGTCCAGTAGTTTAGTCTGAATCGCTCCACACACACACAGACAGACAGACACACACACACACACACACACACACACACACACACACACATACACCACGACCCTCGTCTCGATTCCCCCCTCTACGTTAAAACATTTAGTCAAAACTTGACTAAATGTAAAATATAAATAAATAAAATTAAATTAACAAGTCGCGTAAGGCGAAAATACAATATTTAGTCAAGTAGCTGTCGAACTCACAGAATGAAACTGAACGCAACGCAACGCAGCAAGACCGTATACTCGTAGCATCGTCACTCCACCGCCCGTGGCAAAGGCAGTGCACGTGGAATGGACAAGAAGAGCGGGGTATTCGTTGCGCTGAGAAGGATAGCACGCTTTTCTGTACCTCTCTTCGTTTTAACTTTCTGAGCGTGTTTTTAATCCAAACATATCATATCTATATATTTTTGGAATCAGGAACCGACAAGGAATAAGATGAAAGTGTTTTTAAATTGATTTCGGGGAAAAAAATTTGAGAATAATTTTTATATATTTAATTTTCAGAGCTTGTTTTTAATCCGAATATAACATATTTATATGTTTTTGGAATCGGCAAGTGATGGAGAATAAGATAAACGTAAATTTGGAGCGTTTTATAAATTTTTATTTTTTTTTACAATTTTCAGATTTTTAATGACCAAAGTCATTAATTAATTTTTAAGCCACCAAGCTGAAATGCAATACCGAACCCCGGGCTTCGTCGAAGAGTACTTGACGAAAATTTCAACCAATTTGGTTGAAAAATGAGGGCGTGACAGTGCCGCCTCAACTTTCACGAAAAGCCGGATATGACGTCATCAAAGACATTTATCAAAAAAATGAAAAAAACGTTCGGGGATTTCATACCCAGGAACTCTCATGTCAAATTTCATAAAGATCGGTCCAGTAGTTTAGTCTGAATCGCTCTACACACACACACACACAGACAGACGCACATACACCATACCCTCGTTTCGATTCCCCCTCGATGTTAAAATATTTAGTCAAAACTTGACTAAATATAAACAAGTCGCGTAAGGCGAAAATACAATATTTAGTCAAGTAGCTGTCGAACTCACAGAATGAAACTGAACGCAACGCAACGCAGCAAGACCGTATACTCGTAGCATCGTCACTCCACCGCCCGTGGCAAAGACAGTGCACGTGGAATTGACAAGAAGAGCGGGGTAGTAGTTGCGCTAAGAAGGATAGCACGCTTTTCTGTACCTCTCTTTGTTTTAACTTTCTGAGCGTGTTTTTAATCCAAACATATCATATCTATATATTTTTGGAATCAGGAACCGACAAGGAATAAGATGAAAGTGTTTTTAAATTGATTTCGAAAAAAAAAATTTGATAATAATTTTTATATATTTAATTTTCAGAGCTTGGTTTTAATCCGAATATAACATATTTATATGTTTTTGGAATCAGCAAATGATGGAGAATAAGATAAACGTAAATTTGGATCATTTTATACATTTTTATTTTTTTTTACAATTTTCAGATTTTTAATGACCAAAGTCATTAATTAATTTTTAAGCCACCAAGCTGAAATGCAATACCGAACCCCGGGCTTCGTCGAAGAGTACTTGACCAAAATTTCAACCAATTTGGTTGAAAAATGAGGGCGTGACAGTGCCGCCTCAACTTTCACGAAAAGCCGGATATGACGTCATCAAAGACATTTATCAAAAAAATGAAAAAAACGTTCGGGGATTTCATACCCAGGAACTCTCATGTCAAATTTCATAAAGATCGGTCCAGTAGTTTAGTCTGAATCGCTCTACACACACACACACACAGACACACACACACACGCACACACGCACATACACCACGACCCTCGTTTCGATTCCCCCTCGATGTTAAAATATTTAGTCAAAACTTGACTAAATATAAAAACAAGTCGCGTAAGGCGAAAATACAACATTTAGTCAAGCTCAGTCGAACTCACAGAATGAAACTGAACGCACTGCATTTTTTCACAATGACCGTAGTCCGCCGCTTGTGCAAAACGGAGTGAAACTGATCAGCGCTGTAGTGGTTTCGCTGTGCTGCATAGCACGCTTTTCTGTACCTCTCTTCGTTTTAACTTTCTGAGCGTGTTTTTAATCCAAACATATCATATCTATATGTTTTTGGAATCAGGAACCGACAAGGAATAAGACGAAATTGTTTTTAAATCGATTTCGGAAATTTAATTTTGATCATAATTTTTATATTTTTAATTTTCAGAGCTTGTTTTTAATCCAAATATAACATATTTATATGTTTTTGGAATCAGAAAATGATAAAGAATAAGATGAACGTAAATTTGGATCGTTTTATAAAAACAATTTTTTTTTTACAATTTTCAGATTTTTAATGACCAAAGTCATTAAATAATTTTTAAGCCAACAAGCTGAAATGCAATACCGAAGTCCGGCCTTCGTCGAACATTGCTTGGCCAAAATTTCAATCAATTTGATTGAAAAATGAGGGTGTGACAGTGCCGCCTCAACTTTTACAAAAAGCCGGATATGACGTCATCAAAGGTAATTATCGAAAAAAAGAAAAAAAACTTCCGGGGATATCATTCCCAGGAACTCTCATGTCAAATTTCATAAAGATCGGTCCAGTAGTTTACTCTGAATCGCTTTACACACACACACGCACACACACACACACACATACACACACACATACACCACGACCCTCGTCTCGATTCCCCCCTCTATGTTAAAACATTTAGTCATAACTTGACTAAATGTAAACAAGACAAGTCGCGTAAGCGAAATTACTACATTTAGTCAAGCTGTGGAACTCACAGAATGAAACTGAACGTAGTCCGCCGCTAGTGCAAAAGGCAGTGAAAGTGACGAGCCTGTTTGGCGCGGTAGCGGTTGCGCTGTGCTTCATAGCACGCTTTACTGTACCTCTCTTCGTTTTAACTTTGTGAGCGTGTTTGTAATCCAAACATATCATATCTATATGTTTTTGGAATCAGGAACCGACAAGGAATAAGATGAAAGTGTTTTTAAATTGATTTCGAAAATTTAATTTTGATCATAATTTTTAATTTTTTTAATTTTGAGAGCTTGTTTTTAATCCAAATATAACATGTTTATATGTTTTTGGAATCAGAAAATGATGAAAAATAAGATGAACGTAAATTTGAATCGTTTTATAAAAAAAATTTTTTTTTTACAATTTTTAGATTTTTAATTACCAAAGTCATCAATTAATTTTTAAGCCACCAAGCTGAAATGCAATACCAAAGTCCGGCCTTCGTCGAAGATTGCTTGGCCAAAATTTCAATCAATTTGATTGAAAAATGAGGGTGTGACAGTGCCGCCTCAACTTTTACAAAAAGCCGGATATGACGTCATCAAAGATATGTATCAAAAAAATGAAAAACAAGTCGCGTAAGGCGAAAATACAATATTTAGTCAAGTAGCTGTCGAACTCACAGAATGAAACTGAACGCAACGCAACGCAGCAAGACCGTATACTCGTAGCATCGTCACTCCACCGCCCGTGGCAAAGGCAGTGCCCGTGGAATTGACAAGAAGAGCGGGATATTCGTTGCGCTGAGAAGGCTAGCACGCTTTTCTGTACCTCTCTTCGTTTTAACTTTCTGAGCGTGTTTTTAATCCAAACATATCATATCTATATATTTTTGGAATCAGGAACCGACAAGGAATAAGATGAAAGTGTTTTTAAATTGATTTCGAAAAAAAAAATTTGATAATAATTTTTATATATTTAATTTTCAGAGCTTGTTTTTAATCCGAATATAACATATTTATATGTTTTTGGAATCAGCAAATGATGGAGAATAAAATAAACGTAAATTTGGATCGTTTTATAAATTTTTATTTTTTTTTACAATTTTCAGATTTTCAATGACCAAAGTCATTAATTAATTTTTAAGCCACCAAGCTGAAATGCAATACCGAAGTCCGGGCTTCGTCGAAGATTACTTGACCAAAATTTCAACCAATTTGGTTGAACAATGAGGGCGTGACAGTGCCGCCTCAACTTTCACGAAAAGCCGGATATGACGTCATCAAAGACATTTATCAAAAAAATGAAAAAAACGTTCGGGGATTTCATACCCAGGAACTCTCATGTCAAATTTCATAAAGATCGGTCCAGTAGTTTAGTCTGAATCGCTCTACACACACACACAGACAGACAGACAGACAGACAGACACACGCACATACACCACGACCCTCGTTTCGATTCCCCCTCGATGTTAAAATATTTAGTCAAAACTTGACTAAATATAAAAACGTGCCGGGATATCATTCCCAGGAACTCTCATGTCAAATTTCATAAAGATCGGTCCAGTAGTTTAGTCTGAATCGCTCTACACACACACGCAGACACACACACACACACACACACACACACACACACACACACACACACACACACACACACACATACACCACGACCCTCGTCTCGATTCCCCCCTCTATGTTAAAACATTTAGTCATAACTTGACTAAATGTAAACAAGACAGGTCGCGTAAGCGAAATTACTACATTTAGTCAAGCTGTGGAACTCACAGAATGAAACTGAACGTAGTCCGCCGCTAGTGCAAAAGGCAGTGAAAGTGACGAGCCTGTTTGGCGCGGTAGCGGTTGCGCTGTGCTTCATAGCACGCTTTACTGTACCTCTCTTCGTTTTAACTTTGTGAGCGTGTTTTTAATCCAAACATATCATATCTATATGTTTTTGGAATCAGGAACCGACAAGGAATAAGATGAAATAGTTTTTAAATCGATTTCGGAAATTTAATTTTGATCATAATTTTTATATTTTTAATTTTCAGAGCTTGTTTTTAATCCAAATATAACATATGTATATGTTTTTGGAATCACAAAATGATGAAGAATAAGATGAACGTAAATTTGGATCGTTTCATAAACAAATTATTTTTTTTACAATTTTCAGATTTTTAATGACCAAAGTCATTAATTAATTTTTAAGCCACCAAGCTGAAATGCAATACCGAAGTCCGGCCTTCGTCGAACATTGCTTGGCCAAAATATCAATCAATTTGATTGAAAAAGGAGGGTGTGACAGTGCCGCCTCAACTTTTATAAAAAGCCGGATTAACGTCATCAAAGACATTTATCGAAAAAATGGAAAAAAAGTCCGGGGATATCATACCCAGGAACTCTCATGTCAAATTTCATAAAGATCGGTCTAGTAGTTTACTCTGAATCGCTCTACACACACACACACACGCACACACACACCCATACATACACCATGACCCTCGTCTCGATTCCCCCTCTATGTTAAAACATTTAGTCAAAACTTTACTAAATGTAACAAGTCGCGTAAGGCGAAAATACAACATTTAGTCAAGTAGCTGTCGAACTCACAGATTGAAACTGAACGCAATGCAACGCAGCAAGACCGTATACTCGTAGCATCGTCAGTCCGCCGCTCATGGCAAAGGCAGTGAAATTGACAAGAAGAGCGGGGTAGTAGTTGCGCTGAGAAGGATAGCACACTTTTCTGTACCTCTCTTCGTTTTAACTTTCTGAGCGTGTTTTCAATCCAAACATATCATATCTATATCTTTTTGGAATCAGGAAAAACAAGTCGCGTAAGGCGAAAATACAATATTTAGTCAAGTAGCTGTCGAACTCACAGAATGAAACTGAACGCAATGCAACGCAGCAAGACCGTATACTCGTGGTCCACCGCTCACGGCATAGGCAGTGAAATTGACAAGAAGAGCGGGGTAGTCGTTACGCTATGCTGCATAGCACGCTTTTCTGTACCTCTCTTCGTTTTAACTTTCTGAGCGTGTTTTTAATCCAAACATATCATATCTATATATTTTTGGAATCAGGAACCGACAAGGAATAAGATGAAAGTGTTTTTAAATTGATTTCGAAAAAAAATTTTGATAGTAATTTTTATATATTTAATTTTCAGAGCTTGTTTTTAATCCGAATATAACATATTTATATGTTTTTGGAATCCGCAAATGATGGAGAATAAGATAAACGTAAATTTGGATCGTTTTATAAATTTTTATTTTATTTTACAATTTTCAGATTTTTAATGACCAAAGTCATTAATTAATTTTTAAGCCACCAAGCTGAAATGCAATACCGAACCCCGGGCTTCGTCGAAGAGTACTTGACCAAAATTTCAACCAATTTGGTTAAAAAATGAGGGCGTGACAGTGCCGCCTCAACTTTCACGAAAAGCCGGATATGACGTCATCAAAGACATTTATCAAAAAAATGAAAAAAAACGTTCGGGGATTTCATACCCAGGAACTCTCATGTCAAATTTCATAAAGATCGGTCCAGTAGTTTAGTCTGAATCGCTCTACACACACACACACACACACACACACACACAGACACACACACACAGACACACACACACACACACAGACACACGCACATACACCACGACCCTCGTTTCGATTCCCCCTCGATGTTAAAATATTTAGTCAAAACTTGACTAAATATAAAAACTAAACATCTGGGGATATCATACCCAGGAACTCTCATGTACAATTTCATAAAGATCGGTCCAGTAGTTTACTCTGAATCGCTCTACACACACACACACACACACACACGCACAGACACACACACACACACACACACACACATACACCACGACCCTCGTCTCGATTCCCCCTTTATGTTAAAACATTTAGTCAAAACTTGACTAAATGTAACAAGTCACGTAAGGCGAAAATACAACATTTAGTCAAGTAGCTGTCGAACTCACAGAATGAAACTAAACGCAATACAACGCAGCAAGACCGTATACTCGTAACATCGTCAGTCCACCGCTCACGGCAAAGGCAGTGAAATTGACAAGAAGAGCGGGGTAGTAGTTGCGCTGAGAACGATAGCACGCTTTTTATATTTAGTCAAGTTTTGACTAAATATTTTAACGTAGAGGGGGGAATCGAGACGAGGGTCGTGGTGTATGTGTGTGTGTGTGTGTGTGTGTGTGTCTGTGTGTGTGTGTAGAGCGATTCAGACTAAACTACTGGACCGATCTTTATGAAATTTGACATAAGAGTTCCTGGGTATGAAATCCCCGAACGTTTTTTTCATTTTTTTGATAAATGTCTTTGATGACGTCATATCCGGCTTTTCGTGAAAGTTGAGGCGGCACTGTCACGCCCTCATTTTTCAACCAAATTGGTTGAAATTTTGGTCAAGTAATCTTCGACGAAGCCCGGGGTTCGGTATTGCATTTCAGCTTGGTGGCTTAAAAATTAATTAATGACTTTGGTCATTAAAAATCTGAAAATTGTAAAAAAAAATAAAAATTTATAAAACGCTCCAAATTTACGTTTATCTTATTTTCCATCATTTGCTGATTCCAAAAACATATAATTATGTTATATTCGGATTAAAAACAAGCTCTGAAAATTAAATATATAAAAATTATTATCAAAATTAAATTGTCCAAATCAATTTAAAAACACTTTCATCTTATTCCTTGTCGGTTCCTGATTCCAAAAACATATAGATATGATATGTTTGGATTAAAAACACGCTCAGAAAGTTAAAACAAAGAGAGGTACAGAAAAGCGTGCTATCCTTCTTAGCGCAACTACTACCCCGCTCTTCTTGTCAATTTCACTGCCTTTGCCATGAGCGGTGGCCTGACGATACTACGAGTAAAATGGCGTTGCGTTCAGTTTCATTCTGTGAGTTCGACAGCTACTTGACTAAATATTGTATTTTCGCCTTACGCGACTTGTCTGTACCTCTCTTCGTTTTAACTTTCTGAGCGTGTTTTTAATCCAAACATATCATATCTATATGTTTTTGGAATCAGGAACCGACAAGGAATAAGATGAAAGTGTTTATAAATTGATTTCGACAATTTAATTTTGATAATAATTTTTATATATTTAATTTTCAGAGCTTGTTTTTAATCCAAATATAACATATTTATATGTTTTTGGAATCAGAAAATGATGGAGAATAAGATGAACGTAAATTTGGATCGTTTTATAAAAGAAATATGTTTTTTACAATTTTCAGATTTTTAATGACCAAAATCATTAATTAATTTTTAAGCCACCACGCTGAAATGCAATACCGAAGTCCGGGCTTCGTCGAACAATACTTGACCAAAATTTCAACCAATTTGGTTAAAAAATGAGGGCGTGACAGTGCCGCCTCAACTTTCACGAAAAGCCGGATATGACGTCATCAAAGACATTTATCAAAAAAATGAAAAAAACGTATGGGGATATCATACCCAGGAACTTTCATGTCAAATTTCATAAAGATCGGTCCAGTAGTTTGGTCTGAATCGCTCTACACGCACGCACACACACACACACACACACACACACACACACACACACACACACATACACACACACATACACCACGACCCTCGTCTCGATTCCCCCCTCGATGTTAAAACATTTAGTCATAACTTGACTAAATGTAAAAACGGGAAGCTATTGACGATGTACATGTATGTTCAACTGGGTTATGTAATGCTATAGTTAGTTATAGGCTCTTTAGACTATAAGTATAAGTTACAGCTCCGTCCATCCATGGTATCGCCTGATATTTTGTCGAGACTGGGTCAATGAATATGATGACGTCACTCGAGGCTCTGCCGAGAGTGACGTCATTATATTCTTTCACCCCGTCGAGACAAAATATCACGCGATACCATGCATGGACGGAACTGTAACGTATATATGGCATGACCAAAGTAAAGAGAATTTGTCATGGGATGTGGCAACAAATCATTGGAAATTCACCATGGGCAATCAACCCAAGCCTAGAAGTTGTAGAACTATATTTTGTTTCAGTCTTGGCAAGGCCAGTTTTGTCCAGTTCCGGAAAAGACATAATGAATTCATTCACCCTGCCGAGACGAAAAAAACAATTCCATGGATAAAAACGTATAAGCTTATTATCCCGTGACGCATCAAAGCTAAATTTTGTTTTGAAATGTCATTACAACGTACAGATAACTTATAACGACATAATCGCCTTCACAAGACAGGAAAAACGCACACTTTGTTTTTCGTCTGCTACAAATCTAGTCTTGTTGGTTGACGGAGAGAATAAAGCTTCAATCATACCTTCATCAACAGGAATAAATGCTCAATCTGCTGTCAGTTCGCAACTGAACCTTGTTTTTTTCTTTAACTTTTTGGTTAACATTGAAACGGCAATCCAAAAGACTGTTTCAGCTGTTTCAAGACACAGGCTTAGCTTCTTCTTTTGAGTTGCTTTTCAGTCTAAAATGACACCGGAAGCGAACAAATTGTCGCGTATACTGTCGTCACAAAAAGACGTCATGACAAAGTTACACGCAAAGCGAAAGAGACTTTGACGTCATTTACTTTTGTTTGGAATTTTCCGCCTGTTCCTAGCTTGTCAGTGAAGACCTGACGTGAGTAAGCTTACCCTTTGCGGCTGTGAAATAATCAGTCTTGTGTCTCGGTCGTGTAGGTACAGAGTTTGCTTCTGCAATCATTGTGTTCGTGTTGATGACGGCTTCATAAGATTTCCATTTTCTTGTTTCTGCGGCTGCGCAAGTTATTTTGCCTAGGTCATGGCCGAACTTTAGGCCTACGGAGAAATATCGCTGGATATTTTCTCCCTAGATTAACAGAGACAAAGAAGGGAAGTCATGCTGTATACAAGATTATTATATGACAGCAAACGTGTCCAGCATAAAATCATTTAATTTGTTTTCCTCTTTTATGGGGGGTGGGGTGGGGTGGGGGGAGGGGGGGAGGGACAGTCAGTGACATAATCATTATAACAACAACAACAAAAAGATAACAATGAAAATATACTCATCGAAAACTCGAACAAAAAAATACGATTTCATTTTATTTTCGTATTTTTATTGTAGGCCCCCAATGTTTGTGTTTTTGGTGAGAACATTTTCATCTTTGTTATCTTGCTCTTGTTCTTCTCACCTGCAGTCTCTTGTTCCTTTTCTGATAACCATTATAGTTTATTAAGTGAGAGGGGCTTGAGCCGGGAAGGGGTGGGTGATTGTGTGTTTGTGTGTGCGAATCCCGCCTGTGCGATTCGACGCTCCTATCATAGAAGTGTTGGTCAGTTATAAGTGAGAAGGGGGCGGGGAGGCGTGGTTTTTAGTCTGTTTTGTATCGATTGCCGCAAGCCTGACGTTACATTTCCGTCCTGTAAGATCGATTCAAGGATATAGGCCGATACCGGACAAGTACACTGAACCATAACTCACAGGACAAGTACATGTATCTACACTATTTACAGTGGCCGGTTCCCCTTCCCCCATTTACCCCGGCCCCCACCACCACCAAGCCCCCTGACCCTTGTCTGACTCCTGTTCTAAGACCCTTCCCTTTTGACCTGCTTTTTACATTTAGTCAAGTTTTGACTAAATGTTTTAACGTAGAGGGCAGGGCCGGACTAGGTAAGTACTAGAGGGGGGTTATAGATGGGGTTCAGCCGGGGGGCGAAGCCCCTTGGTGGGGGTCCAGGGGGCGAAGCCCCCTTGGTGGGGGTTGCAAGGGGGCGAAGCCCCCTTGAAGCTGAACGTTTTTACATTTAGTCAAGTTTTGACTAAATGTTTTAACATAGAGAGGCAGGGCCGGACTAGGTAAGTACTAGAGGGGGGTTACAGGTGGGGGTTCAGGGGGCGAAGCCCCTTGGTGGGGGTCCAGGGGGCGAAGCATATAGATGTAAAAACACGTTCAGAGAGTTAAAAAGAATAGAGATATATAGAAAAGCGGGCTATCCTCCTCAGCGCAACCGCTACCGCGCTTTTCTGTATTGTTAATTTCACTGCCTTTGCCAAGAGCGGTGGACAGACGATGCTACGAGTGTACGGTCTTGCGGAAAAAAATGCTTTGCGTTCAGTTTCATTTTGTGAGTTCGACTGAGCTTGACTAAATGTTGTATTTTTGCCTTACGCGACTTGTTTGATGTTTCTGGAGGGAAAGGAAGCCTCTCCTTGAACGAAAAAGGTAAATTCGACAGCAAGCTGTATAGGCAATGAAGAAGAATTGATCCAGATGCAACGTGCCCCCTTCCTCCCCCACACACACAAAAAATGCGTTTGGGACGTACATCAGGGGGGGGGGGTTGCGCAACCCCTGTAACCCCTCCCCTAGTCCGGCCCTGAGGGGGAATCGAGACCAGGGTCGTGGTGTATGTGTGTGTGTGTGTGTGTGTGTGTAGAGCGATTCAGACTAAACTACTGGACCGATCTTTATGTAATTTGACATGAGAGTTCCTGGGAATGATATCCCCGGAATTTTTTTTTTTCGATAAATACCTTTGATGACGTCATATCCGGCTTTTTGTAAAAGTTGAGGCGGCACTAGCTGTCACACCGTCATTTTTCAATCAAATTGAATGGTCATTAAAAATCGGAAACTTGTCATTAAAAAAATTTTTTTTTTAAACGATCCAAACACAATTTCATCTTATTCTTCGTCATTTTCTGATTCCAAAAACATATTCATATGTTATATTTGGATTACAAACAAGCTCTGAAAATTAAAAATATGAAAATTATTATTAAAATTAATTGTCCGAAATCGATTTAAAAACAATTTCATCTTATTCCTTGTCGGTCCTTGATTCCAAAAACATATAGATATGATATGTTTAGATTAAAAACATACTCAGTACGCTAAAAAGAATAGAGATACAGAAAAGCGTGTTATCCTGCTCAGCGCGACCATTACCGCACTATTCTGGCTTGTCGATTTCACTGCCTTTGCCACGAGCGGTGGACTGACGAAACTACGAGTATGCGGTCTTGGTAACAAAAAAATGCAGTGCGTTCAGTTTCATTCTGTGAGTTCGACAGCTTGACTAAATGTTGTTATTTCGCCTTACGCGACTTGTTACATTTAGTCGTGGTGTATGTGTCTGTGTCTGTGTCTGTGTGTAGAGCGATTCAGAGAAAACTACTGGACCGATCTTCATGAAACTTGACATGAGAGATCCTGAGTATGGTACCTCCAGACATCTTTTTCATTTTTTTTTTATAAATGTCTTTGATGACGTCATATCCGGCTTTTCGTTAAAGTTGAGGAGGCACTGTCACGCTCTCATTTTTCAACCAAATTGGTTGAAATTTTGGTCAAGTAATCTTCGACGAAGCCCGGACATTGGTATTGCATTTCAGCTTGGAGGCTTAAAATTTAATTAATGAGTTTGGGGAGGGGGAGGGGGTGGCTGTACCTCAGTTTAGATTACCAAGTATAACGTCACGACCTTCCTCAAGTGAGTACCAAATAATCACACAGGGTCATCCGTCAAGTGTGTCACTGTGTTCTGCAGGCTTAAGCCATTCTCTCGGGTACCATCCACCCAACTCGTAGGCGGGTCGAAGTGCCCTCAGCACCCCTCGTGAAGAAAGCGATAGAATTTACTGGTCACTTCATTTCGGGTGTGTTCTCCAGCCGTTTTCCCACCCTTGCGATGAAATACAACGCCAAGATGCTATTGTAAGAGAAGTTGTGGAGGCGCCGAATAAAAATCTCGAACCGTGACGAGATCAGCAAGGATGAGCGCACGGACACACAATTCCAAACTTTCTGTGTCAGTTACACCACTACTTCGTGCACAATATTCCGCGACGCGGCCTGCATCAGTCTACATCGTCGGAATTTTGCAAGCGAGCCACACTCTCTGGAGATAAGTTCTTCATCTGTTTCATAAGTGGTTGTCCGTCTGTCTGCTTCAAAGACCTGTGGGTCGACGTACTTGTAAATGTAACGTTTTGTTTTGTCAATAATGAACGTTCCAATGACCTACCATTCTTGTTTTTTACATTTAG